>NC_091060.1:17406807-17728682 GCF_000393655.2 Nicotiana sylvestris | reverse complement strand
GCCCTTATATTTTAGAATTCCATCATCAGATTGCTCGAACAACTGCTTCTTCTGAAAAGGGATGCTCTCCTTAATCTTGACTAGCTTCGGATCCTCAAATTGACGCATTTCTACCTCATCTACTAGTGATGACCCCGCAATATTTTGGACTACTACACCCTGGTCACCTGTATCATATAGTTGCACACTCAGGTTGGCCAATCGATATATCTCCTTAGTCATTTATAATTTCCCAGCTTCTACATGCTTCAAGCTGCCCATGGATTTGCGACTCAACGCATCAGCTACCACATTCGCTTTGCCCGGATGGTACAAAATATCCATATCATAGTCCTTCAGCAATTCAAGCCACCTCCTTTGTCTCAAGTTCAACTCTTTCTACTTAAATATATATTGTAAACTTTTGTAATCTGTATAGATATCCACATGAACACCATAAAGATAATGACGCCATATTTTCAAGGCAAATATAACGGCTGCTAACTCAATGTCATGAGTCGGATAATTGTGTTCGTGCTTCCGCAACTGCCTCGAAGCTTATGCAATAACTTTTCCATGCTGCATTAGAACACATCCCAATCCAACCCTATATGTATCACAATATACCACATAACCTTCAGATCCCTCAGGAAGTGCTAGAATAGATGTTTAGGTTAAGCGTTTTTTCAACTCATGAAAGCTCCTTTCACATGCATCAGACCATTGGAACTTAACGGCTTTGTGTGTCAATTTTGTCATGGGAGCAGCAATAGAAGAGAAGTTCTCCATAAATCTCCGATAATAACCAGTTAAGCCCAAGAAACTACGAACTTCCGTAGGAGTTGTGGGTCTAGGCCAATTTTGTACTGCTTCAATTTTCTGACCATCTACCTTAATACCTTCACCGGAAACGATATGCCCAAGGAAAGCCACTGAATTCAACCAAAATTCACATTTGGAGAATTTAGCATATAATTTCTAATTTTTCAAAGTCTGCAACACCACACGCAAATGATCCTCATGTTCTGCTTCTGATCGAGACCATAATATCATCAATGAAAACAATTACAAATATATCTAGAAATGGCTTGAAAACCCGATTCATTAAATTCATGAAAGTTGCTGGCGCATTAGTAAGACCGAAAGATATCACAAGGAATTCATAATGGCCATATCTAGTCCGAAAAGCCATTTTCGGGATATCTCTCTCCTTAACTCGCAACTGGTGATAGCCGGATCGAAGGTTAATCTTTGAGAAATACTTGGCACCTTGCAACTGATCAAACAAACCATCAATTCTGGGTAAGGGGTACTTGTTCTTGATAGTCACTTTGTTGAGCTGAAGATAGTCAATACACATTCTTAATGAACCATCCTTCTTATGAACAAATAGCACTGGTGCACCCCAGGGAGAAATACTGGGCCTGATAAAGCCTTTATTCAGAAGATCCTTCAACTGGGCTTTCAATTCTTTTAACTCAGCAGGAGCCATTCTGTATGGAGGAATAGATATTGGCTGAGTATCTAGAAGCACATCAATAGCAAAGTCGATTTCTCTTTCGGGAGGAAGACCAGGAAGTTCATCAGGAAATACATCGGGAAATTCATTCACGACGGGAACCGATTGAAGGGTTGAAGATTTCACCTCCATATCATACACTCGTACCAAATGATAGATGTACCCCTTCAAAATCATCTTTCAAGCTTTAAGGTAAGAAATAAACTTCCCCTTAGGCGCTGCAGCATCACCATTCCATTCAATAATAGGCTCACTTGGAAAATTAAAACGAACAATCTTTGTCCAGCAATCTACATTGGCATAACAAGAAGCCAGCCAATCCATACCCATAATGATATCAAAATCAACCATTTCTAGCTCATGCAAATCAGCTAACGTATGGCGGTCATGAATTTTCACGTCGCAACTTTGATATACTCGTCTAACTACAACAGACTCACCCATTGGCGTAGATACCTCAAATGACTTATGCAATAATTCAGGCTCTCTATCCCATTTACTAGCAACGAAGGGGGAGATATACGACAATGTAGAACCAGGATCTATCAAGGCATACATATCGATAGAAAAGACGGATAGTATACCTGTAACCACGTCCGGAGATGACTCTAAATCCTGACGACTCGATAAAGCATATATGCGATTTTGCTGACCTCCTGAACCAGAAGTTCCAACTCTTCCCCTACCCCTGCTAGCTGATGTCTGCATACTCTGCCGAGGAGGACGTACCGAAGAAGAAGAAGCCCCTGCAGATGCCGTTGGCTGAGCCATACCTCCTCCGCCTGTCATCAGACAATGTCTCATAATATGACCTGGTTGTCCACATGCATAACATGCATCAGAAACCTGGCAACATGGTCCAAAATGATTTCAGCCACATCGATCACATCTGGGAAACTGAGGCCTCATCTGACTGAACTCGCCTCTAAACTGTGGACCCGGGGTCCGTGAACTCTAACCTAGACCAGAATAAGTGGTTCGATCATGTCGCTGTCCCTGAAACTGTGGTGGTGCACTGGCTACCGGATAAGATGGACGCCTAGGAAATTGTGGCCTAAATCTATCTCGAAACTCTCTTGTGTTACCTATGAACCGTGCCCTCTTCTGCTGGTCTCTATCATGCTCTCGATTGGCTCGCTGTTGCCTCTTGTGATCCTCTAGACCCTGTACATATCCATTCCTTGGTTTAGAGAAGCTGTAGTGCACTCATTTATCAAGTGTGCCCCCAAACCACTAACAAACTGGTGTACCCGATCACTCATATCAGCAACAATCGTAGGAGCATACCTAGCCAAAGAGTTGAACTGCATGTTATATTCCCAAACGCTCATATTACCCTGTTCTAAGTGTAAGAACCTATCTCATCGGGCTCTTCGAAGCTCAATTGGCAAATATTGTTGTAAAAATGCCTCAGAGAACTCCCTCCATGTCACTAGCGGCACATTAGGCCCTCGAGTCTGCTTCCAAGTCTCATACCATGTCACAGCAATAGCACGTAGTCTATAAGAAGTAAACTCCACTGACTCAACATCTGTGGCATGTATAATTTGTAAGGTCCATTGCATAAGATCCAGAAAATCCTGTGGGTCAGCATTAGGATCAACCCCTGTAAATACTAGAGGATCCAAGTTGATAAAGTCTCAAACTCTCGCACTCACGGACCTATCAGCAATACCGAAGGTTTGGTGTTGGGCCTGGAAGGCCACTATTTGAGTCAGCAATTGTACAGCACTCCGCATATCTAGGTCCTGATCAGGAACAACTAGGAGAGGGACTGGAGGTACGTTAGCTCCTCTACGCCCTTCCGGGGTGGTGAGGGTGCTGCCCCGGAAGCCTGAGAATCAGCCTCATTCTGTGGCTCATGTTGATCTACATTAGCAGGTGGGACCTGACTTGTGCCCTCTCACGCCTCCTCATCTAACCTCTAAATAAATTTCATAGCCACTTGTCATCTCATAGTATTAGGCATCACTGAGAAGGTAAACAAAAAGAGAATTAGGAATGAACACTTATGATTAGGCACTATTGCACGATCTAGATCAAGAAGAAAGTAATAATCCTAAATGTCCAATAGCCTCATGTTTATAAGTGTGGTGCATAATACACCATAAACAAGACTCTACTAGACACGGCTTGCAGACTCCCTAGGACTGACCTGCTTTGATACTAAGTTTGTCACACCCCAATCTTGGGAGGTGTGGCTGGCACCCGATGCCCGAAGGCCCGAGCGAACCAACCATGAGATATGATCTAAAATATAATAACCTGCAGGCAGAAGAGCACAAAACGACACATACACACACACACACACACACACACACACACACACACACACACATATATATATATATATATAACTTAGGCCAACAAGGCTACAACAACAGTATGACAGCTATCCAGAAGGCCGATAGGGCCATACAAAAAAAATATACATGCAATGACCACTAGTCTGCAAGGCTTTAAGAGTGTAAGACAATCTCAACAGGCCGGGACAAGGACCCCAACATGCCCAAAACTACTCATATACATCTGTAATAGTACCTATGGACTCAAAGTCAGCAACTCCGAAGAAGTGGAGTGCGAAACCCAACGCTGATCCTGGGGGTCCTACAGAGGAGGCACGCCGCTCTGTCTATCCGAACCTGTGGGCATGAACACAGCGCATAAAAAGGCGTCAGTACAAAATATGTACTGAATATGTAGGGCGATAAGTGTAACATGAAAAATGTAATTATTAAGAGAAGAGATATAGAGACAATTTGAATTCTGAAACTAGCCTCGATAGGAAACTAAAATTCAACATGGATATAAATGTATGCTCGTGGAATCGTCGCTCACTATCGCTACTTATAATATATTACATTATATAATAATAAATCCCTCTGTGGGGCTACAATATCCATAGCATACCCTGCCATAATAAAGGCTCGGTAGAATCGTACCCGGCCATGTGAAGCTCGGTAATCCCAACTGATCAGTGGTTACACAATAGGTGTCATACCCGGCCGTCTATAGTGCGGCTCGGTAATGAAAGTAAATACATACATACATTAAATCATGAATTATATAAGTGCAATGCAAAACTAACCTTAAAAGACGTATTCTAAGAAGAGTCGAAGTGGCCTATCATAATTTTCCCCGACTATCATGGTTGTCGCTAAAATATTTAATTTTTCAACTACGATCCAACAAGTACTAAGAACATGAGAGTTATGTATTATGAGTACCTTTGAAGTAAGTGTTACTTATTCATGATTTATATGAACGTCGAAAGGAGAACGAGTAAAAAGGCTCTAGTTCTTTTTAAGCAAGGAACAAGGAAAATCGAGAATTCATAGATATTCTCTGAAGTAAGCAATCTATGAGAAAGGATCAGGTCTAAGCATCTTTATAAGTTGAAGGTGAAATAACTCAAATCCGACGAAACAATTCGATAAACGTATATTCGAATTCTAGTCATGCCGAAAAGTATAGCGAAGGCCCTACATACCTTGTCGATGGAGTTATATACGGTTTCCAAGACCTCGAAAGCCTTAGGAATGATTTCCTACATAATACGAACCATTCAATATCAAATTCAAGCTCATATCTTATATAATTCTTCATTTAGACATTTAAGCGAACAACTTGCGGGCATGAATTTGTAGACTCTTTTGTAGATTAATTTCCCCCCAACACAC
Source organism: Nicotiana sylvestris (assembly GCF_000393655.2). Lineage (NCBI taxonomy): Eukaryota > Viridiplantae > Streptophyta > Magnoliopsida > Solanales > Solanaceae > Nicotiana > Nicotiana sylvestris. Next base: position 17,723,504 of record NC_091060.1, on the reverse strand, counting down.
CACCAAATTTTTACTTTACTACATCTACTCATCGACATGATTCCATCCATGTCTTCACAGATCCAAACAACACAATAAAACCATATAAAACAGCTCCAACAATTAAGTCATATTAAGAGAGGTTTCTTTAAAAAAAATCAAGAACATTTCTATAGAGGTTTCAATTATTTCTTAAGAATTCTTATGGTAGAAGTTTACAAAGATCAAAGAGGAAGTTAAATCATACCTTATGTGACCAGAATTACTTTAAATTCGAGATTACTTTAAGGCGGAGTCTTCCTACGAAAAGTGAAACACCGAAGAATTCACGATTCCGAAGCTACCATGGTGTTCTCTATCTTGAGGATGACTAAATTGTTGTTATGATTGGCTAGATGGATGGGAGGAGTTTGAGAGGAAATCCCTAGGTTTTAGGTTCTGTTTTGGAGAGGATAAAATGCAGGGGTTATGTTTTAAAACTGACTTAAATAAAAAAAAAATTTAACCAAAACCGACTATGCACACTATTCCCGTAACATTGTGCACCCCTATACGAAAATTTTAATATCTCTCTACTCCGAAGTCGTATTAACAAACGGTTTGTTGCGTTGAAAACTAGACTCATAGACCTTCGATTAGGTGGGTAGAACACACCATAATACCTAGCATATTGAGAGAAAAGCTCATCAACATTTTATCCAAATTTCAGTGAAATTTAAAACCCATAACTTGCGGCGATCTTTGTCGAATTTTTAATCACAACTCGAATGACTTCCAATCTTAATGTATAACTATCGCATAATTTAAATATTTTATAGAAATTATATTCCAATCGAATTAGCCCCTTTACAGCATGATAACGCCAAATACACAAGGTGTAACATAATTTTTGTTAGATTTGGGTTTCCGGAGCCAGATATTCGTGGAAAGGACATTATTACTGATTGATTTAAGCTTGGTTCGAGGTAAGTGGCTTCCCTAACCTTGTGTGAGGGAATTCTCCTTAAGATTTGGTATTGTTTGATATATGAGCGTCCGTATACGTGAGGTGACGAGTACGTACACAGGCTATTTGTTGTAAAACTCCATTTTTCACTAAGTCATAACTTGTTTCTCCTTGTTTAAACTACACTAGCATATGTAACTACTTTGTTTAGATTAGAAAAGCATGCCTACGTGTTTTAACTGCCAATTTGAACTCTGTGCAACATGTTTAGTGAAATTACATATTTTCTTTGATGTGAAATCAGTCTAAACTGTAGGTTTCCTTGCTGTAACTGTTGTTATATTGGTTGAGCTGTATATTTACGTTGGGACTATGGAATGGTATTCTGGGAGATCCTCCTGTACTGCATATTTACTTTGGGATTACGGAACGATATTTTGGGAGATCCCACTGTACTGCATATTTACTTTGGAACTACGGAATGATATTACGGTAAATCCCCCAGTAATGCACATTTACGTTTGGGACTACGGGACGGTATCTCGGGAGATCCCCTGTTGCTATTACTGTGTTCTGAGCTGTTGGCTTCCATTGAATTCTATTCCTGTTAGATTTCCGTATTTATTTTACTGTAAAATTTCTTTCAGTTTTATCTCATTATATTTATACCAGTAGGGCACTAACCTAATCTCGTCACTACTCGACCGAGGTTAGGCTTGGCACTTACTGGGTACCGTTGTAGTGTACTGATGTCTTTCCTGCACATGTTTTCCGTGTCAGATCCAGGTACTAGCTATCAACCTTGGGTCTAGTTGCGTGGTTGCTGCCTCAGGAGACTTCAAGGTACATCTGCCCGCATCCGCAGACCTCGGAGTCCCCTTCCATCCCCTTGTGCTAATTTCCCCTTTGTTTTCTTCAGTCATGAATGTATAGAGCAATTGGAAACTCTTAGAAGCTTGTGACATTGCGACATTTCGGGTTTTGGGGAAGAGGATTATTGTATATGTTGGATGGCACCGTTTTCGCTTATTAATTATATCTGTTAGCTGTTATCTTTGTGTTTTCATTTTATTTCCGCAATATTAGGCTTACCTAGTCGTAGAGACTAGTGTCGTCACGACAGTTCACGGGGGGAGAAACTAGGTCGTGACATTTCAATTTTTCGGTTAGGACATATATGGTCAAAAAAATATTTTTGGGACGTCTCGAAAATATTATCTTTGAGGTTTTTTCTCCTCATTTTAAAAAATATTTTAAAATCATACTCTCTCCTCATCAATCATGTGAAATTTATCGACTAAGCAAAAAATTTAAGAAAGAAAGATTTTTGGAGCTTATGATCTTAAACATGTCATAACAATTATAAGAGTTTTGAATCTTGTGATTTTAGAGATACGTAACATTTGCATGGCTAAAAAGTTTCTCTTTACTGGTAAAGTGAAAGTTTGCAAAAATTATTTTCAAATTTAATAACAAGTCATTCTTTTTTAAATGGCCAAAAAAAGTAATTTTACATGAATTGAACTAAGGGTATGTTTGAAAAGCCACTTGATAATTGGAATTGGTGTAATTATTAGAGTAGTAATTATATAGCCTAGTAATTATACAATATAGTAATTACGATGACCTGTTTGTTTGTCATAACGTAATTACAAGCGTATTTTTTGGCTGCACAAATGTAATTACACAGTTAGATTAAATTTTAAATGAAGTAATTATCAAAACTTAAAAGTTAATGTTATAAATATATGCCTATAAATAATTTTTTATAAGTTTAAATGATATTAGATTTGGCATTTAAGATGCATATATTTTCTTGAATATACATTAATTAGAAAACATATATTTATAACTAATATTGTAAAATTAATTAATTTATATATATTATCCAAATTAATAGTAATATTTTTTTAATTAATTATAAAAACATACATCTTGTAAGAACATCATGGAATGCATGTTTGATAAAAATAAATTAATATTTATAAATATAACGTCATAACATTATTCAAATGTTTAACAAAACTAATCTATCAATTCTAACTAAAAAAATGAACTACATGCAATGTGAAATAACAAGTCAATACTGCTAAAACAAATAAATTGAAACCATAAATATAACACAATTTCAAAATCCAAAAAATAAAAAATAGTTTAGCATATAAAAATAAACTATAATACAACTGAAGATTAGGAAACATAATAAGTTTATAACCTTATTCAACAATGAAATTCTAATTTAATGACATCACTCATCATATGTTAAGTTTGTTAATGACTCATTATTCTAATATTAGAAGATGTAGTTTCAAAAACTAGAATAATAATGCAGTTACGCTAAATGAAGAAAATAAAATATATGAGCAATTACATGGTATCACAAGAAGTAAAGGTAGAGAAATAAAAGATAAATAATGTACAAAGAAAAATATATTTGATAATTAAAAAAGAAATTAAAATGATGAAAATAAAAAATTATAAAAAATAAATTAAAATAAAAACAAAAAGGGGAAAAATTTGAAAGTAACATTATAATTTCGCGGTGTAATTACCATCAATTCCCACCTCCCCTTAAAAATTGGAGAGTATAATTACACCTCTCCAATTACACCCAATTTCATATTGACCAAGTACAGACAAACATACAAAACCGTGTAATTATACCCAGTTACACCCAAATCCAATTCTTAGGGCGCTTTCCAAACAGGCTCTAAAGGGAGTACGATCTATCTTCTTTAGCTTCCCAATCTTGTTTTTCCTTTTCCAAATAAAAATAGAAGAAAAAAAAACTAAATTGAGATGAAGTAAACCCTAGTATAAATTAAAGCCTTCTCCTCATTATTTAACTTCCGATTTATAATCCCATATTCAAAATGATCATATTATTAAGTGATGTTACTATAGGGTTGACACCAGGTAGTCACTATAAATGGCTGTAAATTAGGAATTATTCAGTGCGTTTTAAATTTTAGTTTTTCAGTTGACAAAAATATTTTGAAGTTCTGATTTTTAATTTAAAATTCAGAAAAAAATAAATACTGATTAATCTCTAAATACGAAAAAGGGCCAAATATACCCCTTTACTATCATAAAAGATTTATATGTACTCATCGTTATACTTTGAGTCCAAATATAGCCCTATCGTTATATTATTGGTTCAAATATATTCCCCTTTCATGAAGTTTGTCCAAAGTGGACATCCAGTCCTACGTGGCACTGGCATTTGATGAGGTGGATGCCACATGGCTTGCCACCTCAGCGCCCCTAACCCATTTTACCCCTCCCTTCTATTTTTTTCCTCCACTAAAATTTTCTTCCCCTCCACCACTATTGCCACCATTACTGTTTACCAATGAAAAATATTATATTCTAAATTTTAATCTTTTATATATGAATTAAGGGCGCTGAAGTGGCATGCCATATGACATTCACCTCATCAAATGTCAGTGTCACGTAGGTTTGGATGTCCACTTTGGATAAACTTAACGGAAGAGGGGTATATTTGAACCAATAATATTACGGCAAGGGTGTATTTGGACCAAAAGTATAACGATATATTTAAATATTTTATCATAATAGAGGGATATATTTGGCTCACATCCCGGAAAATGTCTATTTGTACACTTGCTCCTAGTATAGGTCTCCATATATAATTATTTTAACCCGCCAAAGTTTGACCCAATACACCGATTTTTAACCCGGTAATTCCAATGGTACTTACAAGTACCATCTAATATACATACACTTGCGAGTTGAGTTGACGAATAAGTAACACAAACGCAGTTGTTGTGTTCAGAATCTTCCTCAATTCTTATTATATATGAGCTTTTCGTTCGCATATTTCCATTGCCTATCTGCATTTATTTCTGGGTCCATAAACTTCTTCCCACCATGGTATGTTTTTAAGTGCTTGTACAATTTTCTTGTTCTCTTCAGTATTTGTTTCTCTTTGTTTCATTTTGTTCTCAATGTAGGATTTTTAGTTGCTAAGTCCTGAGTATTGAAAGGGCAGCTCGATGCACGAAAGCATTGTAATTACTTCGGCTAATACTCTAAATTTTGATAGAACTAATATTAAGAGATTGTTTGGGTTGGAAACAAGTTATCCCAGGATTAGTTATCCTGCGATTGTTATTCCACCCTCCCATAGAGATAGAAATAATACTACAATCTCAGGATACGGGATTAGTTATACTGCAATTTTATCCCAACAAAATTGGGATGAATTCATCCCAAATTTAATCCCAGGATTAGTTATCCCTTATTCCTCGTACCAAACGGAACCTAAGAGTTAAGAGTCAACTCTAAATTAACTATTTCACAATCCTAAGTCCGTGGAAGGGCCAACCCCAAGGTATGTTATGTAGACAACCCTAACACGAGCATCAGTGGTTGATTTGAGCTCTTGCAACTAAAATCAGGAATATGATGTGTATATTTAATTATCACAAATTTTTGGGCTTTCAGGAATTTATTTAGTTTTATACCACCGGGTTCACCACAGAGAAGGAAATGTGTATTCTCTTCATTGACAGTTGTGAAAGAACTTTTTACTTGTGATTTGTTGTTTCCCGATACACTGATTAAACAAAGGCGGAGTTAGAAATTTATATGAGGGGATTCAAAAAAAATATTAGAATGTCATAGAGTTGATCTTGTGACATAAAACAACTTTTGAACCCCCTTTATCATTACACTAGAATTTTCCCTTGTCTCAAGGGGATTACCAATTTATAATGCAGGGTAAGGCTGCATACAATAGAACCTTGTGGTCCGACCCTTCCCCGGACCCCGCACATAGCGGGAGCTTAGTGCACTGGGCTGCCCTTTTTTTTATTATATCAAAAAAATTCCACCTATTTGCTCAGTATAATTTTTCGACGAAATGCCTACTAGCTCCGCCCCGGGCTGTTTGCTATGTTTTCTTTGCTTGTTATACGTAGTTTGTGGATAGTGAAATTGTTTAGATAAAATAAGAACTTTCATGGATAGATGTTTTTCAATTGTGTATGAATTGTTTTACTTCAACGTATTAAAAGGTCTAATGTCTTTTAAAACATATAGAACAATCATTTACCTGGTTATAATTGTAAGAATGCCAAGCATAGTGCAAGCTTGGCTGGATTAACTTACTAAAGAAACCAAGTGTCCAAAGCTCTGCTTGCAATCACTTTAACTAGTGGTGTGGTGGCAATAAAAAAAGACTGGTGCTAATTGAAAGCCAGCGCTTCATCGCTTAAAGAGATGAAATGATGTGAAGCTAGTGATTCTTGCTTCACGAGCGAAGCCATATGCTTCAGTGAAGTATGTGTTTCTAACAATGATGTTCAAGGTGATCCAAATGAGATTGGTTGGTTCTTTGAATATCAACATTCAGAAGTTGGATTAATACCGTTATTGTTGTATATTAGGTAGAAAATTAGTATATTAATTTCAATTTGATTGTTATAGTACGAAATCATATATGTTTGGCATTTATTGCTTTTTCCTGAAGTTTGCGCTTTACTTCAAAGAATCGTGTGTGTCCCTTCTCACTTTTTGTTTTAAGCTCCATAGACCTTGTCGCTTTTTTGCGCTTTTTACTTTTGAAAAACACGTAGAAAAACTATCTGCAAGGTGAACTTAGCCTACTCAATATCGAACTAGAAGCACAGTGTGCAAATTGCAATACAAACGAAGCAAAAATGCTAGCTAGGTGGAAGCTACCCACTAGTTGTATATTGCTTTGCCTATAACTGTATTTTCCATACTTATTTCGCCATGTTCTGCAGGTGACAATATGTCTACAGTGTGGTGACAAAGGATTCTCTAACGCCTTTGTTTTCTGTGTAGAATGTCTAGAAGTTGCTGTGCATCGGTGAGTTGACACACTACTAAATGTCATTGTAAAGTTCAATGATTTTACCGTCTCTTATTAGCTTTTGTTTTTTGAGTTTTTGTTCTCTCTTGCGTGAAAATTTCTGGTTTGCCGGTTTGCATTAATTGATGGCTGGAACATACATTAGTTGTCTTTAAATACGGATAAAGATTTTAGGTTAATCTTTCAGATGTCTTTCTTTTGTTTTTTAATCCTCGGTTTTCTTTTATCTCTTCAGCTACTGCCTTGATAAAATTCCGGAAACATTTGATGAATATGTCTGTTGGGTTTGTGATGATTGTGAGATGAAGGTGCCAAAACATGTCAAGAAATGTCCCAAAATTGATTTGGTAGAGCATAGTCAATTAGTAGGTGATAGCAAAGGTAGGAAGATTAGCGAGAAGGAGAAATATAATCCTACTTATGTGATAGATAAGAAAGAGGTAACAGGACGAGTAATTAGCTCTTCGGAGCAATTACAAGCAAGAACTGCTTGCAATGAACGAATGCAATTAGCTGATCTTTCTGCCTTGCCAACTAAGTTGTCGAAGAGAGAGACTGATTGTTCACTGACCGAGATGGTTGGGCAAAGTCTTCAACCTTGTATTTCCAAGCAACCTCGTGATGCAAATACTCAGCTCGATGCAATGGGTGATTGTTCTGCCATCACTGAAAAGGGGAGTATATTTTCGTCTAATGATTGTCATGGAAGGGAATCAAAAAGAGACAGGAGATCGACACCGGAAAATAGAACTGCTCTAAATGGAGACGCTTCTCAATCTTTGAACGGCGAACTGCCAAAAGATTTTATACATGGTGTCCAGGAACAAGCACAGCCTGTTTATGATCCTAGTTGGAGGTCAGGAGATATCTCACGTATTATTCGCTTGGGAGATTATTTATCAGTATGGACCTGTTTTATTGTGAATGATTTTTTTTTGTTCTCTTGCATTTTTGTTGGCAGGGGTGGTTTTTATATATGGAACAAAAAGTATGAGATACTTGGCGGACTTGTAGCTCACCTATCAGTCAAAGCATGCCAAAAGGTTTTTGAAGAAGCAAAATTATTTCCACCTTTGCTTAACCTGGAAATGCTTCCGAAATCTGATATATGGCCTAAGAGTTTCAACACATCAGAACCCTCTGATGCTAATATTGCATTGTATTTCTTTCCTTTGGATGCGAGGTAATTATTCTATATTTTCACTATTTTACACTTTGTTTTTCATCAGATTAAAAGGGAGCCTTGGAGCAACGGTCAAGTTGTCTCCGTGTGACCTATAGGTCACGGGTTCAAGTAGTGGAATCAGCCACTGATGCAAGCATCAGGGTAAGCTGCCTATATCACACCTCCTTAGAAAACGCCCTTCTCTGGACCCTACGTCAACGCGGGATACTTTGTGCACCGGCCTGGCCTTTTTTTTTTCCCATCAGATTCGCTTGTTGTCATTCTATTTTTTCTCAGTACAGACATGTGATGGATTTTGATCATTTGGTTGAGGAGATGATTGGCGAACAACTTGCTCTCCGAGCAGTTGTGACAAATGCTGAACTATTGGTTTTCACTTCCACGGAACTGCCCCTGCTTCACTGGAGTAAGTTTTTATTTGATATTTGATAAACGCTGCTTCACTGAAATTTTTATTTAAGTTGCTTGAGAAAACTGGTTGGCAGGATTCCAAGGCAAACACTATTTATGGGGCGTTTTTAGAGCAAAGCAGGATTCTAGTAGCTCTCAAATGGTATCGAACGGGATTAAACCTGTGATGCTTCAAACTCCAGGGAATGTTTTGGATGTCAAAGATAAGTTAAACCTTGTGAAAGCCAAAAGTTGGGGAGCAGAGAGTCCTATTAACCCTTTAAGCAATAGCGCAAGCCTTGCGTCTAGCACTTCCTGAAGCATCTGAACTCCGAGCTTTTAGCTTTTCAATAGATATACCTCGGTTATATTTCATCTCTTCAAGGTTTCTTCTAATGGCAGGCCTGTGCCTCTATTCCTGCTTTCCAGGGTACCTCTTCATCTAGTATCAGACGATTCTACTGATTTCTTCTTGGTGCAAAACAAAGGTTTGAAAACCTAGGAGTTTAATAATGAGCATAATGGCCTGCTCATTTTTGTACTATTTGACTGAAATGAAAATTTTGTGGCCTCATGAATGCATTCAAGGACTGTTGGTAAGTAACCTGGTGAAAAAAGCGAGGAAGCTAACTCACAGGGCTTTGGTCTAGTGGTAAGAATGCAATGTGTGATTTGTGGGTTAGGCGCATCTCACGGGTTCAAACCTTGTCGCACACATATGCTTGGTATTTAAGTAGAGAAAGGTAGAGAAAAATTAAGAAGGGGGTGGAAAGCAGCAACTTCTAGTAATGTCCTGTGAAACTTTGTGCACCAAAGACTGGTTACCTATTACTTCCCATCAGCACAAGTACAGGGTAACTCTGTACACCAAGACTTGAACAGATAGGAAGAAATTACCTTGCGTTCTTGCTTCTGTTTGGGATTTTAACCTGAGACTATAGTTTTCAACACATTTCATTATCCACTATTAGCTTGGAAGTTTTACTCAAGTAGCCGAGGTTTAATTCTTTATAATTTATTCTGATTCAAGAATAAAATATGAAAATTTATTGAAATTACTTAAACAATAATGTCTCGCATATCAATATTGATCATAACAAGTTGCTTCTTGTAGGCTCTGTGACCAAACCATGAACTACTTAGGGGTGGTTCGCTTCTATGGTTATTCATATAGAGGAGATAATTAAGCTATAGATAGATTTGCTAAATGTTAAAGTAATCAACTAGGAGAAATAATTCTCTCTTTTTCTGTTTATGTAATACTCTTATCTGCGATATCCTTGAAAGTTTGACACAATTTCATTGACATCATTATTACATTAATTTCACAACTTATTTTATTACTTAATAATCATAGAATAGCTTAATAGATACTTATATTTGCACCATTTTCGATATGATTCTACAAGATCTAGTTTCATCCAAGTAAGAGATTCTAGCCAATGAGGATTTAGAATATCATACATTGATTAATCAAAGAAAAATTCAACAATGAAAAGAAAGACCGATTCTTTGGGATCCTTCTTTTTTTCAAACGAAATGAAAGAGATAAAATCAGGGTGATTCCCGAAATGCCTTTTTGGATATTCCTCAATGTCCCGGCTAGTTACGAAACGTGAGAAGCATATGACTAATCATCTGTTTCCCAAAGAATTTCTTGGGAATCCTACACAATCTACTCGTCCTTTTATCTTTTATAGAAGGTCATAACTTCTTCTTGGTTCGAATCCTACTGAGAGGTTCATTAGAGATTAAAAATTATTGAAGAAAAAATAATTTTTTTTCTTTTGTCCCTTCCAAGCTCGGGGTAATTAGTTTTTAGTTTTATGACCCTACCTCTTTTTTTACACATGATAGATTTATTTTTACACGTAAGAGATCTGTCTTTACACATAAGAGATCTAAAAAGGTCATTTTCTTAAATTCAAAATTGTAAAGGGTCATGATGTACAAATAGCACCTTCTTCCAAGCATCGAAAGATAATAAATGGTTAATATATTAAAGATAATTATCTATTTACAAAATAAATATTACAACTTACATTGAGAATTGGCAATTTTGATTTTAAAAAGTAATGCTAAAACTAGAAAATTAAATAACAAATAAAAGAAAAAGATACAAAATAAAATAAAATAAAATAAATCCTCTTCATCCCTCCATATTGAATATTGCAAAAAGATTCAATATAAGGTGCTGCAATTTAAGTGTTCCCCAAGACACCAAAACACAGTCTCTTCATTAGCAAATTAAAGTATACCGGAAAATATCGAATCGTTTTTCTAATCAGTTTCCGATGTCGGTAAGTTCTTCTTTTTCTTCTTCATCTGATGTGCACAAATGCTTAATAACTGTTGTAAACCTAGCTCTTATGCATCGAATATGAGAATTTATATAATACTTATTTCTGAAAATTTGGTAAATTTATGAACAGATCTTCGAGTACAATGGAAGTGCTTTAGTGGCTATGGTTGGGAAAAACTGTTTCGCTATTGCCAGTGACCGGCGGCTTGGTGTACAGCTGCAAACGATTGCTACTGATTTCCAAAGAATTTTTAAAATACATGACAAGCTTTTTATTGGCCTTTCTGGCCTCGGTACTGATGCCCAAACCCTGTAATTTCCAATTCCTCTCTTCTATTGAGTATTTTTCTTACTATTTTTTCTTGCCTGCTAATTGGATTGGGCGTTTTCAACATTCTTTAGAGTTTAAATTCTAGCATTAAAAGAAAAACTATTACTATAAGTGATTTCTTCTCATCTATGATCTGCGTAAGCCTTGATCAGCAGTGTTACTGGGTGCCTTTACTTGGTGGGAGATAGTAGGTGCGCATAAGCTGCCCAAACACCACTATTGTCAATAAAAAGAACATTTTTTTGGGCATCCAAGGGGATGGCTTAGTGTTCAATGAAGTGTAAAGAGAACCATGAGGTCTTAGGTTTAAATCTTGCAGAGTCAAAAAATTACTAGGTGATTTCTTTCAATATGCTTAAAATGTGGGCCACATTACCTGGTACCTATGCTATTGGGAGGTAGCACCTACCCGTGAAATAGTTGATGTGCATATCAAGCTGGGCCAGACACCACCGTCATCCAAAAAAGATATAGAAAATTATCGAGGTGCGCGAGAGCTGGCCCAGACACCACGGTTATAAAAAAATATAGAAAATTGTATTGCTGTAGAAATGTTAAGCATGGAAGTTGACTGGAGCTTGGAGTTGGTGATAACTGACTAAGATGCTTCCTGCAGGTTGGGGATGTGGGGAGTGCGAAATAAAGGGTGGAACTGTGTTTTTTTGTTCCTTATTTGGTGCTGCTTTCTTGTTGATTGTGGGATGGTGAGGGGGTGCATCAAAATCTGGTTATTAGGTTGATTTGTTTGGATTTTGTACACTGATATGTGCTTTTGATTACGGTTTCTTTAGGTATCAAAGGCTCGTCTTCCGTCACAAGCTATATCAGCTTAGAGAAGAGAGAGATATGAAGCCTGAAACTTTTTCCAGCCTTGTATCTGCTATTCTTTATGAGAAAAGGTTGGTAAACTAGCTATTTGTTCTGTAGCAATGTTGAGGTTTACTTCCTGAAGATTACTCACGGTTAGTGGTGTTCAATCCAAGGAAAACCGTAAGACCAAACCAGACTGAAAAATTGGATCAAACTGACTTAAAAAACTGGCGTATATTTGGTTTGATTTATTTAGGTACTGAACAACAAAAAACTGAACCAAACCAACATACAAATATATTTGTTTTTATAGATGTTTGCAATTGTATAGGAAGTTCTCTTTAATATGCCTATCATATCTTTAACAAATATTTGCTGGTGAAGAACTTCAGTATGCCACATAATTTTATAGGATTCCTGAATTTTATTCCTTTGATTAAGTAAAAACGAACTGTTGTTGGCAAAAGGGGGAAAAACAGCCCGCATTTTAACTTGTTTCATGTTCCCTACCAAATGCATATTGGAAACTCCTTAGTCAAGGGTTTTTGATGGTCCCATTTTGCCTCCCATGGCGGAGCTTGAGCTGCTGGATTCCCACTTTTAATGTAACCAATTCCTGCCAATACAACATATGAAGAAATATATATCCTAAGATTATGTTGAATCTTTAGTAGTCAATGTGCTGATTCTAGTCTTGGTAAGTCATTTAATCTTTGTCTTTAGCTTTGTTTACAAGGACGTCGTTATGGGGAGTTGAGTAGTAGACTAGCAGTAAAGTGCTATTGTACACTTACATTGTTGCATAATCTATCTGTCCGCTTAGTTCTGAGATATCGCTGGAACCTAGTTGTAGAGTCATAATACCTCTTGGTGTCTACAATACTTCCTGAAATATGTCGGAAGAAAATAACCTGAAATAAGTTGCAAGTCATTGAAGCACATTTAAAGCTGTGAAAGACAAGAGGGGTTGCTCTGATGGTAAACAACCTCCACTTCCAACCAAGAGGTTGTGAGTTCGAGTCTCCCCAAGAGCAAGGTGGGAAGTTCTTGGAGGGAAGGATGCCGGGGGTCTATTTGGAAACAGCCTCTCTACCTCAGGGTAGGGGTAAGGTCTGCGTACACACTACCCTCCCCAGATCCCACTAAGTGGGATTATACTGGGTTGTTGTTGTATGTATTGTTCTTCATAGCCGAGGATCTTCCGGAAACAGCCTCTCTAACTTCACAAGTCGGGGGTAAGGTCTGTATACATACTACCCTCCCCACACCTCACTTGTGGGAATACACTGGGTATGTTGTTGTTGTTGCATGTATTGTTCATCATATCTTGTTGTATCTTGTTTTTAGTCTAGATTTTAGATAGGTGATGAAAATATCTGGTCCCAGCAGTGTTATTTATTTTCTGATTCTTTTAAATCTTTGTTGGCCCCAATCTTTCTGTTCGCTGTAATCCAATTAAGCCAAGCGGAACTCCAAATTTTTTTGGCTGAGTCAAATGTATGTACCAACTTTGAAAGTCAAGCTCAAATACAACGCGAACTAATGCTTGGTTTTTATCACAAAAGTTTGAACCCTCAATTTACCTGCAAATAATCCATTAGATCTTAGTTTTAAGTTGACTTTAGCTCTTGAGTGGGGTGAGACATCGTTTGCCATTTAATAGACTAGATCTGAGATCTATCATCTATTAGATTAAAGAAAAGAGAGAGATGTGAAGAATGATTAGCAACAAATCAGAGGAGATCTAAAAGGACTCTTTAGCGTGAACATGTTTCCTAAATCGTATACAAATGTTACTCGAGATAGGAGGATGTACCTAGAAGAAAAGAAGAATCAGATTCTAATTTGGGTAAAAAAAAAAAACATTGGATGACATGTTCTTACTTTCCAATAATTTTTCCTACTGAATTATAACAAAAGTCTAACCCCAGAATTTGTGAATATTTCTTGGCAATCCCCTCATGCAGACATGTTAAATATCCCACACAATGAATATACAGGTACGATCCATATTAAGTGACAAATTAAAAATCAAGCCGAGCTCTCGAACTTCCTTGTCGAACATCTTGTTGTTCATATTTTAGCTCAAAAATTCATCGAGCCTAATCTTAGCATTTGCAATTAACAAGCTTGATGACAATTTATCACTCCAAGTAGCTGTTTAGTGGGAGAAAACCTATCAAAATTCGTGTCTGGGTTGTTTGTTTGGGTCTTCCACTTGTAATAACTGCGTTATCCATTTGGTTTTGTCTAGGTTTGGTCCATACTTTTGCCAACCTGTAATTGCTGGATTAGGAGATGATGACAAGCCTTTTATTTGCACAATGGATGCTATTGGAGCAAAGTACGTTGAGTTTCTTCATACTGGTTCAAGTTTGAAATTTGGAGACTTATGTACTCTGCCAGGTTCTCTGTGGCTTTGCATGCTTACAGTATTGTTATTTATTCTTCTCGTGCAGGGAGCTTGCAAAAGATTTTGTTGTTGCTGGCACTGCATCTGAATCACTATATGGTGCCTGTGAGGCCATGTTCAAACCTGACATGGTTTGTTACGGTTCTTGCTTTTATTTTTTATAGTTACATAATCTCTAGCTTGAATGACATATATCACATCAAATTTTCCTTCCCTAATGGAGATAATCATCCTAGAGTTGCTGAGGCTGCTTTTATTTGATGCTTATTTCAGCTGGTGCCTGAGAATTAGTGTATTTGGTATGCATGAACGTGGAGTCTTTTTAGTCATTGTTCTGTGTGTCGATTTAGTAAAATTGCCGGCAGGTTTGACGAATTACTCTTTCTAGCGGATGCTGCTTTATGGGTGAAAAATCAGTTTTATTAGATCTGCATTGGTGTTTTTAGTGTAAGGAGTGGTGTAAGGATACAAAATCACATCTTTTTATGTTGTCAGTTCACAACATAATTGTGGAATCTTGCACTTTTTTAGTTGATCTGACTTTGATGATGCTTATGAGGGAGCAAAGATATCACCTGTAGAAACCACATAGGATTCACTAGGAGAACAAGGCAACATGGGAAAGTAAACCACCATGCATTTTTTGGTCTATTTGGAAGAGAGCAAGAGGTTAAGCCGTAGTAGTGGGAAGAAGTTTTTATTTCATATCACATATTCTTTTTGTTGTAGAGGAAGCAACGCAGTGTGTGTATATATGATGGGGATAGCCAGATGGAGTATGGTGGTTGAGCCGCTCACTCACTTTAAAATAGTTTCTGACACCAGCTTGGTGTGTTGTTACTGAAACGATCTTTGACTAATAAACAAAATGAATAAGATGAACTTTATTCACATTAATTGTTAGAGCAGGTATTTAAGTTTCTCTCGAGGTTGAGATCTTCCTATCCAACATTACATGTGCATGCTTTAGAATTTTTCTATTTACTTCTTTGCCATGTTTATGTTGTTTGCCATGCATTTAGTTCACATTTTTATTGGCTTTGAGGCTTTTTATTGCATGGTAACATTTCAGGGACCAGAAGAATTGTTTGAGACCATCTCTCAGGCACTTTTGTCATCAGTTGACCGTGACTGTTTAAGTGGTTGGGGAGGACATGTTTATGTTGTGTAAGTATTCAGTTGCTTTCATATGCTCATTTTATTAATCATTTCTCCTTAGTAATATCTGCCCGAGTCCCTGAACGAAACAAAATTACTCTATGATAATCATCCATCATGTATTATGTTCTAGATGGTGGTCTTTAAGGCAACAAGGAACTCTGTGCCCAACATGTTTAGAGGATTAGGTAATTTTGGGAAAATGCCCTCCTAAAAACAGAAACAGAAAAAGATGAGCCTAAAGTATGGTGGCATTATTGGGCATGGGGAGGTGGCTGGGTGAGAGTGATGAAATGATCGCCATTCAAATGTTGGAGACATGGGTTCTTGCTTGAGGCTTAGGAACGGGGAGAACTGGGTTGTGGAAGATGACAAGCTGGGGGCCTAAGCAATAGCAGAGAGAAGGGGTCTTGGCAGAGGGATGGTTGGTTGGAGGCAATAGCTATTACCTTTTGTAGTTGTTGCATGTGGAAGTTCTCCCCCAAAGCGTGAGCTGTAAGGGATTGTTATTGCACTTCTATTTTTGGAAAGATCGAGGACTTTGGTTGCCATTAACTCTTTATGTGAGGCATTTTCCAGCTCCAAGTAGAGTACTAAACTTTAACATATGCTCTTTATGCATCTCTCATTTTCCTTCCTTTTTGCTTTTTCTTTCATGTTATTTGGTCCTTAGTTGAAGCGAGTAATCTTTTTTCGGTACTTCCATCTTATTTGGTCCAATCTGTGTGTGGTTGCAGTACACCAACTGAAGTGACAGAGAAGATCTTGAAGGGAAGGATGGACTAAACACTTGTAGGTGCTATACTTGTTCAACATTGCATTCACTCGGAGGACATTTCACTTTCCTTGATGAATACTTCACATTTCAATTTGATACTGTCGTATACGCTTCTCTCCAGGATTGTTAACTGTAGATTCAGTGGTTGGTCGCTAATGAATGTTAACATTCTAGTTAGTTGACAATTAGCTATTTGAGCTTTCCGACGGATTTACTTTACATTGTCGGCGTAGCGTGTCAGTTGGGCCGGGGAAGAGGATTCGCCAGCCAAATGGTCAACCCTCTACATCCTGTCCCACTCGACCACCAAAACATGGTGTGTTGAGGATAGAGTTAGTTCTCTATTGAGCACTTACTCTGCCTTCCTACTGTTGGAATTAATTTTAATTTTTGTTTTTATTGTTTTGGTCGACCTTTTCTGATAAAATTTCACCAATAAAATCTTACAGCGATCTTCCTGACATTACATAGCCGGTCAGTGTAGTAAATCAAATTCTCTCTCACCAAGTACTAAATAAATGGGAAACTTTGGAACAGATGTTATCAACATTCAGCTAGAGTTTTAAGTCGAAGGAGATCAACTTCTACAAAGCATAGTCTCTCAATCTAGTGTTTAATCAAATACAGAGCTATGGCACAATCTGTGTTGAAGTAATGGTCTTAAGACTGCTACGCGAACTGCAAAATATGTTGTTAAAACCAATTGCTCTTCATGTTGTTTCTAATCCAGTATTTCAAAAGAACCTAATACATCGAGATTACTTGTTATTTCGACTGTTCAAAGATTCATCAGAAAATTATCTCAAATCAAGATTGTAAAACAGTTAGGAGAATCTTTGCTAAAGCACTAATGGAGCTCGAGTGGAATACATACGTAGTAATACTCTGGCATGATTACCATTTATGCTAAATAATCTGGCACCACATTCAAGCTCAAACTAAATGTCTTCACTCTGTATATGATTAAGCGAAACAAAACACCCTTAGAAGACCAGAAGTTTAAGAAATAAAGCTCCGGGAATGGACTTAATCCCTATCTTACTCGGCACAAGCTCAACAGTGTTGGATATCTGTAACATCTAGACCAATTTACGCGAAACTCGACTTTTCATCGAGTACTTGCTACTTGCCACCATCATAGGTACTGAATAATTCTGTTCACCAAGGTTTATGCAAATCGGAAGAAATTACCTAGTGTTTTTTGACTCTGCTGTGATTTGAACCATGATTTCCTAGGTTTGCACCCACTTCATTGATCACTAAGCCACACCTTTGAATGCCGACTATGCAATTGCATTTTCAACAATTAGGCCTCTGAACCAAATATGTGAGACTTACTATCCAAGACTAGTGCCAAG
Organism: Nicotiana sylvestris; assembly: GCF_000393655.2. Lineage (NCBI taxonomy): Eukaryota > Viridiplantae > Streptophyta > Magnoliopsida > Solanales > Solanaceae > Nicotiana > Nicotiana sylvestris. The sequence goes on along the minus strand of NC_091060.1, from coordinate 17,705,993 downwards.
GTCTATAATCCAACTTCCTTTCTGAACTAAGAAAGGTGGCTCAACCTCCTCAGCAGACCATAGGAAGTTCTTACTAAGCCATAAGAAAGCTCAAAAATCTCAATTACAAAAATAAGTTCCATTTAGCTAACTTTTCATCATCCCAGGATGTCATTATCATGTTGACACCATTTGGTCAAGCCTCAGCCAATAGTGGCTGATTAACAGTGACATAAGTTTCTGTGGAACCGATCACATGACAAGGAACAAACTGTATATGAGATGCTAGAAAAGTTCTAAAATAGAAATAAGCATTTTTTAGGAGAGATTGCTTCAACAGTGAGCAGGAGAGCAACACCAAATTTGAACGCAGTAAAAACTGAAAAGAACGATGAAATCAGTAGAGGAGGGGGGGGGATGGGTTACAATGTTCCTTATAATTCTAAAACTGCATATATCTGGATAAAATACACAATGAATGACTTTTACAAGCTGATTTTCGTATGCGTACATACATTGCAAATGTGTATCTGTGCTGGCTTGTATATATCAGTTTGGTTGGCAAAGACGGTCACCTATAGATTAGGGATAAGTGTGAGATTTGGAGAATTTTATGGTTTTAACACTTGGAGACAAAGTTGTGATGCCACTTTGACGAGTTCCAAAGATTTGAAAACATGTCTGCCCTAAAACTTCGGCTAGACTTTAAAACATAACTGATCCAAATCAGTAAGATTGTATTACATATTTCAAATGAGTAAGTTTGACACACGCATGATATGGTCTATTAGCAGATTAATAGATGGGTAAAAGTTTTATGTTTGAGCGCTTAATTTTGCAGACCAAGAAAGAATCACTAATCAACACCCGCTACTAGAGTTCAAGGGCAGCCTGGTGCACGAAGCATCCCCCATTCACGCAGGGTCCGGAGAAGGGCCGCAACCCAAGGGGTGTGATGTACGCAGCCTACCATGATGCAACATCAGTGGCTGATTTCACGGCTCGAACCCGTAACCTATAGGTCACACGGAGACAATTTTGCCGATGCTACTAGAGTTCAAGAACCAGACAATTTTGCCAGTCCACAAACAGGGGTTTACTACCTTTATACATGGGAACTTCCATGTAAAACAGAAAAGCAAGTAGCTAATTAAGACGTTCTCTCGTCACACACAGACAACGTTACACATCCAGAGTCCAGACGCATGTGAGGCTCGCATTAAAGATAATCAGGTTAGTCACTATTAAGTAAGCAAATTACAAAACAGGACTCAAAATGAAAACCTGGGAGCATACCTTTTGGTTTTGATCCCAGCAGAGGATATGCAGGGCAAAGCCTAGTGAGAAAAAAATTTGCGCTCATGTCAATTTAAGTCGAAGGAGCAGTATCAAAGGAATGTAGAATCTGTTCCAACGTATTTCTTCTAACTGGGTCGATGGGACTTTCTAATCCATCAGAGTGCGCAATGTTTAACAGATAGAGCTTCCCAGACGCTACAAATGCAGCAGACAATATCCTCTTCATCCCTCCTCTGGTGCTATCAATCTTGTACTCAAACTCATACACTTGAAGACCTCCTTCTCCCGCTCTTTCTGATACTGCAACCACCTCAGCCTCCTTTGTACTCTCCTAAGAGTAAGACGACATAGTATTATTAGTTGCCAATATTGTTGGGCACAAAAGCCAAATTGTGTATAAGCTCCCATGTAGCCAGGAGGCACGGGTTCAAGCCATGGAAACAACCTCTTGCAACAATGCAAGGTAAGGTTGCGTATATAAGACCCAATGTTGCGTGCATAAGACCCAATGTGGTCCAACCCTTCCCCAGATATCACACATAGCAGGAGCTTAGTGCACTGGACTGTCCTTTACAACAGCCAAAATTTCCAACATTCATAAATAAAAATTTGAGAAATCAGGGATGGGGAATTAATATGCATTGTAGCACTCAACCCATGTTACCTTTTTGCAAATTCTACTTCTCCAGTGATTTGAAATAAATTTATATTTTTATTATTCTTTTCCGGTAGGATCTACAGTATAACCTTTACATCTTTCTATCAAATCCCAAACATAAAAATCTCACTTGCTGATAGGACTCCTCCTTTACCCTTCTTTAGATTCACAAGGGGATTACACGTTGTCCCCCCACAACTGCGATTCGCAACAGATTTACATAAGATGGCTTTCTCTTCTTTATTGTTTAAGAGAGTGATAAAACTTTTATAGTTAGAGGGCGAGCTTCTCTACTACATACAAATAGTTTGCCACAGAAAATGACACTGCTAAGGAAATGGAGATTACGAGAACAAAATATGTGAACAATAACCACTAGACTTTCGGCCCAATCAATACTCCTACCTTTTGAGTTCTACCCAAGTACTTGGTTAAAAACCAACAAAATCTGGTTGAATAATCTCTCATTAGTATAATGGAATTACGAAACAGCAACAAAACAGAAACAGAAAGAGAAGAGCAGCAAAAGCAAAAGGATTCTGACCTTGCGCTTTTCAGCCAGAATTAGCTTATCTGCCACGAATTGTGGAGTCCCGAATTGGCTAAGGTTTGTTATTTTTACAGGGATAACCACAACGCCTACATTGTTGGATCCCTTGTTTACATCCTGAAACAGGACAGTTGCCCCAGCTTTATCAACCTAAAGAACCCAATAACAGCACAATCAGTTTCCAAAACCTCCTCATATGGTATAACTTTGATGGCGGAGCTAGCAAGAGGAAAGGAAGTTCAATTGAATCCCTTTTCGTCGAAAAATTATACTGTACAAATATGGTAAAAAAAATTGGTTATATATAAACTGTTGTAACACCCTACATATGGTAAAATTCTATTATAGGGGTGCAAAAGTTGCTTTAGGTCGCAAGTTCAAATGTCAACTATGACATTCTAGTATTTTTTGAATTCCTTTATAAAAATTCAATTTTTAGCTCCGCCACTGACTTGTTTGAGTAGGAATATTTCGGTTTTCCTCGTTCCTTCTCTTTGATAAGAATAGGAGAGTACTTCTTTTTTCCTTTCCGTTGTGTGTGTACATGATAGAGTAAGAATTGTCCAATATCAGCCATGATAACATTTTGTAGAAATGACACCAGGTAACCACTCTAAAGAGCTGTTATTTAAGAATTAGTCAGTGCGCCATGAATTTAAGTTTTTCCGTTCAAATTTTCGGGACAAAAATATCCTGAATTTTCCTAAAGTTAGGATTTTTAATTTAAAATTTCAGGACAAAATAAGTAATGGCTAATCTCTAAATAGCATCCCTGAAAATGGCTATATGTGCACTTGGCCCTAACATTTTTGTTATGACTACAACAAATTCACCAACGCTAATCTTGCCTATTAGACTGTGCAATAACTAAAAATGCACATAGTCGAAGATGACATAAGAAGAATTTGCTAGACAAATGAATTGTTTATGAGGTGATAAGAAAATAATTTTTTGCATAACATAAATGGGGACATAAGTTCCTTTCCTTTTTAATCTTCATGCTCAGTCAAAATATGCCATATGAATTGAAACAGAGGGTGTATTTTGGAAGAAATAGGGGCAAAGAAAGGGGGATGGACCTTAATCCAAGAAGAAGGTCTGAGGAGAGTGAAACCTTCAGCAGAATCAGTGTATCTTTCAAGCTCTAACACCTCACCACCAATGGCCACAGCGAAGCTTGAGAAAGGGTCCCACAATAAGATCGTTAAAATGGATAAATTAAGCACTCGCCTGTTTGAAACAATTGGAACCATTTCTTCCATAGATTTGTGCGGAGTGGAGAATGTTGCGACAGTTAATAAAGCTCGCTTTCGCTTTTTTAACTGTGGTGGATTAATGGGCATAGTCATAATAAGGTTTTGGAAGAAGCCATTGTAGGCAATTGAGGAAGCCACTGAGCTAAAGGCAGACATTGTATTGTATAACTTATAATGAGAGAAGATGAAGGGAAGGGTCATCTTATTTTTTAGAGGCAGTTATGGTTAGGATATTTTTTCTGGCGGTAATTCTTATAATTTTTTAAAGTGATATCTATATATTTAAAAATTATATAAAAAGTAACCCAAATCATTATTTATTTATTTAAGCAATTGAACAAATCACCAGTTTATGCTTACAAAATAATTTAAGAGAAGTAACTGTTTGGCTGGTAGAGTTATTCTTATGTTGAAACAAAATGAGCTTCGATGGTCTAAATCAGTACATTATTATAGGATGTTTGGCAGTGAAAAATATTAGCTAAACAAAATTTTAAACAAAAAAATGTAAAAATATTTACTCTTTATCCAAATTTACTCTAATACTGGGTTCAACTGAACATATAACTTTTGACGCAGAACATAAATTTATATGTAAAAATTTATTAAAATTACAATAAATAGTATATACGAATCTTTAATTTTAAAAATATAATAGGTTCAATGATAAAATCCTTAAATGTTGTACCCAAAGAATTTAAATTATGGATTAGCTTCTTATTTAAATTTGTGTAAGTGAATTCTGAATATAAAGGTCAAAACACAAAAACATTCAGTGTGATTTTAGGCTTCAATTTTTTATTTAAACAAAATAATATATTTAAAAATTACATTAAAAAGTACAAATTATATTTAATAATTTACAAAAAGAAACTTCAAGTCTAACATGCATAAAACGGATCGGGAGTAACACCTATAGCGACAAAAATATTATTTTCTTCGTTTATTCAAATGTCTTACGTTACTTTATAATCTGAACAAAAATTATTTTTTATATTTAATAAATTTTTTTAATTCTCTAAATCTTGTGGTCTTGAGAATTTAAAAGTTTTGTATAATTGTGAGATATTACCATACAAACAAATTAAATTGAATGGTAATATGTCACAGTTATTACCAAAAAAAAAAAAAAATCTCAAGACCAAAAAATTTAAATACAATTTTAATATATAAACAAACTCAGGAAGTATTTATTTTTTTAACCCCATGTGCTAAACTAATGCATATACCAAGTGAAACTTACAGCTTGTTGGAAGGTACTATGTATAATAATGTATTGTATCGTTTTGAAGTATACAATGTTTGGATAGGTCGTATTATTTTTCGTCGTTTTTATGATGTCATGTACCAACAATATGAAGAATAAACTTATAATATTATAAAGAAAAAATAAGATACGAAGTAGAATTACTACATCAAAATGGAGGGTAAATGTTAAAATAGGATTATTTAATAATATGGAATGACAAGATGAAAGAAGAAAATGAGGTAATAATGCGACCACACGCACTTTTCGTCGTTAGGTAACGACAAATTAAACAATACGATACATTAAAATTTAAGTAACAATTACAGTAAACATTATATTTGAAGGCATTTTTTTGTTTCTATACAATATTTAAAACATTATATTTGAAGTAATCTTTCTTTTTTTTGGTCTTGGTTTTATGTTTTAGCGTTATTTTTAATCAAATTGTTTTCTTTTATTAAAACTGAGCAGAGAGTAAAGTTGAGGAGTTAAAGCCCCTGATTATATATGAGAGATTATCAAAGTAATCTATATCTCCTTTGTCTATATCTATTAACGTGTAAAGAAAAAAAAAGCTATATCTAAACACTCGTGGTGGCTCGAACTGAATCTTTGTCGCCTTCAATTGTCTTATTCTGAATGAGGTCATCTTCCACCTATCCAGTTGAGCGAGACCTCTAGCCAGCCGTGAGAGTCTTTCATACCTTGTGTAGGTGATATGTTGCTTTTGGCGGTTCATATATTCGATTAAATTATTAAGCACAATTTTATGCTACCCGGTTAATTTTTTACACAAAATTCAAATCTCACATAAAATTCAGTTCCTCCTAAGTGAGACAATGACGCTTTTAATGTGAAACTCTAAATTTCTTTACCCAAATCATTCAGTTCCCATCAATATTCAAGTTTTTCCGTTCAAACAAATATGAATCAGTGCACATGTGTCGATTGGAATTCATTCTCTACTTTTCTTTCCTTAATAAATCAACTGAAAAAACCACAATATATGGTACATCAACATACAAATTAAAAATAAATTTCGTACAAATTTAGTGCAAATTTGAATAGCTACAATAACATACATAGTAAAAATAAATTGCATACAACTAATTATATATTATACAACTTATTTACAAATTATCTACAACTTTCATACATTATTTTTACCCAGTTAAATACAACTACAATATCATACAACTTAAATATAGTTTTCATACAAATTTTATACAATATGTCTTTTGTATATTTTGTATTTTTGTATCAAATAGTATGAGAGAATGAAAGAAAAGAGAAAAAGGCCCAGGACACACGCTAAACCACAATATCACGAATTCATGAGTTTTTAGTTAAGATGTATGTATAACTAATTCAACTAAGTTTTCTATCTTTCCATAGTAATTTGGAGAAAATAAGCCTAATGTATGTGGTGTGTGCTTCTTCCTCTCTAAAATTCCAATCAAAACTTACTCTCTTAATGCAATTTTGATACATATCAATAACTTTATGTAAAAATATAGAATTGATAACTTGAATACAAATTTTATACAACGATTCATACATTATGCAACTATTTTTCAATTTTAATACAACATTCAAATAAAAAATATATAACTACAACAGAATACAATTTACATTCAATTATAATACAACTTTACTACAAGTTCGTAAGTATATTGTATGTCATGTGTTCTTCTTCTTTTTTTCGACTTTCAATCCGAAATTCAACCAAAATCAAGTCTAATCTTCACCAAATACACTCAAAATTGAGATATAAACTCCAAACAATATTCCCAATTGTTTGCAACAGCACCCAATCCAAACAAATAATGATTTTTGAAAATCCATATTCGATTTCAAAACTTTAAAGCTTTTTAATGGCTACCAATGGTGGAGAGTCAAACACTTCAAAATTTATTAATTGACAATTTCAATTTGAACACCAATTGTGCAACATGAAAGGAAATTATTAAATTAAAACTCTATCGTAAAACGATTGAAATCTATTGATGAATTCCATTAAAAATATATACAACATGAAAGGATAAAAAGTACACAACATCTAGAGGAAGAAAAAATGGGGAAAGAACAGAGAATGAGAGACGGAGAAAGAGACAGGGAAAGAGGGAAGAGAGAGAGCGCAGGGGAGAGAGAGAACATGGATGAGAAATAATTGATTCCTTATTCAATTCCTAATTTAAAGGGATACTCATTTAAAACTAATTTGTTTATAATTGGTAAATTATATATGGCCATGTAAGTAAGTTAAAACTTGATTAGGAAGAGTAATAAAGTTTCGTATGCAATATAGGAAGGTAAAAATCCCATATTTAAAGTAGGAAAAAGGGCCAAATATCCCCCCTCTACTTTCGGATATTGTCTACATTTAACCTTTGTTATACTATCCGGTTGAATGTACCCCTATCGTTATACTATCTGGTCAAATTATCCCTACTATCAGCAAACTTTTAAAAATTACCCCTTGATATGTTAGGTAATCCAAAATATCCCAATTTCCTTTTGATGTTTTAAACGTCAATACCACACAAGAGGGGGGGGGGGTGATTTGTGTGGTACCCAATTTTCACTTAACTGAACCATAGAAGGACCTGGTTCTTCTATGTGCTCCAACTACTACTGTTTGCGGAATAATAAATAGAGAAAATTAAGAACACAAAGATTTTTACGTGGAAAATACCTGGATCAAAAGGTGAAAAAACCACGACCTACTACTCAGTAGGATTTTCCCAAACTTTCACAAAAATCACTGAGCCAAAACAGCATTTACAAAACTCTTTGTAAACCTAAGGATTAACTCTAATCTCGTTGTGGTACACAGCCTCAACTGTTGCGACAACTTCAAGTTAACTATAACTTGAACACTCTAGGTACCTAATACAATTTCTTCTATGAAAGCTGAAAGGTACAATATAAAATCGCCTACTACAATTGAACTAGAATAAAAGATAGACACTTGGAACTGGTTCTTCTATCTCGTTCAAGTAGCTTCGGAATTGCACACTCGAATCACACATAAATTGCTTGCAAAATCCCCTTGCTCTTTTGCTCTCAATTTAGGTTTAACTTCTGCTTATGTGCATTGCCTGTAAAAGAGAACAACATTGATATTTAATAGGTTAGTAATCAGAGATTGACTGGGATTCAAATGCTACTCTTCTATCGTAGAAGAGTTCAAGGTGATCTCAAACTCTAACACTATATTCTTCCTAAACTGTGTTCTCTTCATGTAAGAAGTCTTTCTCTCCTTATCCAATATGCAACCTTTTCGATCAGATCAGGAGATATTGCTTCTTGATCAATTAGATTTATCTCCTTCACGTGCATCTCACATGTACAGGTTGATCATGACTGTGCTTCACAAGATGGACATGGTCCATGTCTGAGTCTTTTGTCAATCTTCAAAACTTCACATGTTCTTGGGCCAACAAATTCCCCATTTTTGATGATGACAAACTCTGTGCTTTTTTACTTACTTGGATCCTGTAAAGAACTCAGCTTAACTAACAATATAAAGTTTAGAAAATTCACTTATCATCAAGGACCAGATTAATTAGGTTATAAATATCACTTATTCAGAATGTGTAAAGCGCACAATATCTCTTCCCCCTTTTGGCATCATCGAAAAGTTGCATACAAAGTGTGAGTCCTAGATTTTAATAAGTACTCATGGCCACTGGGGCAACTGCAAGTACAATTATGGTTTAATCATCAGTAATCAAGCAAACATATTTAAACTATCAAAGAAAGATTAACATTGAACAAGAGCAAAAACAGTAGATATCATTGATAGAAGATATGTTGCTATCACAATCCACAACCAGAAAGCAAAAAACATTTAAAACATGAGCAAAAAAGATAGAAAAATCCCTAATCCGGGTCACTAAAGGTACTAGACAGGTTCAGGAGACAAAGGCTAGAATTCCTAAGGCTTGGGGGAGCTAGAGGGTTGGTTTTGGGCTTGGAGAAGATTCAGCATATTGTGATGAATTCCATCATTCTTCTCCTTTTCCTTGGTAAGTTCAGTTCTGATAGCATCCCTCTCAGATTCCACCTCTGCCACACGAGTCTTGAGCCTAGCTATCTCAGCATCCTTGGTTTCACATTCCTGAACAAGAGCCCTGCCTTTACTATTGATAGGAGTCTTCTTGGATGAACTAGGTTCATTTGGGATGGCATTGACTAAATAGTCACAAGCAATCAGAGTATTAATGCCAAAGTGATCCTTGTTTGAGGCCATTTCCCATTTCTTCATAGGCACATTGCACCTATCCAAAATCGTAGTCAGAATAAAGCCATAGGGGGTAGCATGAGCCTTGGAGCCATTGATGACCCCGTCCAGCAGCTTGATGATAAATGCAGGCCAATTAATTTGCCTTCCACTTTCCAGGCACTCCATAAGAACTAGGTCCATATAATTTTCAATATGCCTTCTCTCCTGCCTGGGCAATAGGCACTTGTTGACAAATTCAAACAAGACTTTATGTTGTGGCCTCATTTCACTTTTCTGAATAGCCCTAGCCTCATTCACATCTTCAGCATCACAGAACCTCCTAGTAATTTCAAGGGCAGTAGGAAGGGAGTCCAGACAACGCCACATTTGCCTTGTATAGTCATCAAACCCTTCAGAGGGTATGTCAAGGATCTCTCCCAGTTTTTCTGCATCAAAGGTCACTTGAGTTCCTTTTACCAGGCTGCTAACCTTGCCATCCTTAACCTCTGCATGTGCCATGAACTCAATGATCTAATTCCTGGCTAGCCTTCCATCCATCTAAAGAACCATGTCCTTCCAGCCCTAAGCAACTAAGGCATCCACCAGTCTCATCATTCCTGGTTCCACCAGGTCTTTCAGCAATCTACCCTTCAAAAATTTTCTTTTGCCAAACATGGAAAGCTTGTCTTGTTCACCATCAGACTCTTCTTCTTCTTTTTCACCACTCCATTCCTCATCTTCAAAAATTCTAACTTGTTTACTTTTCACTAGCAGATTTGTACGACTCATAATCAAAGATGGAGTCAGAGTCTTGGACCTGGCTTGCCTTTAATTTATCATTTAATTTCTTTGAGAGAGCCCTAGACGCTACTGTTTTCCGAGCAAGTATTTTACCCTTCTCAGCCTGGTTTTGGGAGATGTGCTAGGTGGAGGAGGGGTAGATGAATTAGAGGGAGTGGGTGGTGGAGGAGTTCCAGGATTGTCTTGTGGGTTTGTCATTATCGCTGGTTTATTGAGAGAATTGGTGAGTTATAATTTTGGAGAAGAAAGCAAGTGAAAGTGAAGAGGGGTTTTTGACGGTTTAGAATTATGAAGATGGCAGGAGGTAATGATGTGTATTTAAAGAGAAATACACATTTAATGTATAACGACAACTTTAGCAGTGGTCAATTAGAGGTCTAATCAACCTGAAATTTCAGGTTTGAATGAACGGTTAGGCTTCCCTTGATTTTAGGCAATTTTTGTGGTTTAGAGTTCTAAGGCTGACGGAACTGGTTCAAAATTAACGGATAGAATTTTCTAAGGAGTTGAACAATTGTAGGACTTCTGCTCATGATTTTAAATATTTATATTTCTAATTGTGCAGAGTATAGAAAACATACCTTAGCATTCAGATGAACCCATACTGATGAATCAGGTTCTTCATTTAGAATTCTCTTGACCATGCCTCAATTTACCATAATAGAGAAAATTTTGTAAGAGATCAATGAGTCATATTAACACAGGTCATAGGAGTATACTAATTACAGTATGAGGCTGAGTAAAAATTAATCTAGATATTTACACAAGTTCAGATTTCCTAGCCAAATTTTTTTTTCATTTTTCAATTTTTTTCTCATTTTTTCATTATGCATTATGAGCCGGTCCTATTAGGTGATCTTAATCATCCCTAATTCCAACTTGTTCCTCTCAAAGTTTTCTCTACTTAGTGCTTTAGTGAAGATGTCAGCAATTTATTTATCAGTAGCATAGAATTCTATGGAGATCAATCCTTTCTCATAGTTATCTCTTAAGAAGTGGTGTCTAATATCTATGTGCTTAGTCCTCTTATGATGAACAGGGTTCTTTGTCATACTTATAGCACTAGTGTTATCATAGAAGATGGGAATGCAACCAACTTCAATGCCAAAATCTATCAGCTGCTGTTTGATCCACAACAATTGAGCATAACAAGAGGCAACAACAACATATTCAGCCTCAGCAATGGATAAAGCCACTGAATTTTGCTTTTTAGTGGCCCATGATACAAGACATGAACCAAGAAAATGAGCCATACCTGATATACTCTTTCTATCCACAAAGAAACCTGTATAATCAGCATCAACATACCCTACTAGATTGAAATTACTACTTTTAGGGTACCAAAGACACAGATCAGTAGTGTCTTTCAAATATCTCAGTATCCTCTTGACAGCAGTCAAGTGAGATTCCTTTGGATTAGCCTGAAACCGAGCACAAAGACCTACACTGAAAACTATGTTAGGTCTGCTGGCAGTAAGATACAAAAGTGAACCAATCATACCCCTATACAACTTCTGATCAACAGATGAACCAGGTTCATCTATGTCTAATTTAGTGGCAGTTACAATGGGGGTGTCTATTTCCTTTGATTCATCCATTTTAAACTTTTTGATAAACTCTTTTGCATATTTCTGCTGATGGATCATGGTTCCATTTGGGTTTTATTTGATCTGTAAGCCTAAGAAAAAGTTAAGCTCACCCATCATACTCATTTCAAACTCACTCCCTATCAATTTGGCAAAATCCTTAGTTTGTCAGTGGTTGCCCTAAAAATTATGTCATCAATATATATTTGTACCACAAGAAGATCCTTAACTTTTTCCCTACTATCAATTTTACCTCTTTTGTAGCCATGTTCAAGCAAGAATTTGGACAATCGTTCATACCATGCTCTAGGAGCCTGCTTAAGTCCATAGAGAGCCTTGTCTAATTTGTACACATGTTTAGGACATTCCTTGCTCTCAAACCCTGGAGGTTGTTTAACAAACACTTCTTCTTTTAGGTAGCCATTCAAGAAGGCACTTTTGACATCCATCTGATGAAGAGTGAATTCCACGTGTGCTGCAAAGGCTATGAGCAGTCTTATTGCCTCCAGTCTTGCAACTGGAGCAAAAGTCTCATCATAATCTATACCCTCCTCTTGGATGTAACCTTGGACCACCAATCTTGCCTTGTTTCTTGTAATTGTTCCATTTTCATCAAGCTTGTTTCTGAAGACCCATTTTGTGCCAATTATTGATCTGTCCTTGGGTCTTGGAACTAGATGCCAAACTTGACTTCTCTCGAACTGATTGAGTTCATCTTGCATTTCATTTACCCAATCTGTATCCTACAAAGCCTCAACAACATTTTTAGGTTCAATAAGAGATAGAAAAGCATCAAAAGCATACATATTCTTTAATTGTGATCTAGTTTTAACTCCAGAGGTCGGATCAGTAATTATGTTCTCAATGGGATGAGAACTTTGATACTTGTGAGGTTTCACAACCAACTGATTTCTGCTTGATATTTCTCCCATGTTCTGTTGCTGAGGAACAGGGTCATGAACAAGTTCCTTTAGGGGATTGGTTTCAGTTCTTCTTTGATCAGTTCTCCCTGTCAGGTTACCCTGGATGGAAGAACCTATTCCATCACTTGTTCCTTCTTTTGGTTCCACTTTAGCTTGAACTGAGACTTCACTCAACTCTTTTACCAGCCTAATAGCTTCATCTTCATGTTCTTGTTTCTCATAAAGAATGTTAGTTTCATCAAACACTACATGTACACTTTCTTCTACACACAAAGTTCTTTTATTGAACACTTTATATGCTTTTATATGTGAAGAATACTCCCTCATCACTTCCGGGATCAAACTTACCTAGGGAGTCTTTTCCATTAGTGTGCATAAAGCACTTGCATCCAAATGCCCTAAGATAGGATATATTTGGTTTTCTCCCTTTAAGTAACTCATAGGGAGTTTTCTCTACAAGAGGTCTAGTCATGCATCTATTTATGATATAACATGCAGTGTTCACAGCCTTTGCCCAGAAGCTATGGGGCAGTTTACTAGAAAGAAGCATAGTCCTAGCTATATCTTCAAGAGTCCTGTTCTTTCTTTCAACTACTCCATTTTGTTGAGGAGTCCTAGGGGCAGAGACATTATGATCTATACCATGCTCATCACAAAATTCAGCAAACTTAGCATTTTCAAATTCAGTTCCATGATCAAACCTGATTGAAGTTGATTACCTAGTTGTTTCTGAGTTTTTCTAACAAGGTAGTAAACATGTCAAATGCTTCATCCTTAGACGTTAAGAATAGTACCCAGGTAAACCTAGAATAATCATCAACAAGCATCATCACATATTTCTTACCACCTCTGTTCAATGTTCTCATTGGACTACAGAGATCCATATGAACCAGTTACGTCCTGGTTATGCTTACCATTTTCTTGATTTTAAAAGATGATCTTACTTGTTTCCCCCTTGCACATGCCTCACAAACTTTGTCTTCCTTGAACTTGATGTTAGGTAACCCTATCACCAAGTCCTTGGAGACTAATTTGTTGAGTTGATTCAGACTTGCATGACCAAGTCTCTTGTGCCACAGAAGGGGATCATTGTCCAACACACTCAAGCAAGTGAGTTCATTTTCTGAAAGTGTGGACAAATCTACAATGTAAATATTGTTAACTCTTTTTCCCTGCAAAACAATCTTGTCAGTGGTAAGATTAATCACAAAGCATTTGGTAGAGGTAAATGCTACAAGTTATGGGTTCAACTGAATACATAACTTTCAACACAGAACATAAATTTATATGTAAAAATTAATTAAAATTACAATAAATAGTATATACGAACCCTTAATTTTAAAAATATAATAGGTTCAATGATAAAATTCTTAAATGTTGTGCCAAAAGAATTTAAATTATGGATTTGCTTTCTTATTTAAATTTATGTAAGTGAATTCTGAATATAAAGGTCAAAACACACAAAAAATCAGTGTAATTTTAACCTTCAATTTTTTATTTAAACAAAATAATATATTTAAAAATTACATTAAAAAGTACAAATTATATTTAATAATTTACAAAAAGAAACTTCAAGTCTAACATCCATAAAATGGATCGGGAGTAACACCTATAGCGACGAAAATATTATTTTCTTCGTTTATTTAAATGTCTTACGTTCACTTGTATAATTGTGAGATATTACCATACAAACAAGTTAAATTGAATGGTAATGTATCACAGTTATTACCAAAAAAAAATTAATTCTCAACACCAAAAAATTTAAATATCATTTTAATATATTATAAACTTTTTTAGCTTAGATCACAAAACTCAGAAAGTATTTATTTTTGTAACGACCCGATCGGTCGTTTTGAGCTTTTGCACTTCGCTCGCCAATTCTCGGGCATGACTAGCCACGTGTGATATATTATGACTTATGTAAATCGTCGGTTTTGGTTTTCAGAGTAATCGGAATAAATTTGAAAGAACAGTTCTCAGTTTGAAGCTTAAAATTTGAAAGGTTGACCAAGTTTTGACTTGTTAGTATATGATCTCGTATTGGAATTTTTGTGATTTGGTTAGCTCCGTTAGGTAATTTGGGACTTGGCGTGATCAGAATGTATTTTGGAGGTCCGTGGAAGGTTTAGGCTTGAATTTGGCGAAATTGAAATTTTGCCGTTTTTCGGTTGATAGGCGAGATTTTGATATAGGGGTCGGAATAGAATTCCGAAAGTTGGAGTAGGTCTGTTGTGTCATTTGTGATGTGGGTGCAAAATTTCAGGTCATTCGGACGAAGTTTGATACACTTTTTGATCGAACGCGGAATTTGGAAGTTTTGGAATTCTTAGGCTTGAATTTGATGTAATTTTGGTGTTTTGATATTGTCTTGAGCGTTCCGAAGGTTAGAACAAGTTTGAATGATGTTATGGGATATGTTGACATGTTTGGTTGAGGTCGCGAGGGCCTCGGATGAGTTTCAGGTTGTTGAACGGATCATTTCATATGGGAAAAAGTTGCAGAAAAACTATTGTTGGTGTTGCAGGTTTTTGACCTTCGCGTTCGCGATGGATGTCCCGCGTTCGTGAAGGGTTAGGAGGTGAGGCAGTGGAATTTGGCCTTCGCATTCGCGAAGGTGGTCCCGCGTTCGCAAAGGGCTGAGGCTCGTGGTCATCGCGTTCGCGAGATTTTTGCCGTGTTCGCGTAGAGGAAGTGGAGTAGCTGGGACCCCAAGGCATTTATCCTACGCGTTCGCATAGTACAGTTCGCGTTTGCAAAGAGGTGAGCCAGTTGTGCATCACGTCCATGAGAGGTACCTCGCGTTCGCGTAGAAGGGATTTTAGTCAGTGAAGCTATGTGCTTCGCGAACGCGAGGGTGCTGTCGTGTTCGCGATGAAGAAAATATCTGGGCAGACAGTTTATATTTAAAAATCGAGGGTTTAAGTCCAATATCACAAAAGTCATTGGAAAGCTCGGGAGAAGGTAAAATTTGAGGAGATTTTCAGTGGAGCAGCTGGGGTAAGTATTTTTCACTCATATTTGGTTTAATTCCATGATTTAGTCTTAAATTTCATCATTTAATTTGAGAAATCAGAGTGGGAATTGGGAAAAATGGAAGAAAAGTTTGAGAATTCTTTTGGGGATTTGAATGGGCAATTGAAGTCGGATTTTGATGAATTTGATATGGGTAGACTCGTGAGAGGATGATGATTCTGTTATATAATTTTTATCGAATTCTGAGACGGGGGCCCGGGGGCCGGGTTTGAGCAATTTCGGGATTTTTGATGTAAATTGGTTATTTTCGAGTGGACTTTGTTCCCTTAGCATATTTTTATTGTATAAATCTATTTTTGGATAGATTTGGAGCATCCGGAGGCCGATTGAAGAGGCAAAGGCATCGCGGGCTAGAGTTTGGACCGGATAGAGGTAAGTAATGATTGTAAATATCTGTCCTGAGGCTATGAAACCTCGGACTTCACATCATTGTGCTACTTTGAGGTGACACACCCGCTAGATGATGAGTGTGGGGTCGTGCACCGTTGGGGATTATAACTTAGTCCTTCCCGTATGATTGTTTAACAGTGTATTGGATTGAAAACTGTTTGCTATCATCATATTTTGGGCTGAATGCCATATTTGGGCCTCTGCCAACTGTTTTGGGCCCTTAGGGGATTTTTACTACTCTTTCCTCACTGTTTTAATTTTATATCTGTACTCGGTCATGCTATATTCTATTGTTTTCATAACTCAGCCGTTTTAACACTTTAAATGATATTTTGGGCTAAACATCATATTTTACTGTGCCCGAGTGGCTTTTAGAGATTTCTGACTGAGTAGGGCCAAGGGCCTGTGTTATGAGGATTATTATGGGATCGGGTTGCACGCCACAGTAGTGTTGTACTGATTATGATTATGAGGCCGAGGGCCTGAGCTGTACACCACAAGGTGGCTTGATATGAGGCCGAGAGCCTATTTGATTATGCCACGAGATGGCTTGATATTGCGCTTGGGCCGTAAGGGGCCCCTCCCGGAGTCTGTACACCCCTAGTGAGTGCGGGTACCCAGTGTGAGATGTGATATAGCCCGAGGGGCAGATATTGTTCCATGTTATTTCCCAAGGGGCGGTTCTTGATTTATGTTGTGCCCAGGGGGCTGATTACGAGTGATTGTGAGATAGCCCGAGGGGCTGGTTCTGTTGATATTATGCCCCATGGGCGATTTACGGTACATGTTTTTCCTGAGGGGCTGTTTACGTTTTTATCATGTTTACTCACTGTTTTATCACTCATTTGAAATTATTAAAAATTATTTTAAAAGGTTTTACCGAAGCTGAGCATGATTTACGAAGTAATTGATTTCTGTACTGGGTTGGAAATATCCTGCATTTGTTGTATCATTTTGACGTGGTTTACGTATTTTCTTACTGCTCAGATTTCATTCACGTTTATTACTTACTGAGTTGGCATACTCACATTACTCTCTGCACCTTGTGTGCAGATTTAGGGAATTTCTGAACCCGGTAACGGGTGTTGATAGCTCAGTGGCAGAGTCACCAGAGTTAGCAAGGTAGCCGCCCGACGTTCGCAGCACTGCTCTTCTCCTTCTTGTTTTCGTTAGACTGTATTTAGTACATTTTCAGAACTTTCATTGTATTCAGACCTTAGTAGATGCTCGTGACTTGTGACACCCCGATGTCGGGCTTGTGTATATATTTCGCACTGTTCATATAGACTTTCATTATGAAATATTTGATTAATTAAAGACTTAAAAATGACTTTTATTGATTAATGGTTAATTCGAGAGTTGTATCGGCTGACCTAGTTTCACGATAGGCGCCATCACGATCGGGTCGGTTTTAGGGTCGTGACAAGTTGGTGTTAGAGCCTAGGTTACATAGGTCTCATGAGTCATGAGCAGGTTTAGTATAGTCTCGTGGATCGGTACGGAGACGCCTGTACTTATCCTCGGGAGGCTGCAGAACCTTTAGGAAAAACTTCACATTCTTGAATTCTTATCGTGCGTCCTTGATTCAGCTTGAAATGTAACTCTTTGAATTCCTTCCACAAGTTTGTATGCGCGCATGAGCGCTCGGTATCAGTTGTGCATTGACGGCTTGTGATTCCCTGATCGAGGGGCGAGATGTGATCTCTATGTGTTGATGTTAGGCCAGTCTGGAGGACTTGAGGCCGGATTTTGCTTATAGCTTGAGCTTTGAGGCGTTGATCGTGTGAGCATGTGCTTTTGGATCTATATGTCCGATAGTGCCCCTATTAGTGGGAGTGATGACTGGATAGCTACGTGACGAGTGTGATGTGACTGCGAGATGAGTTCATATGAATTGAATGAGACGAGAAGGGTCTGCCTGAGGACAAAAAGAATTATTTGGTGCTTGATTTCCATCTTGATTTGATGTATATCCCCGAATTATGGGAGTGTGAAGAATCTTTTCATGTTTTCTAGTTGGGGAGTGAAGTAAATTTCATGTTGCGATATGAGTTCAGACTCATGAAGAATAAGTGACTGCGTAATGTTTATGACGGTGGAAGGGTATAAAGAGATGTTAGTTTGAGGCGAATCAAGTGGCTTATCTCCTGCGGGTGTTCTGAAGTTTGTGCAATCCTTATGGTGTCTGTTGGAAAATCTCATTTACAAGTAAAATATGTGTTACAATTTAAATTTGGGTCGCTTAAAAGAGTGGGCTTGACTGTTACGAGAGTGAATGTGAGATTTGCAGAAGATTTAAAGTACTAGATGGTATGTGTTTCACGAGCTTATGAATGATTGAGTTTAATCTCACTATGGTATGATGGCAGTAATAGAGTATATGCATTATGAGTTATTGTGTGTGTTTTGATCTATGGCTTCGAGCCAAGTGGGAGAGTCTGCTATTAATTAGCTGATTGCACGGTTATGTGCTATGTTGATTCCAGTTTGAGGTGTACGGGTGAATTAGTTATGGCTTACGGAGATTAAGACCGAGGATGACTCGAGTAAAGGAAAATTTTGACAAAGGTTATGTTATGCTTTATAGGTGTATGAGAATCACGGAATGTCTTGAGTGGTTATTGGTAAAGGATGTGCAGTGTATTGAACAAGAAGTTGCTTGGTTGTATTAAGGTGAGGTTACATTCTGCGGTGTTGGAGCGCTAATGGAGCATGGGTCGTTCGGCCCGTTTGATCGGTCTAATTGCGGTTTGAGTAGAGTGGATGACTCTCGAGAATGGTTCTAATGGGTTCAAGATTTTACATGAGATAATTGGAGATTTTCAGGTTATATATTTGGCCAGAAACTGAGGTTTGCATTAGAGGGTGTCAAGACTCGTGGTATTTCTATATCATTATGGATTCTACACATCAATATTAGGAAGGTGAAGGTAATGGCTTTAGATTCGCAGGAAGTCTCTTCAGGGAAAGTATTTCGAATGTGGTGCCTTTGGGGATATTTGAGAGAGTAGTCAGCGGCTTATGAACTGTAGGACGGTGTGGCTTTATGCTTGGGTCTCGTGTGGCGAGTCTGGGTCGAGGATTGTGGTGTTATAGCGAGAAGAAGTATCAAGTTGAAGGTAAATCAAAAGGAACTTGGATAGATGGGATAGCTTGGTAGTAGGCCGGATTGACCTGGTAAGGATATGACTAGTTCTTCGGGTTCTTACGAGGTAATGAGTTTCTACAGGTGTTTCGCGGCAATTCTCTTGGGTTTTAGTGGCCTGCGTAGCTTGGTTGAGTTAGAAGGATTTAGTCATGACATTTTAGTTTTGTGCAAATGGAATTTGGAGAGTTCTTGATGGTTTCTACCATGGTTAGAGATGTATATTTTCTACGAGCGTAAGGAGCATGGGATGTATAGTGATCTTCTTCTGAATGGGATCAATGGAAAGTTCTTGGCTAGTGAGAACGTAGTTGCTTGTGGCTCGGAATGGATATAAAGTTCTCAAGGTTATCCTAGGGTGGTATGGTATATGCAGTATATTATGTAGGATTAAGATTTGCATGTGTAAGGTCACGGTTCAGATTTGAGAGGAAGGTCACAAATTCTTAGGTAGCATGGACAGTTTCAAATGACTAGATAAATGAGATCACTGATTGGTGTGGCTTGATGAGGGTATACATTTTAGAAAGGGCGATGTGTTTGAGTTGAGGATACTTTATTAGTATTGCGGCACTCTCTTGTTGGATCGACTGCTTATATTCGAGTTTGCTTGGTGGAATAGAAGAATTATAGGAGTACCTCTCGTGGGAAGATTGGGTATTGGAGGTGTGTTGTATATTCGGACAGTGGAGTTGGGATCGGATATGGTGATTCGTGTGCTGTATGGATTTAGAGACTGGGAGTTCTCATAGACAAGTTAGGTCGTGGTTGTAGACCGTGTATATCGGTCATGTGTGGTAACTATGGGAGGTTTAGAGACCCGAGTGGATCTTTTGTTGCTTATTATGGTGGATTTTGATGTGTTATTGGGTACAGATTGGTGGTCTCCGTGTTGTGCTATTGTGGACTGTTGCGCTAAGGCGGCTGTGCCGGGAATGCCACGGATTGAGTGGCGAGGTTCGATGGATTATGTACCTAGTATGGTGGTTTCATTTTGAAGACCCAGCGGATGGCTGGGAAGGGCTGTCTTTCTTATTTGGCCTTCGTGAAAGATGTCAGTGCAGAGGCTTCTACCATTGATTCAGTTCCGGTAGTGAGGAATTTTTCGGATGTGTTTCCTGCTGCCGGGTATGTTGATGAATAGGGTTTTTGATTTAGATATTGATTTGGTATCGGGCACTGTATCGTATGGCATCGGCGGAGATAAAGCAGTTGAAGGAACAGCTTCAGGAACTCCTTGACCAGGGGTTCATTGGTAGGCCAATATGGATGTGTGTTCTAACTCGAGTCGTCTTAGCTGACTCCGAGTTGTATTGTTGAGGGGTGTGTTGATTCGATTGTTGCTAAGCTTATTAGTGATCTGGGGAGATCTGTAAGTTACCTTTTCATGTTGCTAGGCAATGAGAATTGTTTGTTATAGGGTACATGTGGTGCGGTTCTATTGGGGTCTCTAAGTGGAATTCGAGCGGGAAGAGTATTGGGTATTGCTCGGCGGATGGCGTATCGATTGTGTCCTTTCGGGTTTGTGTAAAGTTATGTCAATTGCTTCACAGTATTTATGATGATTTGCTTTGGTCTTAGACATCAAATTGCACGTGGTTGTCGATTTGAGCATAGTGACTTGAGGTGTTTCATGTTGGACCAGTATTTGGATGGGGTCGCACATTTGAGCGAAGCTATGTGGAGGTATGATCCTACAGGATAGATTTGTATGTTCTGGTTCTACAACGTGTGGTGGGTTCTCAGCATTGTGTGTGGTGGTACTGGTGAGCGTGCGGTACAGCTCTTTCATTTGAATCATTTTCATGATTCGAGTATGTTCGGATTGTTTCTTATTGGTGCGCGGATTGCACAAGTTGTGACTTTAGTTTGTATTGATGTGTCATGTCACCAGAGTAGTTGTTATGATTAGATGAGATCATTGGAATCTATAATGAATACAAACGGTTTCGATTTCAGCATGTTGGAAGGATAATATCTATGTTCGTCTTAGAAATTGCCATGGTCCTTGCCAAGAGAGAAGTGGCTTCACGAATGGTTGATCTGAGGAGTGGTTATGACTTTCTACATGTTTCATTTATCATTTAAAGTATAAATAAGTGTTGGAATGAGGCTTTATTTGATAAAAGGCTTATTATCGAAATTCGAATATTTTGAGCAACTGTTGTGATTAGAAGTTATCGCTACAAGTGTTTGAGTTATGTGATATGTCATGTAATTGCACCCGAGGTTGCAGGTATGGGTTATTACAGCTAGTTCAGGCTTATTTAGAGTATAGATGTGAGATTTTGATATAGTAGATGGTTTCAGAAGTGGAAATGTGGTTCTAAGGTTTATGGGCTAGGTTGGATTGTGGAATTTCTGTTACACTATGTTATCGGACTTATATGAGATAGAGTGACGTGGGATCCCCTCCGGGTATGTGCATGTTAAGGTTACACAGCGATTTGATGGTTTTCAGAACAACTCTTGTCACGTTCGAGGACGAACGTATGTTTAAGTGGGGGAGGATGTAACGACCACACTTCGCTCGCCAGTTCTCGGTCATGACTAGCCCCGTGTGATGTATTATGACATGTAAATCGTCGATTTTGGTTTTTAGGAAAATCGAAATGAATTTGAAAGAACAGTTCTCAGTTTGAAGCTTAAAATTTGTAAGGTTGACCAAGTTTTGACTTGTTAGTATATGATCTCGGATTGGAATTTTTGTGATTTAGTTAGCTCCGTTAGGTGATTTGGAATTTACAAGCGTGATCGGAATATATTTTGGAGGTTCGTTGAAGGTTAAGGCTTGAATTGGCGAAATTGGAATTTTGGCGTTTTCCGATTGATAGGTGAGATTTTGATATAGGGGTTGGAATGGAATTCCGGAAGTTGGAGTAGGTTCGTTTTGTCATTTGTGATATGTGTGCAAAATGTCAGGTCATTCGGATGAAGTTTATAGACTTTTTGATCAAAAGTGAAATTTGGAAGTTTTGGAATTCTTAGGCTTGAATTCGATGTAATTTTGGTGTTTTGATGTTGTCTTGAGCGTTCCGAAGGATGGAACAAGTTTGAATGATGTTATGAGATATGTTGGCATGTTTGGTTGAGGTCCCGAAGGCCTCGGGTAAGTTTTGGGTGGTTGAACGGATCATTTTATGTGGGAAAAAGTTGCAGAAAAACTGTTGTTGGTGTTGCAGGTTTTTGACCTTCGCATTCGCGATGGATATCCCGCGTTCGCGAAGGGTTAGGAGGTGAGGTAGTGGAATTTGGCCTTCACGTTCGCGAAGGTGGTCCCGCGTTCACGAAGGGCTGAGGCTTGTGGTCATCGCATTCGCGAGGTTTTTGCCGCGTTCGCGTAGAGGAAGTGGAATAGTTGGGACCCCAAGGCATTTGTCTTACGTGTTCGCGTAGTAGAGGTCGCGTTCGCAAAGAGGTGAGCTAGTTGTGCATCACGTCCGCGAGAGGGTCCTCGCGTTCACATGGAAGGAGTTTTGGTCAGTGAAGCTTTGTGCTTCGCAAATGCGAGGGAGCTGCAGCGTTCGCAATGGAGAAAATATCTGGGCAGACAGTTTATATTTAAAAATCGAGGGTTTAAGCCCAATATCACAAAAGCTATTGGAGAGCTCGGGAGAAGGTGAAATTTGAGGAGATTTTCAGTGGAGCAGCTGGGGTAAGTATTCTTCACTCATATTTGGTTTAATTCCATTATTTAGTCTTGAATTTCATCATTTAATTTGAGAAATTAGAGTGCGAATTGGGAAAAATGAAAGAAAAGTTTGAGAATTCTTTTGGGGATTTGAATGGGCAATTGAGGTCAGATTTTGATGAATTTGATATGGGTAGACTTGTGAGAGGATGAGGATTCTGTTGATGTGATTTTTATCGGATTCCGAGAAGTGGGTCTGGGGGCCGGTTTGAGCAATTTCGGGATTTTTTTTATGTAAATTGGTTATTTTCGAGTGGGTTTTGTTCCCTTAGTATATTTTTATGGTATAAATCTGTTTTTGGATAGATTTGGTGCATTCGGAGGCCAATTCGAGAGGCAAAGGCATCACGACTAGAGTTTAGACCGGATAGAGGTAAGTAATGATTGTAAATGTTTGTCCTTAGGGTATGAAATCCGGACTTCACATTGTTGTGCTACTTTGAGGTGACACACACGCTAGATGACGAGCGTGGGGTCGTGCACCGTTGGGGATTGTGACTTAGTCCATCCCGTATGATTGTTTAACAACATATTTGATTGAAAATTGTTTGTCATTATCATGTTTTTGGCTGAATGCCTTATTTGGGCCTCGTGCCAACTATTTTGGACCCTTAGGGGATTTTTACTGCTCTTTCCTCACTGTTTTGATTTTATATCTGTATTCGGTCATGCTATATTCTACTGTTTTCATAACTCAGTCATGTTTGCTATGTTTTAACACTTTAAATGATATTTTGTGCTGAGCATCATATTTTACTGTGCCCGAGTGGCTTTTAGAGATTTCTGACTAAGTAGGGCCGAGGGCCTGTATTGTGAGGATTATTATGGGATCGGGTTGCACGCCGCAGCAGTGTTGTACTGATTACGATTATGAGGTCGAGGGCCTGAGTTGTACGCCACAAGGTGGCTTGATATGAGGCCGAGAGCCTATTTGATTACGCCACGAGATGGCTTGATATTGCGCTTGCGCCGTAAGTGGCCCCTCCCAGAGTCTGTACACCCCTAGTGAGCGCGGGTACCCAGTGTGAGATGTGATATAATCCAAGGGGCTGATGTTGTTCCATGTTATTTCTCGAGGGGCGTTTCTTGATTTATGTTGTGCCCAAGGGGCTGATTACGAGTGATTGTGAGATAGCCCGAGGGGCTGGTTCTGTTGATATTATGCTCGAGGGGTGGTTTATGGTAATGTTTTGCCCGAGGGGCTGTTTATGTTTCTATCATGTTTAGTTACTGTTTTATCACTCGGTTGAAACTATTAAAAATGGTTTAAAAAGGTTTTACCGAAACTGAGCATGATTTACGAAGTAATTGATTTTTGTACTGGGTTGGAAATATCCTACATTTGTTGTAGCGTTTTGACGTGGTTTACGTGTTTTCTTACTGCTCAGCTTTCATTTACTTTTATTACTTACTGAATTGGCGTACTCACATTACTCCCTACACCTTGTGTGTAAATTCATGGAATTTCTGAACCCGGTAGTAGGTGTTGATAGCTCAGTGGCAGAGTCATCAGAGTTATCAAGGTAGTTGCCCGACATTCCCAGCACTGCTCTTCTCCCTCTTGTTTTCCTTAGATTGTATTTAATACATTTTCTGAACTTTTATTGTATTCAGACCTTAGTAGATGCTCATGACTTGTGTCACCCCGATATCGGGCTTGTGTATATATTCTGCACTGGTCATATAGACTTTCACTATGAAATATTTGATTAATTAAAGACATAAAAATGACTTTTATTAATTCAGGAATTGTGCCGGCTGGCCTAGTTTCACGATAGGTGCCATCACGATCGGGTCGGTTTTAGGGTCGTGACAATTTTTTAAACCCCATGTGCTAAACTAATACATATAACAAGTGAAACTTACAGCTTGTTGGAAGATTGCTATGTATAGTACCTAATGTATTGTATCGTTTTGAAGTATACAATGTTTGGGTAGATCGTATCGTTTTTCGTCGTTTTCATAATGTCATGTACCAACAATATGAAGAATAAACTTACAATATTATAAAGAAAAAATAAGATACGAGGTATAATTACTAAATAAAAATGTAAGGTAAATGTTAAAATAGGATTATTTAATAATATGGAATGACAAGATGAAAGAAGAAAATAAGGTAATGATGCGACCACGCGCACTTTTCGTCATTAGATAACGACGGATTAAAAAGTACGATACAATAAAATTTAAGTAACAATTACAGTAAACATTATATTTAAAGAGATTTTTTCATTTCTATACAATATTTAGAACTTATTTACCAAAATTATTCTAATTTTGTATATTACCCACCCTAAACTAGGGTTACTTACAAATTATATACATTCCATCTTAAAAAGCTTTCAATCCATTATTAGTGCCTTCAATCAAAGGATTTAGTTATACCTTTTTCCTTTTTTCTCTCCACTCGCCCCTTTTCTCTCTAGATCGAACTTATATTTAGCGATTTCTGTTTGATAATTGTTTCGTGATACATTCATCAAAGCCATGAGATACTACTGAAGTTGTCATCTTTCTTTTTTTGGGTCTTGGTTTTATGTTTTGGCATTTTTTTTAATCAAACTATCTTCTTTTATTAAAACTGGGTAGAGAGTAAAGTTCAGGGGTTAAAGCCCCTAGTTAGATATGAGAGATTATCAAAGTAATCTCTATCTCCTTTGTCTATACCTATTAACGTGTAAAGAAAAAAAGTTATATCTAAACACTCATGGTGGCTCGAACTGAATCTTTGTCGCCTTCAATTGTCTTATCTGAATGATGCCTTCTTCCACCTATCCAGTTGAGCGAGACCTCTAGCCAGCCATGGGAGTCTTTTATACTTTGTGTAGGTGATATGCTGCTTTTGGCGGTTCATATGTTTGATTAAATCATTAAGCACAATTTTATGCTACCCAGTTAATTTTTCACACAAAATTCAAATCTCACATAAAATTCAATTTCTCCGAAGTGAGACAATGACGCTTTTAATGTGAAACTCTAAATTTCTTTACCCAAATCATTCAGTTCCCATCAATATTCAAGTTTTTCCGTTCATACAAAAATGAATCAGTGCACATGTGTCGATTTGGAATTCATTCTCTACTTTTCTTTCCTTAATAAATCAACTGAGAAAAGCACAATATATGGTACATCAACATACAAATTGAAAACAAATTTTGTACAAATTTAATGTAAATTTGAATATCTACAACAACATACATAGTAAAAATAAATTTTATACAACTAATTATGTATTATACAACTTATCTACAACTTTCACACATTATTTCTACCCAGTTAAATACAACTACAATATCATACAACTTAAATATAGTTTTCATACAAATTTTATACAATATGTCTTTTGTATATTTTGTATTTTTTTATTAAATAGTATGAGAGAATAAAAGAAAAGAGAAAAAGGCCCAGGACACATGCTAAACCACAATATCACGAATTTATGAGTTTTTAGTTAAGATGTATGTATAACTAATTCAACTAAGTTTTCTATCTTTCCATAGTAATTTGGAGAAAATAAGTCTAATGTATGTGGTGTGTGCTTCTTCCTCTCTAAAATTCTAATCAAAACTTACTCACTTAATACAATTTTGATTCATCTCAATAACTTTATGTAAAAACATAGAATTGAAAACTTGAATACAAATTTTATACAACGATTCATACATTATGCAATTATTTTTCAATTTTTATACAACATTCAAATAAAAATATATAACTACAATAGAATACAATTTACATTCAATTATAATACAACTTTACTACAAGTTCGTAAGTATAGTGTATGTCATGTGTTCTTCTTCTTCTTTTTCGACTTTCAATCTGAAATTCAGCCAAAATCAAGTCTAATCTTCACCAAACACCCTCAAAATTGAGATATAAACTCCAAACAATATTCCCAATTGTTTGCAACAACACCCAATCTGTGATGACCCAAAAGGTCATCACTTGTTTTTAAAATAAATTCTGCGTTCCGAGGCTTTAAAAACCTCTTTCAGCATCACCTCAATTTGCGTGCGCATTCCGGGTGTGTAACCGGAAAGCTATCATGTGAAAATTTGTGAAAAATGTTGAAATGTTGAATTAAAATGCATTTAAGTTGACTTCAGCATTTAAGCCTGAGACGCGAATGCGAGGCTGAGGGGGGAGTACCCTTCGCGAACGCGTAAGGCAATTGGCCTGGGGGTTCTCATTTGTTATACGCGAATGCTGCCATTGACCCGCGAATGCGAAGGCTCGAGGAGTCAAAGCTCTGCGAACGCGAGCCTAAGGCCACGAACACGAAGGTGACCTAGGCCTAACTCATCGCGAACATGACAGGCCTATCGCGAACGCGATGAAGGCCTGTCCAATGATTTTAAAACAGAAGCAAAATGGGACTTAACCAAAATTTCATAACTTTTTCTTCCAAACTCCAAATTGGGCAATTTTTGAAAGGGAATTTCACCACCAATTCATAGGTATGTAATCTTAGACTCATTTTCTTCATTTTCCATTAACAGCCATTATATTTCTAGGCTTAAATCATACTCTTAAGGGTAGAAAATTAAGGATTTGGGGTAGAGTTAGGGCTTTTTGTATATTTGGGATTTAGACCTCGTTTTGGGGTCAAATTTTGGAACGAATTATATATTCGGGCTTGTGGGTGAATGAGTGATCTGGTTTTGGTTCGAATCTCATATTTTGACCAAGCGGGCCCAAGGTTAATTTTTGACTTTTGGGGAAGAATGATGGGAAAGCTATAATTAAGCATTGGAATTGGATTGTTTAGTATTTATTGATGTTATGGAGTCAATTATGTCTAGATACAATTGATTTAGAGCCAAATTCAAAAGGAAAAGCAATGTTGGAAGGTTGAGTTGACCGTGGAAGTTCAAGGTAAGTATTTGGTCTAACCTTAGCTTGAGGGATTAGGAGTTGTGTCCTACTTATTGATACTTGTTTCTTGTTGAGTACAATGTATATGCATGGTGACGAGTATCTATACGTTGGTGTCGAGCATGACCGTGAGTCTTAAATTGAAATTTATTATGTTCTTGAATAATACTACGGATGCTTAAGTTGATGATTCTCTGTATTGAGCAAGGATTATGATTATTCTCGTGGAAATTACTTATGATTGAGTATTGGTGTTAGCTGAGGTAGTTAGATGTTGGAACAAGTTTGGTTATAGTTGTTTCTCCCTTGCCAGGATGTATTTACTTATACTGTCGATTCCCTTGCTGGGATAACATTGTTTCTTTATTGATCCCTTGTCGGGACTCTACTTGTGAATTGGTATTGAACTGTATATGTGGATCGGGTTGCATGCCACAATAATAATATAATTAGATCGGGTTGCACGCCGCAACAGTGATAAATTATAAGGATAGGGTTGCACACCCCAACAGTAATAAATGATATGGATCGGATTGCACGCCGCAACAATGATAAATGATATGGATCGAGTTACACACCGCAACAGGGTTATTAGAATATGGATCGGGTTGCACGCTGCAACAGGGTAATTATATTTTGGATCGGGTTGCGCGCCGCAATAATAGAAAATACGAATTGTTTATAGATTGGTTGCGAGTTCTTCATTAATTTGTTGTAGATTCTAAACTGTTCCTTATGCTTTTCTCTTAATTTACTGTTGGCATGGATATTCCCCCGCAGCATGTACCCCCTCCCATCTTTACTTGTTTATGACTGTTTTATTTTCCGCTGTATATTATATAACTGCATAGGTTTATTTGGTAGTCTGGTCCTAGCCTTGTCACTACTTCGCCGAGGTTAGGCTAGGCACTTACTAGCACATGGGGTCGGTTGTACTGATGTTACACTCTACACTATATGCAGATCCCGGAGCAGCTTTTGGACCGTAGCTTTGGGTGGCTGCTTTCAATCCAGCTAGAGATCCCGAGGTAGTCCTGCAGGCGTTCGCAGGCCCGGCGTTCTCTTCTATCTTTTTATGTATTCTGTTTTCATTTACTTCCGAGACAGATTGTACTTTTCCTTTCAGACACTTGTATATAGTATTCATAGACAGTCCGTGATAGTGTGACACCGGATTTCGGGTAGAGACATATGTTGGCATTGTCATGTAGACTTTGGTTATTTTATCAGATTAAGTCTTCCGCTTGATTTATCGTTAATGTTTCACTAATGATCACATGTTAGTTTAAATTTTTAAAAAAGGCTAACAAATGAGTTAGTAATTCTACAATATGTGGCTTGCCTAGCTTTTACGGGTAGACGTCATCACGACTCCCGAGGGTGGGAAATGCGGGTCGTGACAAGTTGGTATCAGAGCTCTAGGTTACATAGGTCTCACAATTCATGGACAGCTCAGGGATCGGTAAGGAGACGTCTGTATTTATCCCCTAGAGGCTACAGAGTTAGGAAAAACTTCACATCTATTTTTTTCTTGTCATGCGATTTTATTCTCTCAATGCTAAATTGAAACCTCTACTCCTATCCTTTCACGAATGGCGAGGTCACGTACCTTTTCTTCAGCCGAACAGCAACACAGACCAGTGTTAGATCAGCTACATCTTCGGAGGCTTTGTGGAGGTTAGATAGGTCTCACCAAGCTCTTTGCTACCACTTTCAGCGATGCATCTTCTGAGGATCCCCAAGATTATCTAGACAGCTGTCATGAGGTTCTCAGGAAAATGGGGATAGTAGAGACCAATGGGGTCGATTTTGCTACTTTTCGCTTGTCGGGATCCGCCAAGACTTGGTAGAGGGACTATTGTTTGGCTAGACCAGTCGGATCACCAGCTTTGACTTGGGAGCAGTATACTCAGCTATTTCTAGAGATATTTCTCCCCATCACTCAGAGAGAGGCCTATCGGAGGCAGTTTGAGCGTCTCCAGCTAGGTTCTATGACTGTTACCCAGTATGAGACCAGATTTATCGACTTGGCCCCTCATGCTCTTATCATACTGTGAGCACGTTATTTTTGCCCTATATATGAATAATTCCCAAAATCCCAAACAAAATAATTTTTCTTTATTTTTTTTACAATTTTTGTGCATTTTGATGTCATTTTCCGATAATTGTGGCATTCTATTTGCGCATTTTAATTCTATAAAATACGAAAATATGCATTTTTGCATTTAGGTTTTAGTATCAATTAAGAGTTAATTTGTTTTAAAATAAAGCATGAAAATCACAAAAATTAGGTCACTTTCGCATTTAATGATTTTTATTATGAATTTGTCGTGAATTAGTTTTTTAAACAATTCTAGGCATTGGTCAGTTTTAGTTTTGAAGTATATTAGGACTTTACTTTAATTGTTGCAGTTCTATAAAATCAGAAAATAATTACAAAATTGCAAAATGGAAAATAATTAGATAAAATGAAAAAAAAGGAAAGCAAAGGGGCTGGCCAAGTTTGGGCCAAATCAAAGAAATACTTCAGGCCCAAACGCTTTAACCCGTTGCAACCAGTCCAGCCCAAACCCCCAACCCGGTCCGCCCCCTGTTAAATGAAACGGTGTCGTTTCAAGGCCTTTGGATCAGGACCGTTGGATCTCATCAATCCAACGGTCCGGAACTAACGAGGTTTCAAGTATTTAAATGTACAAACCGTCCCCCCCACCCCCCATTTCCATCGTCTTCTTCACCGTACCCCTTCTCCCCTAACCCTAATCCGCGCCGCCCTAAAAACCCTTGCCGGCGGTGAACGTGAACTACACCGTTCACCCTGAAATTAACACCATGGGTTCCCCTCACCCTCCTCTTGCTACTACACTCGGTGTTTTGCCTCGAATAAGGCCGGAACTCTTCGAATCTTGATTTGAAGTTTTCCAGCCAGTTGATAGTTTGTTCAACTCGGTCCAAATTCACACCCTACAACCCCCAGCCCTTCCTCAACACCAATCTGTGGTTGTTTCCTTTCAAACCACCCTGAAACGACCCAAATATTAGATCTAAGAATCACGGCCCAAACCCTAAAATCAAATCCTTTTGATTTCGAACCGTGGCACCCTTAACCATGTGTTCTCGTGTAAGAACACATGGTTAGGGATGTTACGCGTCAAAAATCTGAAAGGATTCGTATATTCATGACTGTCCGGAGCCCTTTTTGCCTTTGTGAGTTTTTCTGTTCTTTCTTTTACTGCTTCTTTTACTCACATGGTTAAAATATTACTTGTAGTCATTGTTTCATTATCGTCATGTTAATCTTTGGTTTAACTGTGTTAGTTTAGGTTTTGTTAATTTTTTGTTGATTCTGAGTTTGTTAGTTGGTTGATTGATTATAATTTCATGGATTAATAATTAGTTTAAGTTCTTTTAATGTTGATCATGATAGCTTAAGCACAGTTTATTTTCGTTTAGCTTATTTGAGTTGGTTAGTTGAACATAATTGGGTTAGTCAGTCTGATTAGCTGGTTTCTGATTGTTAAGTGATTAATTTTAGTTGGTTTCTGATTGTTAGCTAATTGATTTAGTTAGTTTCAGACTGGGTTAGGGTATTGGGTTTTAGTTATTAAGGACAAGGGTAGGGTTAGTGATTCTGAGAGACTTTCAGGGGTAATTTGGGTATGGAAAAGGGTAGTTCTGATAGGAATAGTAATATCAAGGTATATGGAAGGGCAGTATGGGTATTGTATGGGTAGAGGAATGCTTTAGGACCTTCTAGAATGGGTTTCAAGTGTAAATTTTAATAAGTACACTGCAGTTCCTTGTTTAGCAAGATAAGAATAGAGGGACCAAAGTGAAAGTAAGGAGGGACTAATTAGAAAAATCAGAACTTAGTTTATTCTTTGGGGTTTGCCTATAAAAGGGCATTAGATGCCTTGGAAAAGGGGGCTGCTCTCAGATTTTCTGCCTTGAGCCTTAAGTTTTAATTGGAGCATTCATTCCTTCTTTATTTTAGTTGGCATTTCAATTCTAAGTTATTCAAAAAATAAAACATCAAAATATGGAAATCTGAAACAGTTTCAGAGTTTCATTATTAGTGTTGGGTTTCAGCTGTGAGGGCCAGGGGTATGTTAGACTGATCTGTGGAAATTGTCTTGCATTTCTGATTTTTGAAGTAATCCGTCTGTGTTTCTGTGGTCTCACATTGCTGGGTTGTTGCTGCTCTTGTTCAAAATACCTGAATCCTCACCTTTTCTCTATTTCATATTCCAATTTCCAGGTACATTTCCCTGAATATCAATGATGTATGTTTGCTGAAGTTGAAATGAAGTGTTCCAAGGCTTGTTATTCAATTGAAAGTAGCCGGTGTCTTTGATGATAGTAGTAGTGTACTCACCTGTTATGTAATTGGCAGAATGTGTATAATTAAATTTGTTCATTAGGGTAGATTACATGTTGAATGATACATGGTTTAGAACTGTTTAACTGGACATTTGGGTATTCAGATTCTTATGCATAGTCTGGGGTGGAATTCGTTGAAATTAAGCATTTCATGTTTATACCATTATCATTTTCTGTTTGCTTAAGTTTTATGGTATGTTGAAATCAAATCTGCAAAAGTTGCAATTAATTTAGAGTTCAACACGCTTGGTTGTCTTAATTTTGGGTCTAAGATGAATTGGGCACAGCTTCTTGCTGGGCCAATTTTAGGCCTGGCGAATTTGCAGTTGGCCCAAATTGTGGCTAGACGAGAAATTGAAATAAGACCCAAGGATTCAATCCCTGGGCTGTGCGAATGCAAGCCCAGTTTTGGGCCTATTTTTTGCCTAACGCTGATACGCTTTAAGGGGTTGTGTCCGCAGCTTTGGCCTGGTGGGGCTTTGTGAGCTCAGGGCCCATTCGTTTGGTATTTTTGTCCAGATTTTCAACTTCAAATTCAACAAATTGTAGGCTTAATCAATTAGAATCCTCAAGTAGTTAATGACACAATTATTCTACTGCGTAGGCTAGGAAATGGTGTTTAGCGAATTTCACCGCCTTTCCCAAAATAACAATACGTTAGAATCTTTAAGCACGCTCTTAATAAAGTTAACTTTCTTAAACTCGGGTGCGCATTGATGCGACCCAAATCCAAATCTCGATGAAGCCAAGATGTGTCAACAATCACGGGTGCATTGATTGCGACGTGGTTCGAAGCGCGTTTTCGCGACATCGTAATCCTTATAAATAAATAATGATAGAAAAGAGGTTCACAAATTGAGACGAGCCTCACTGCAGAAAAATAATAAATAAATGTGGGGCCCTCAATAAATGGTTATTAAAAATGATCAGAATTTGGGAGAGCCATTTAGCGAACTTCATGGCTCTTCCCCAAAATAACACTACGTTAGTATCTTTAGGCACGATTTAATTAAATAACCTTCTTAAAATTAGAGTGCGCATTGATGCGACTCAAATCCAAATCTCGACGAAATCGAAATGTGTTGACAATTACGGGTGCATTGATTGCGACGTGGTTCGAAATGCATTTTCATGACGTCGCAATTCTTAAAAATAATGATAATAAAAGCGGTGTAAGATTAATAAAAGGCACATGAGCTAGCATGTATTAAAATCAGATAAAATTAAATACAACAGTTAAGCGATCGTGCTAGAACCACGGAATCCGGGAATGCCTAACACCTTCTCCCGGGTTAACAGAATTCCTTACCTGGATTTCTGGTTCGCAGACTGTAACAGAGTCATAAATTTCCTCGGTTCGGGATGCAATCGGTGACTTGGGACACCATTAATCTCCCAAGTGACGACTCTGAATAATTAATAATCAAATCCCGTTCCGACTGTCCTTTAATTGGAAAAACTCCTTTACGCCCTTTGCGGGGGTGTAGGCAGTCAAAAGGAGGTGTGACAGCTCTGGCGACTTTGCTGGGGATCGAACCCAGAATCTCTGGTTTCGCAGACCAGAATTCGAGCTTAGAAAAATTGTTGTATTTAATTGTCTCTGATTTTCCTACATGTTTTGTGCTGAATGTGCTAAATGTTACCGCTTTGATATTATCTGAACTGTATATAAACTGTGCCGACACCCTTCTCTCTTCACCTCCGGGGATGTGCTTACTGGTTGAGACTCCCTATTCTGTTAGTGTCATACCTTGAAATAAGAAAGAGGCCGGACAAGTTACGAAGCCGGATGGCCTTTTGGTTCCCGGTAAGTTGCCCCCTCCTCGACTCGAGTTGTCCGCTCGGGTACACAGTCTAGAACACTGACCCAGGTTTTGAACATAGAATAATGTGACTTCATGCCGGATCCCTAGTAGGAACGCTTATTTGCATCACGTTGCATTTGACTTAGGGGACTCAACACAGGGGTTGGGTCCGTCTAGGACTAGCAACCTGAAATGAAAAGACCATCCTGATGCATCCTACTTGCTCTGTACATATATTTGTTTCGAACCTGCATGTTGACCGGTTTTTGAATCTCAGGAATGTTGAAAAATCGAAAAGAAAAAGAAAAGAGGAAAAAAAGAAATATCAGTTAGGGAGTTAATTGATTATTTTAGAAATAAAAATCAATGACCAATTACTGGCGAAACTCTGCCGAAATTTTGAGAAAAAAAGGGAAATGTTTTATTTTGTTTTACTAAAAAAGAAAGAGCAAAGAAAAAAAAAAGAAAAAAAGTCTTTTATTTTTGGAAAGTTGGTTGTTGAAAAAGAAAAGGAAAAGAAAAGTTTTGTTTTAGTTTGAAAAACATAAGTTGTTTCATTATTTGTTGAAAAAGGAAAGAAAAAAAAAGTCTTTTATTTTAGTTTAGAAAATAGGTTGTTTTATTATCTGTGAAAAATGAAGAAAAAGGAAAAAAGAGTCTGTTATTTTTAGTTTGGAAAAATAGGCTGTTTTATTTGTTGAAAAGAAAAAAGAAAAAAGAGAGTCTTGTTTTCTAAAAATAGCTTTTATGCGCTTATAAAATGCCAAAAATAAAAATGAAAAAAAGAGTCATGTTTTAAAATAGTTCGGTTAATTTGCCCGAACTACGCATGGTTTGATTCTCACAGGGCGTGAGATACGTAGGCAACCCTCGTCGGGTCCAACCTCCCCTTTGCAAAAATAACCAAAAAATATCGAAATTTTAATCTTTGTCACAAATAAACCAGGTGATGTCGTTTTTGTCAAAATAGCCAAATGTCCCCAAATGGGGCGCCGGAAGGCTGACTTTGCATAAACAGCCATCTTTTGTTGTATTTTTTATTTTTGACCCTCACAGCCTTAAAATTTTCGCCCTCGAGGCATTGAAAGGCCGTGTCGCAATATCGGATCTTTTATCTAAAAAAAATCTAAAAAAAAAAATTAGAATTGAGAATTGAGTTTTTCACGTGAAGTATAGGGGTAATTTTGAGTCAATAATATAGGTAGTTATTTCTTGGAGTAAAATAAAATTTTCCTTTTGTTTGCTTAAAAACTTTAATAAATGTGCAGGATGAGCACGATGATAAATGAGCCTTTTTCAATAATGACCAAAATCCCTTTTGAGTTGCAATTGTGGTGGAATGATCTGGGTAACGAAGGGCAAGACGAAGTGAGAAAATATTTGAAAGACCTTCTTGATTTATTAAACATTCAGCCTCGGGGGGATATTATCAGGGCATTGGTCGCTCATTGGGATGCGGCACATAATGTGTTTCACTTTTCAGACTTCGAACTCACCCCAACGTTAGAAGAAATAGCGGGGTACATTGGAAGTGATCAAGCTCCATTGAGATTCAAATACTTGATTGCTCCTAGGGCCATTACCATACACCGATTCTTGGATTCCTTGAAAATACCCCGAACAGTTCATCACCCAGATTTTGCAAAGGGTTTCTGCAGTTTCCGCTTCATGTATGATAGATATGGCCATGTGGGCGGGTTCAATAATCCAGACTTTAAGCTGTGCAGCAAAAATAGCCGACAAAAATGGGAGGACCACAGACGAGTGACATTTATGATAGCTTTTTTGGGTCTCGTAATATTCCCAAGGAAAGATGGCAATATTGATTTGAAAATAGCAGGCATCGTCAGTACTTTGCAGACCATGGGGAAAAGCACTTTAGCACCTATGATTGTGGCTGATATCTTCAGAGCTCTCACTGCCTGCAAAGCTGGGGGCAAATTTTTTGAGGGATGTAACTTATTGTTACAAATGTGGATGATTGAGCATTTGTGCCCGCGCTCTCAGTTATTGAGTTATGGCTCGGCTGAGAAAACTTGTATAGGGGAATTTTGTACGAGAATCAAAGGGGTTGGTCTACCTGAAGGAGTCACAGCTTGGGCATTATTATTTCGGAACCTCGAGGCTAGCCAGATACAGTGGGTGCTTGGATGGTTGTCTGTCGAGGAAGTCATATATATGCCAGCAGCCCGACCGCATTTTTTGTTAATGGGACTCAAAAGCATACAACCTTATGCACCATATCGGGTTCTGAGGCAACTCGGTAGATATCAAGTAATACCGAGAGATGAAGATTTAAGTACCCAAGTGGTAGAAATTAGTCCTGACGGTCGATTCCTCGAGGAAGAGGTTCGTCAAATTTGGAGCGAGTGTCAATATTTAATGGCAAACACTTGTGTGTCTGATAGGGTCAAAGGGGAAATTGCTCCAGGGTATCACGAATGGTTCAGAGGTGACGTGGCATATGGGAGACCGGCTAAAAGTCCTCATCTCGAAGATTTCGCTAAGTCGTCCTAAGAGCAGTGGGATTGGTTAGCGAAGGAAAAAAGCTATCGAGTTGAGATTGGTAAATTAAAGCAACAAGTCGAGAGTCTGAAATTCGAGAACAGTGTACAGGTCGCCGCGGATCAAGGTGAAAAGAATAGACTAGCCAAAGAAAATGAAGCACTTAGGGCCCAGATCCGACAGTTGAAGATAACCATTGATAAGCAACCCAGGAGTCGGTCCGATGAACAATTGGTAAAAAGATTGGAAAGCGAAGTCAGAGAACGGCGGGATGAGTTAGGGAAATCTGAAAAGGCCATGGCAGAACTTAAGGCCCAGTAGGCGACAATAACCGAGGAGCGTCGCCAATACTTGAATCAGTTGAAAAGGGACCATGAGAAAATTGTTGCCAATTTAAAGAGAAAAGTGGTTGCCCTTGAGGGTAAGGCGGTTAGTCAGGCTAGAGACTTCGAAACTGAAAGCGGACATTGTTACAACTTGTTGGCCCAAATGGAGGCAGAAGTACAACAGCTACAAGACCAGCACTTACAAGATTCCCGAGCTTTAAAGACATGCAGTGATCAAATAAGACGCTTGCTCATAGAAAAGAAGCGAACAAAAGACAGGATTAGAGCCATTGCTCATGCTATTGTCAGGAGATGCCGGGTTTGTGAAGACATGACTCGTGTAAGAACACATGGTTAGGGATGTTACGCGTCAAAAATCTGAAAGGATTCGTATATTCATGACTGTCCGGAGCCCTTTTTGCCTTTGTGAGTTTTTCTGTTCTTTCTTTTACTGCTTCTTTTACTCGCATGGTTAAAATATTACTTGTAGTCATTGTTTCATTATCGTCATGTTAATCTTTGGTTTAACTGTGTTAGTTTAGGTTTTGTTAATTTTTTGTTGATTCTGAGTTTGTTAGTTGGTTGATTGATTATAATTTCATGGATTAATAATTAGTTTAAGTTCTTTTAATGTTGATCATGATAGCTTAAGCACAGTTTATTTTCGTTTAGCTTATTTGAGTTGGTTAGTTGAACATAATTGGGTTAGTCAGTCTGATTAGCTGGTTTCTGATTGTTAAGTGATTAATTTTAGTTGGTTTCTGATTGTTAGCTAATTGATTTAGTTAGTTTCAGACTGGGTTAGGGTATTGGGTTTTAGTTATTAAGGACAAGGGTAGGGTTAGTGATTCTGAGAGGCTTTCAGGGGTAATTTGGGTATGGAAAAGGGTAGTTCTGATAGGAATAGTAATATCAAGGTATAGGGAAGGGCAGTATGGGTATTGTATGGGTAGAGGAATGCTTTAGGACCTTCTAGAATGGGTTTCAAGTGTAAATTTTAATAAGTACACTGCAGTTACTTGTTTAGCAAGATAAGAATAGAGGGACCAAAGTGAAAGTAAGGAGGGACTAATTAGAAAAATCAGAACTTAGTTTATTCTTTGGGGTTTGCCTATAAAAGGGCATTAGATGCCTTGGAAAAGGGGGCTGCTCTCAGATTTTCTGCCTTGAGCCTTAAGTTTTAATTGGAGCATTCATTCCTTCTTTATTTTAGTTGGCATTTCAATTCTAAGTTATTCAAAAAATAAAACATCAAAATATGGAAATCTGAAACAGTTTCAGA
The DNA here is from genome assembly GCF_000393655.2 of Nicotiana sylvestris. Lineage (NCBI taxonomy): Eukaryota > Viridiplantae > Streptophyta > Magnoliopsida > Solanales > Solanaceae > Nicotiana > Nicotiana sylvestris. The sequence goes on along the minus strand of NC_091060.1, from coordinate 17,668,035 downwards.
GTTTCATTGTTAGTGTTGGGTTTCAGCTGTGAGGGACAGGGGTATGTTAGACTGATCTGTGGAAATTGCCTTGCATTTTTGATTTTCGAAGTAATCCGTCTGTGTTTCTGTGGTCTCACATTGCTGGGTTGTTGCTGCTGTTGTTCAAAATACCTGAATCCTCACCTTTTCTCTATTTCATATTCCAATTTCCAGGTACATTTCCCTGAATCTCAATGATGTATGTTTGCTGAAGTTGAAATGAAGTGTTCCAAGGCTTGTTATTCAATTGAAAATAGCCTGTGTCTTTGATGATAGTAGTAGTGTACTCACCTGTTATGTAATTGGCAGAATGTGTATAATTAAATTTGTTCATTAGGGTAGATTACATGTTGAATGATACATGGTTTAGAACTGTTTAGCTGGACATTTGGGTATTCAGATTCTTGTGCATAGTCCTGGGTGGAATTTGTTGAAATTAAGCATTTCATGTTTATACCATTATCATTTTCTGTTTGCTTAAGTTTTATGGTATGCTGAAATCAAATCTGCAAAAGTTGCAATTAATTTAGAGTTCAACACGCTTGGTTGTCTTAATTTTGGGTCTAAGATGAATTGGGCACAGCTTCATGCTGGGCCAATTTTGGGCCTGGCGAATTTGCAGTTGGCCCAAATTGTGGCTAGACGAGAAATTAAAATAAGACCCAATGATTCAATCCCTGGGCTGTGCGAATGCAAGCCCAGTTTTGGGCCTGTTTTTTGCCTAACACTGATACGCTTTAAGGGGCTGTGTCCGCAGCCTTGGCCTGGTGGGGCTTTGTGAGCTCAGGGCCCATTCGTTTGGTATTTTTGTCCAGATTTTCAACTTCAAATTCAACAAATTGTAGGCTTAATCAATTAGAATCCTCAAGTAGTTAATGACACAATTATTCTATTGTGTAGGCTAGGAAATGGTGTTTAGCGAATTTCACTGCCTTTCCCAAAATAACAATACGTTAGAATCTTTAAGCACGCTCTTAATAAAGTTAACTTTCTTAAACTCGGGTGCGCATTGATGAGATCCAAATCCAAATCTCGATGAAGCCAAGATGTGTCAACAATCATGGGTGCATTGATTGCGACGTGGTTCGAAACGCGTTTTCGCGACATCGTAATCCTTATAAATAAATAATGATAGAAAAGAGGTTCACAAATTGAGACGAGCCTCGCTGCGGAAAAAATAATAAATAAATGTGGGGCCCTCAATAAATGGTTATTAAAAATGATCAGAATTTGGGAGAGCCATTTAGCGAACTTCATGGCTCTTCCCCAAAATAACACTACGTTAGTATCTTTAGGCACGATTTAATTAAATAACCTTCTTAAAATTAGAGTGCGCATTGATGCGACTCAAATCCAAATCTCGACGAAATCGAAATGTGTTGACAATTACGGGTGCATTGATTGCGACGTGGTTCGAAATGCATTTTCATGACGTCGCAATTCTTAAAAATAGTGATATAAAAGCGGTGTAAGATTAATAAAAGGCACATGAGCTAGCATGTATTAAAATCAGATAAAATTAAATACAACAGTTAAGCGACCGTGCTAGAACCACGGAATCCGGGAATGCCTAACACTTTCTCCCGGGTTAACAGAATTCCTTGCCTGGATTTTTGGTTTGCAGACTGTAACAGAGTCATAAATTTTCTCGGTTCGGGATGCAATCGGTGACTTGGGACACCATTAATCTCCCAAGTGGCGACTCTGAATAATTAATAATCAAATCCCATCCGACTGTCCTTTAATTGGAAAAACTCCTTTACGCCCTTTGCGGGGGTGTAGGCAGTAAAAAGGAGGTGTGACACATACTTCCCACCGAGAGAGAGAGAGAGGGTGGGGAGGTTTATTGAGGGACTTATTTAGCCGATTCGTCTTCAGATGGCTAGTACAGGGAGTGGATTTCCTTCCAGGAGGCGGCCAATGTGGCCAGGAAAGTGGAGATGGTTCTGTCGTAGGGAGGTGGTCATGGGTCGGACAAGAGGCCTCGTCATTCGGGTAGATTCAGTGGTGCCTCGTCTGGAGGCAGGGATTCGTACGGTAGAGGCTATCCTCCTAAGCCCTTTCATTCAGCACTTCAGGTTTCTCACAACGTTTCAGGTGGTCAAGGTTCTCATATGCAATATTCTGATCAGCAGCCCTACAGTGCACTACCAGCTCCTATTAGTGCACCGCCGCTCCAGAGTTTTCGGGGTGGTCATTCAGGTCGCCAGGGTTAGTTTTAGTTTCCTCGGTTGCAGCATTCAGGTGGATGTTTTGAGTACGGTAAGTATGGTCATATCCGGAGGGCTTGTCTGAGATTGGTGGGTACTCAGTCGCAGCAGCAGGGTCCCCGAGCTATGGTTTAGGCACCAGGTGATCTACTGCCCGCTCCGCCAGCTAGGGGTGGGGGTAGTGGTGCTAGAGGTAGAGGTAAATGTGTTTGAGGTGGAGCTCAGACCGCTAGAGGTGGAGGCCAGCCTGTTGTAGGCCGTCCCAGAGATGCATTTCAGGGTGGTGGGGCCCAACCCCGATGTTATGCTCCACTAGCCAGGCTTGAGGTTGAGGCTTCTGATGCAGTTATCATAGGTATTGTTCTAGTTTGTGGCAGAGATGCTTCAGTTTTATTTGATCCAGGGTCTACTTACTCCTACGTGTCATCTTATTTTACACAGTATCTGGTCATGTCTAGTGATTCCTTGAGTGCCCCTGTATATGTGTCTACACCGGTGGGTGATTCTATTGTGGTAAATCGAGTCCATCGCTCTTGTATACTTGTGATTGGGGGTCTTGAGACTCGTGTAGATATGTTGCTTCTGGACATGGTTGATTTCGATATCATATTGGGGATGGACTTGTTATCACATTACCACGCTATCTTAGACTGCCATGCCAAGACTGTGACCTTAGCCTTGCCGGGTTTACCTCGTTTAGAGTGGAGAGGGACTCCTGGTCATTCTACCCGTGGTGTTATCTCTTATATGAAAGCTCGGCATATGGTTGAGAAGGGGTGTTTGGCCTATTTGGCATATGTTTGTGATTCTAGTGTCGAGGTTCCTTCTATTGATTCTGTGCCTGTTATTCGTGAATTCCCTGAGGTATTTACTTCAGACCTGCCGGGTATGCCACCCGACAGGGATATTGATTTCTATATTGATTTGGCTCTGGGCACTCAGCCCATTTCTATTCTGCTGTATCGTATGGCCCCGCCTGAGTTGAAAGAGTTGAAGGAGCAGTTGTAAGACTTTCTTGAGAAGGATTTCATTAGACCTAGTATTTCTCCTTGGGGTGCGCCGATGTTGTTCGTTAAGAAGAAGGATGGATCGATGAGAATGTGTATTGATTACCGGCAGTTGAACAAGGTTACAATCAAGAATAAGTATCCATTGCCGAGGATTGATGATTTGTTTGATTAGCTTCAGGGTGCCAAGTTATTTTCGAATATTGACTTAAGATCTGGCTACCATCAGTTAAGGATTAGGACATCCGATGTCCCTAAGATAACTTTCCGCACTCGGTACGGGCATTATGAGTTCTTGGTGATGTCATTCGGGTTGACAAATGCCCCAATAGCTTTTATGGATTTGATGAACCAAGTGTTCAGGCCTTACTTGGATTCGTTCATGATAGTCTTTATTGATGATATTTTGATATATTCCCGCAGCTGGGAGGAGCACGAGCAGCATCTTAGAGTGGTTCTTCAGACTTTGAGGGATAGTCAGTTATATGTTAAGTTTTCGAAGTGTGAGTTCTGGTTGAGTTCAGTTGCATTCCTGGGTCATGTTGTGTCAGCAGAGGGTATTCAGGTTGATTCGAAGAAGATTGAGGCAGTCAAGAACTGGCCTAGACCAGCATCAGCTATTGAGATCTAGAGTTTCTTGGGGTTGTCAGGCTACTATTGTCGGTTTGTGGAGGGGGTTTTCGTCCATTGTACCCCCTATGACTAGGTTAACCCAGAAGGGTGCCTAATTCAGGTGGTCGGACGAGTGTGAGGCGAGCTTTCAGAAGCTCAATATAGCTTTGACTACGGCACCGGTGTTGGTTATGCCCATAGGTTCAGGGCCATATACAGTTTATTGTGATGCATCTCGTATTGGGCTTGGTGTGGAGTTGATGCAGGATGGCAAGGTCATTGCTTATGCTTCGCAAAAGTTGAAGATTCATGAGATGAATTATCTGGTTCATGATTTGGAGTTAGCAGCCATTGTTCACGCGTTGAAGATTTTGAGGCATTATCTGTATGGCGTGGCATGTGAGGTGTTCACGGATCACAAGAGTCTGTAGTATTTGTTCAAGCAGAAGGAGTTGAATTTGAGGCAGAGAAGGTGGTTGGAGCTATTAAAGGACTATGATATCACCATCTTATATCATCCGGGAAAGGCCATTGTGGTGGTTGATGCTTTGAGTAGGAAGTCAGCCATTATGGGCAGTCTTGCTTATATTCCGGTCGGTGAGAGGCCACTTACTTTGGATGTTCAGGCTTTGGCCAATCAGTTCGTGAGGTTGGATGTTTTTGAGCCTAGTCGTATGTTAGCTTGCATGATTGTTCGTTCTTCTTTGTTGGAGCGTATCCGTGATCGACAGTATAATGATCCCCATTTGTGTATCCTTAGAGACACGGTGCAGCACGGAGGTGTCAATCAGGTTACCTTAGGTGATGATGGAGTTTTGAGATTGCAGGGTCGAGTTTGTGTGCCTAATGTGGATGGACTCCGAGAGTTGATTTTAGAGGAGGCCTATAGCTCCCGGTACTCTATTCATCCGGGCGCCGCGAAGATGTATCAGGATTTGCGGCAGTATTATTGGTGACGGAGAATGAAGAAGGATATCATTGCATATGTGGCTCGGTGTTTAAATTGTCAACAGGTTAAGTACGAGCATCAGAGGCCTGGTGGTTTGTTCCAGAATATTGAGATTCCTGAGTGAAAGTGGGAGCGTATCACTATGGACTTCGTTGTTGGACTCCTACAAACTCATAGGCAGCTCGATGCAGTGTGGGTTATTGTTTATAGGCTGACCAAGTCAGCACATTTCATTCCTGTGGCAGTCTCATATTCTTCCGAGAGGTTAGCTGAGATCTATATCCAGGAGATTGTTCGTCTTCATGGTGTGCCCGTGTCTATCATTTAGGATCGAGGTACACAGTTTACCTCGCATTTCTGGAGAGCAGTTCAGTGAGAGTTGGGCACACGGGTTGAGTTAAGCATAGCATTTCATCTTCAGATGGACGAGCAGTCCGAGAGAACTATTTAGATTTCGGAGGATATGCTCCGAGCTTGTGTCAATAACTTTGGAGGCTCATGGGATCAGTTTTTGCCTTTAGCAGAGTTTGCCTACAACAACAGCTACCAGTCGAGTATCTAGATGGCTCCTTATGAGGCTTTATATGGTAGGCGGTGTCGGTCTCCGGTTGGATGGTTTAAGCCGGGAGAGGCTCGGTTGTTGGGTACGGATCTAGTTCAGAATGCCTTGGACAAGGTCAGGATTATTCAGGATAGGCTTCATACAGCTCAGTCCAGGAAAAAGAGCTATGCCGACCGCAAGGTTTGAGATTTGGCTTTCATGGTCGGTGAACGGGTATTGCTTCGAGTGTCGCCTATGAAGGGCGTGATGAGATTTGGGAAGAAGGCCAAGCTTAGTCCTAGGTTCATTGGCCCGTTTGAGATTCTTGATCAAGTGGGAGAGGTGGCTTATAGACTTGCATTGCCGCCGAGCTTATCAGTCGTGCATCTAGTGTTTCATGTGTCCATGCTTTAGAGATATCACGGCGATCCATCCCACATGTTAGATTTCAGCACTGTCCAGTTAGACAAGGATTTGTCTTATGAGGATGAGCCGGTAGCTATTCTAGACCGGCAGGTTCGTCAGTTGAGATCGAAATTTTCCTTTTGTTCGTGTTCAGTGGAGAGGTCAGCCTGCTGAGGCATCGACCTGGGAGTACGAGCCCATATGCGGAGCCGTTATCCCCATCTTTTCCCCGACTCAGGTACTTCCTTCTTATGTCCGTTCGAGGACGAACGATTGTTTTAAAGGTGGAGAATGTAATGACCCAAAAGGTCATCACTTATTTTTAAAATGAATTTTGCATTCCAAGGCTTTAAAAACCTCTTTTAGCATTACCTCGATTTGCGTGTGCAGTCCGAGCGCGTAGCCGGAAAGCTATCATGTGAAAATCTATGAAAAATATTGAAATTTTGACTTAAAATACATTTAAGATGACTTCGGTCAACATTTTAGGTAAACGAGCCCGGACCCATGATTTGATGGTCTCGGAGGGTTCATGAAACAATATGGGACTTGGGCGTATGCCCGGAATCGAATTTCGAGGTCCCAATCCCGAGAAATGAATTTTTAAAGAAAATTGTTTTCTGGAAAATTTTATGAGCTTTGGAAATGAAATGCATTTAGAATTTGATGGTATCGGGCCCATATTCTGGTTCGGAACCCGGTACAGGTCTTATATGTGAAATAAGATGAGTCTGTGAAATTTGGTAAGAAACGGAAGTTGTTTGAGGTGATTCGGACCCGTAATTGTGAAAATTCATATTTTGAAAGTGTTGAGATTTTTCTTGGATTTCTACGCTAAATTCGTTGTTTAAGAGGTTATTTTGGCGATTTGATCACACGGGTAAGTTCATACGATGTTTTTGAGTTAGTACTTATGTTTGGTTTGGATCCCAGAGGGCTCGGGTGAGTTTCAGATGGGTTTCGAAAAGTTTTTGAACTTATGAAAGTTGCAGGTTTTGTTGTTCAGTGCACAGGGATTTTGTTCTTCGCGTTCGCGTGGTCCCACTCACGAACGCGTAAGGCAAATTTCCCAGGTGCCAGTTTTCTTCTTCACTAACGCGAAGCCTGAGACGCGAACGCAAGGCTGAGGGGGGAGTACCCTTCGCGAACGCGTCGAGGCGCTCGCGAACGCATAAGGCAATTGGCCTGGGGGAGGGGGTTCTCACTTGTTATATGTGAACGCTGCCACTGGCCCGCGAACGCGAAGGCTCGAGGATTCAAAGCGCCAATAACGCGAGCCTATGGTCACGAACGCGAAGGTCACCTAGGCCTAACTCATCGCGAACGCAACAGGCCTATCGCGAATGCGATGAAGGTCTGTCCAGTGATTTTAAAACAGAAGAAAAACGAGAGTTAACCAAAATTTTATAACTTTTCCTTCTAAACTCCAAATTGGGCGATTTTTGAAAGGGAATTTCACCACCAATTCATAGGTATGTAATCTTAGACTCATTTTTTTCAATTTTCATTAACACCCATTATATTTCTAGGCTTAAATCATGCTCTTGAGGGTAGAAAATTAGGGATATGAGTAGAGTTGGGGCTTTTTGTATATTTGGGATTTAGACCTCGTTTTGGGGTTGAATTTTGGAACGAATTATATATTCGGGCTCGTGGGTGAATGTGTGATCGGGTTTTGGTCCGAACCTCGTATTTTGACCAAGCGGGCCCGGGGTCGATTTTTGACTTTTGGGAAAGAATGATGGGAAAGCTATAATTAAGCATTGGAATTGGATTGTTTAGCATTTATTGATGCTATGGAGTCGATTATATGTAGATACAATTGATTTGGAGCCAAATTCAAAAGGAAAAGCGGTGTTGGAAGGTTGAGTTGGCCGTGGACGTTCGAGGTAAGTGTTTGGTCTAACCTTAGCTTGAGGGATTAGGAGTTGTGTCCTACTTATTGATACTTGTTTCTTGTTGAGTATGATGTATATGCATGGTGACGAGTATCTATATGTTGGTGTCGAGCATGACCGTGAGTCTTAAATTGAAATTTATTATGTTCTTGAATAATACTACGGATGCTTAAGTTGATGATTCTCTGTATTGAGCAAGGATTATGATTATTCTCGTGGAAATTACTTATGATTGAGTAATGGTGTTAGCTTAGGTAGTTAGATGTTGGAACAAGTTTGGTTATAGCTATTTCTCCCTTGCCAGGGTGTATTTACTTATACTGTCGATTCCCTTGCCGAGATAGCGTTGTTTCTTTATTGATCCCTTGTCGGGACTCTACTTGTGAATTGGTATTGAACTGTATATGTGGATCGGGTTGCACGCCGCAACAATAATATAATTGTATCGGGTTGCACGCCGCAACAGTGATAAATGATATGGATCGGGTTGCACGCCGCAACAGTGATAAATGATATGGATCGGGTTGCACGCTGCAACAGTGATAAATGATATGAATCGGGTTGCACGCCACAACAGGGTTATTATGATATGGATCGGGTTGCACGCCACAACAGGGTTATTATGTTTTGGATCGGGTTGTGCGCCGTAACAATAGAAAATACGAATTGTTTATAGATTGGCTGCGAGTTCTTCATTAATTTGTTGTAGATTCTAAACTGTTCTTTATGCTTTTCTCTTAATTTACTGTTGGCATGGATATTCTCCTGCAGCATGTATCCCCTCCCATCTTTACTTGTTTATGCCTGTTTTATTTTCCGCTGTATATTATATAACTGCACAGGTTTATTTGGTAGTCTGGTCCTAGCCTCGTCACTACTTCGCCGAGGTTAGGCTAGGCACTTACCAGCACATGGGGTCGGTTGTGCTGATGCTACACTCTGCACTATGTGCAGATCTCGGAGCAGCTTTTGGACCGTAGCTTTGGGTGGCTGCCTTCAGTCCAGCTAGAGATCCCGAGGTAGCCATGCAGACGTCCGCAGGCCCGGCGCTCTCTTCTATCTTTTTATGTATTCTGTTTTCATTTACTTCCGAGACAGATTGTACTTTTCCTTTCAGACACTTGTATGTAGTATTCATAGATAGTCCGTGATATTGTGACACCGGATTCCGGGTAGAGACACATGTTGGCATTGTCATGCAGGCTTTGGTTATTTTATCAGATTAAGTCTTCCGCTTGTTTTATTTATCGTTAATGTTTCACTGTTGATCACATGTTAGTTTAAATTATTAAAAAGGGCTAATAAATTAGTTAGTAATTCTACAATATGCGGCTTGCCTAGCTTTCACGAGTAGACGCCATCACGACTCCCGATGGTGGGAAATCCGGGTCGTGACATAATCCAAACAAATAATAATTTTTGAAAACCTAAATTCGATTTAAAACTTCAAAGCTTTTTAATAGTTGCTAATGGTGGAGAGTCAAATACCTTCAAAATTTATTGATTGACAATGTCAATTTGAACACCAATTGTGCAACATGAAAGAAAATTGTTAAAATTAAAACTCTATCGTAAAACGATTGAAATCCATTGATGAATTCCATTAAAAATATATACAACATGAAAGGATAAAAAGTACACAACATCTAGAGGAAGAAAAATTGGGGAAAGAACAAAGAATGAGAAATAGAGACAGACGGAGAGAGAGACATCGAGAGACTGAGAGAGAGACGGGGAGAGAGAGAGCGCAAGGGAGAGAGACGAAGAGAGAGAGAGAGAGTGGGAGAGGAGAGAGAACATGGATGAGAAATAATTGATTCCCTATTCAATCTAATTTAAAGGGATACTCATTTAAAACTAATTTGTATATAATTGGTAAATTATATATGGCCATGCAAGTAAGTTAAAACTTGATTAGGAAGAGTAATAAAGTTTCGTATGTAGTATAGGAAGGTAAAAATCCCATATTTAAAGTAGGGACAAGGGCCAAATATACCCCCTCTACTTTCGGATATTGTCTACATTTAACCTCTGTTATACTATCCGGTTGAATGTACCCCTATCATTATATTATCCGGTCAAATTATCTCTACTATCAACAAACTTTTAAAAATTACCCCTTGGTATGTTAGGTAATCCAAAATATTCCAATTTCCTTTTATTTTAATCACTTTTTTCTCTTCTTGCTCTACTATTTTTAGAAATTACTATTGATGTGAATGCTAAAGATACTAGACTATACAAATTATTCATGGAAATTTTTAATTAAAAGTGCACCACTTCTATTGTTATGATAATGGGTTTGGAATTGGTTTAAAATTTTATTTATTTTTTAACCATATACATATCATATAATTCAATGGGTCTATTTATTGCGTATTACGTGCAGTTGCTTATCATGTATATACATGTATATTGAATATATTTTGTTATTGTCTGGTTAGTATAGAGTTCCATCGGCTAACTTAAGGGTGCACAATGCGTATGCATTTAATTAAAGCAAAGTTGAATTCGACAATGTAAAGTCTCTAGGGAACTTTAACTTCTATCGCTAATACTTGTAAAGTCTCCATAGCTTTGGTGCAACGAATTCATTAAAATTGGGGTGTTGTAAATACTTCTTGAATTTAGACAAGCTACCTTTATTTACTAACTGTTGTACACAATTTTAATATTTATTTTTCTTATTTTTTCGACTAAAAAAGCAAGTAAATGCTAACTATTTCAAAATTTTGAATCAAGAAGGAGAATAAGTGACTTAATTAAAATGATTTGAGAGATTATGGGTCACCAAAATGAATTAAAAGATAATTTTATAAAAGTTTGTTGATGGTTTGGTCAAATAATATAACATAGTAAAATGTAAACAATATTCAAAAATAAAAGTATAAATTTGAACCTTTTCCTTTAAAGTAACAAGACCATACAAAATTGTAGCCAATTAGCCATCCAGTCCAGTCCGTAACACCCATCCAAACAAGCTGTTAGTGATTAGCTTTTGAAGCTATTGCAAATCTTCCTTAAATTTCAGTTCTGAGCGGTGGAAAATTGTGCGACGTGGAAGACGATGCATTCAATAATCTTACGTGGTTTAAAAAAAGGGAATTGAGAAGAGCACATTTCAAATTAAACCTGGAGAAACTGTAGTCCAGAAATGGCCATGTCCATGTCTCTGCGACTTTGTTGCCGACCCTCTTTTTCTGTAAGTTATTATTGTAATCTTCATACTCAAATCTCTATGTCATTTTCGTGAAATTTATGTTTATCTTATTTTCCGGTAATTTCAATTATCCTTGACGATGCTGAAATTGCAACACAGTTTGTGAATATCAGTAGCTAATTTTATCTGATCGTTGACTTTGTTGATTTTATTATGCGAAACGCGCACAAGTTTTAGATTTTTTGTTTTTTGAAGAATTATCTAATCAAATGCTAGGACCCAATATAATGTATTGTGATTGCCTTTAAGATGATAAGTTTTTAGTGATACTGATAAAAGTATTGCCTTTCAGTGATTTATAATTATACCAAACTTCTATTACTTTTTATTTGTTTTTCTGCGTAGTATTGTAATGAGATGAGCTTAAATGTAGTAACTTGGTTAGTGAGGATACATATAGCTGACCCAAACTTATTTGGGATTGAGGCGTTGTTGTTGTTGTTTCTTATAAAATTATGGTGATAATGTGTGTGAACTGAATGGGCAGGGCTTAAAGAATAAAAGAGATTTGCTGGCCTTAGATTTGGCAGGTAAGTCGGTGATCATGAATAGCAAGTTTGTAATATATTGTACTTGATTAGCTGGCGCTGATTTGCGAACAATTTTTTTTTCTTGTTTACAGCTAATCATTTGAATATCCCAATGGGTAAATGGTTTAGTGGTGTAACAAAGTTCACTCCCTTTGAGGGATATGTTAAGTTTGTGCAAACAACAGCAAGAATAACATTTCCAAAGATCTCATCAGATTGTAAAGATAATGCGCCATCGAATTTTTTGAGTCACAAGAAGATGGTTCCTTATTCGGATCCCCCTAGCATGAAAGATGTGGACAGTTTGTATGAATTCTTTGACAGGAGGTAGGAATTGTACTTCCTTTTTTTGGGGGGTGGGGGGTGGGGGGGAGGGGGACAGAACTTGGGTGGCCCTTTAGCTGCACTTTAGATTTAAAATGCTTTCTTATGTGTTTTGTGGAATCAGCCATCAGGGTAGGCTGCTTGCGTTACACCCCTTAGGCCTTAGGGTGAGATCTTCTCCGGACCCTACGTGAACGCAAGATGTTTTATGCACCGGGCTGTCATTCTTATGTGTTTTCTTCTACAGAAGATAACGTCTACTACACCATGGCATCAATTGCTGACAAGTTTTATTCCATTGTTTGTGTAGTACCAAGCTTGTTGTATTGACGGGAGCTGGCATGAGCACAGAGAGTGGAATTCCGGACTACAGGAGGTTGGTTTAAAATTAGATGAGCAGGTTCAATGTGCTCAAACATTTGATCATTCTCTGAAGTTGGTATCTGAGTTACATTTCTAAAAAAGGGAACACATTTTCTTTAAAGAAAATAAGGTTGTCAATGTTTGACTTTTATGCTATCCGAGTTACATTTCCTTAAAAAAGAGACACATTTTGCTGTAAAGAGAAGAAAGTTTTCAATTTTTAGTTTGTATGCTATTTGCTGCAGTAAAACTTTAAATTGATTTTCTTTGTCAATATGATGTCCTGCTTAGGTTCACAGGCTCTAATTTTCATAACGTGACACGGTCAACACAAGATCCACTGCTATTGAATCCGTTGTAGGCGAAACTAGTAGAAGTGAACACCCTGAGAGAAATTCTTTTTAGGAGCTATGTAACAAATATTACGCTCTCTTGGTTATCATCGTATCTGAATTACTCAAATCTGGGTGTATTAAAGAGAAAAACAAAAAGAGACACACGTCCAGATTGCTATCAATATTAAAAGCCGATTTTTCTGGTATTGAGCATTTAGCTAATTTGCATGAAGTGAAGATTAAATCTGAAAGTGCAAGCTAGATATCCTGTTCGAAAAAATGCATGAAGGTATTGTGAAACAGAATTTTTTTTTAATATACTTTGTTTTGAGTATTGCCTGCACCCTTGGCCTGTTTCTATAGGGCGCCAGGGTGGTACGTCTTGATTGAGTTTAAAGATGGAGTAGAGAATTTGGTATTACAGTTTTCTGCTACTTCTAGATTTTATATTGGGCCCTGAAATTTTTGTATGATTAAGTAACATAATTTAGGCAAATGGTAATTCTTTTCCTTCTTTTCTTGGCAGCCCGAATGGAGCTTATAGTACTGGTTTCAAACCAATTACCCATCAGGTGACCTGAAGGCATGTGTTTTGATTCTTGGTTCCATTAAAGTATCATGAGTATCATAAATATCATTTCTCCCATCTTACAGAGGAAAAAAATTTAACAGTCTGATCCTGAAGGTAGAAAAAAAGCTGCTACAGTTGCATAAGAGAAGCTGCGCAATTAATATGTTTACACGAAAAGCTTGAAAATAATTTAGCATGATCAGGCAATAAATTCTACTGTGTTGTTCTGTTCATATCTTGCCATATATATATATTCCTTCTCCACAACAAATCCTACATGAATTTAGGTTTTGGTCATCTCTAAACATGTATGCATATACTTTTTCTTGTTTAAGAGATTTGTCTGCTAGAGTTATAAGGAGTTGGTAGAGGACAGTAAGTCTTCAATTTAAGAATTGCATGAACTGAACTGGATGGGAACTGACAATCTACTTGGTAATAAGATATTTTTCCTACAAAAAAGCAGATCATCTAACCTTGCATATACTTCTTTGGAGGCCTTTGCATCCCCAATATTCACTCCTATATAGTAATATTTTTTTTGAAGAATTAACCCAAATAGCAGCTCATCCAACCACTTAAACTAAAAATAGCCGACAGATGTATAATATATGTATAATCAATATATACTATGTGTATAATTAGTGTATAATCTATGTACACTGCCTAGAAAAAGAAAACAATGAACCTGACCGGCTATTTGTATAAAGATTCCTATTTTTTTATGGAACATGACTTCAGCATAATATTACCATAGCAGCACTCCTCCCTTTTAACCTATCTTATTGTAATTCTATGCATTTCATCTTTTTTTCTCGTGAAACCGAAAAGGATAAAAAATAAATCCAACTTATGCCCAAAGAATCAAAAATTTGGAGCCGCTATCATTCGAACTGTTTAAATTCTTTTTATCTGGCTAGGTAATATGCTGATTCTTCAAGCTTCTACAGTTCATGATCTTCTTCCATTTTACCCCGCTTCCGATGATTTTTTTTGGATAGATTTAGTTGCCCATCTCAGTACCCCTATTTATGTGATGCCTCTCACTAATTTTCCAATCTGTTATTGAACTAGCATGGCTTCTTCTATTTGTTCAATCGAGGAACCACTGAACAGTAGTTTGATCTCATCTCCTTCCTAAATCTAATCATTCTTCTTCACTGCCATAATCACTGTACCTTTTAGAGCATCCTTCCTCAACTGCTCCTCTCCTTTTTCTTATTTTATTCATGCAGCTTATATATTTTGTTCCTTAAGTTAACCTATGCATACATAATTTTCCTAAAGATGCGGGTGTGCAATCATAGACTTGGTAAAAAAAAATAGCTTCAAAAGAAAATTTGTTAGATAGTATATGAGCTGAGTTGTCGCTGGATTTTCTAAAGTTAAAGTTTTACATTCATTTGTAGTTTATAACTTTCTTGTGTCGGCATCTACTTAATAGGTGCAGTCAAAAGATGCTTCGTCTCGTATAATACCAGTTATCCCTCCAAAATCAGTGTTTTCTTTAATCCTCCTGTTCTTCACAGGATATTCAAAAGTTTAAGTCTTCATCTTCCTGACAGGATTTAGAAAAAGTTTCAGCTTGTTTTTTTAAATTAACAGTGGTGTCTAGGTCAGCATGTGCTCCCTTAGCTATTCAACCCGGTAAGTGCTACCTCCCACCAGCACATGTACCGGGTAACTATGGTATTTGAGCTCTGGTCTTCCATGATTATCCCAGTTTATTTACTGGTAGGACACATCTTGGTGCTAGAAAAGTTGTCAGCTTTCTTCGAAATTTGCAGTGTTAGCTTCTATTTGGTCTTCCTTCAAATAAGGCTTCTCATTGCACTTGTTTATCTACTGTGCATACATTCATATTTTCTGATTGAAGTTTTCATTGTTTTTTATTGCAGGAGTTTCTCAGATCAGTCAAGGCTCGAAGGCGTTATTGGGCACGGAGTTATGCTGGCTGGAGACGTTTCACTGCTGCTCAACCTAGTACAGGTCATATAGCTCTATCATCTCTTGAGAAAGCAGGCCATATAAGTTTTATGATTACACAGAATGTGGACAGGTGGTTGGCTCGTCTTTTCATTTAACTTTGATTTTATGAGCCTTTTAACACCAACTTGTTACACTTCCTCTCAGGCTGCATCATCGGGCTGGCAGCAGCCCACTTGAATTGCATGGGACTGTCTACATTGTCGCCTGTACAAATTGTGGTTTTACTCTACCTCGAGAACTGTTTCAAGATCAAGTGAAGGCTCATAATCCCAAGGTTATCTTTGTTCAACTATTCTATTGATCTAGTAATGTTCATATAACCCCATACACGACATTGAAATCACTTACTAATTATTGATTTGAGTTATATGAATTTGACTTCATGAAATATGAGAGAGAAAATTGGTTTTAGCACTATTCCACGGGACACTTAGGCTAATAGGTACAAGTCCTATAAGTCCTGTAGACACCGATATGCTTTTCCTTTACTCGGTGTTTTCAAAACCAAAAAGCACCCGGGGGGGGGGGGGGAACAAGGTCCATGGGGCTTGAAGCAAAAAGTGTGAGTGAAGCGCACAGTTTATGGAACCGAACATATATGAATTTAGCAGTACCGTGATCATATGGAAATTAATATAATTAATTTCAACATCCTATATAAAATGATGCTGATATAAATCCCAAAGTTGAAATTCAAAATGCCGCTCATTTCTCGTTGAGATCACTTTGTCCGTCATTGTTTGAAGTGCTCATCAATGAAGCAATATCCCCTTACTTTGCATATCTTCCTCGCTTTAAGTGACAAAGGGATGGCTTGTAATAACACTGCTTATACTTGTCTGGAAAAAAGAAAATGATGGATACTTTGGCATGTAGAATGTTATTGATTTCATTGTCACAGCGACTTTTCCACTAATTTTTTCATGTATCAAGGCACGTTGGTGAACCTAGACCTGATTTAGTGCTCATTTTCTAAGCTTTCTTAGGTATTTCTATCTGTGTTATTCATACTTCAATTGATTGGGCATAATCTATTCACTGGTTTGGTCCGTTGGCATAAATTGAATTGGAGAAGTTGTAGTACTGCAGTGGGCAGAAGCTATCGAAAATTTGGACTATGACAGCCGATCAGACAAGAGCTTTGGAATGAAGCAAAGGCCTGATGGGGATATTGAGATCGATGAGAAATTCTGGGAGGAGGATTTCTACATTCCTAATTGTGAGAGGTGCCGAGGAGTTCTGAAACCTGATGTAAGTCTTTTTTTCTATGTATTAGATGAGCTAGTCTGTATAAACTTGGAGCAGCCTCTTTTTTCTCCTTCTTTATGTTTTTTTTTTCTTCTACTGGAGCTTAAAATAGGTCTTGTGGATTTCCAGGAAGAGTGATTTACAGTAAATGCTAGATTGTGCAGAAATTGCATAAGATGAAAAAGTCCCTTGTTATTACGAATATGCTGAAGAATATTCTCGATTGAAAAACTAGCGTTGCACCACGGAGAACAAGAATAGCCTATAGGTAGAGATTTCAAAATTCTGATAAGTGCCAATAAGTACAGAATACCTAGTAAAGAAGTTCAAATAATAAGAGTTTTCCCATTCTTACTTGGGAAAAATCTCGAAAGGAAGAAGTCAAGTAATTAGTCTGCTGATTTTAAATAAAAATCATATGTATAGAAAGGAGATATCCTCACAACCGCCAAAAGTTGATTTTTGAAAAACTTTAGTTGCCACATTATACATCATCTACGGTGCTTCAGTTGCTGAACATCAGTGAACATACTTCATTTCTCCATAAGTGAGATGGAAGTCCCAGAAGCTCAATATAACTAGAGAGAGGTATTGTTTGGACAGAAGCCCAATGTGCATTTAAGCAACTGCTTAAGGAATTGATGTACCATTGCCCCTTCCTCGGCAACCTCTGAACATCCTCTCCGTATTACAACTTGCTTATAATACAACTAATTGTTATAGTAACATTTAAAAGGTTAATCTCCTTCATTGACAGCCTACTATGTAAAAACTTCCCTACCATCGTTATGGTTCAGCCAGTTTCAAGGTGCCATCTCTAAGGATAAAGTCCGATGGTATCTTCCCACTGTCTGTTAAAAGTATGAGAGGAATGGCAGGAATCAGAAATCTAAATAGAAAGATTATTGGGGTGACAGTAAATCAGAGGTCCGTTAGGGGGAGACAAATACAAAAGTTTGAGAGAGCAGAAGCTTCAGGTCTGACCAGATTATATATCTCAATGCAGATGCATAAGATGAATGTTAGATATACGAACTCCCCTGTTTTATGTCACGGGATCCTATTGGTTAATAAAAACGTACCAGGACTTCAAGATACCGTAAAACATACTTAAAGAATCCCAAAAGCTACTTGAAGAGTTATCTTGAACTGTCACAAGAAATTGATATTAAGTTGTACCAATGTTAGTCCGACTTATAACATATATCAGTTCTTGCTCCATGCTGATTATAGCTCTGCATGTCAGAAGGTAGGTTTGATCTTGCTGTTCACCCTTAGGAAACTTCAATCTCAATTGCGCTTTAGGATTACCAGAATGCTATAATTTCGTTGTTATCTTTTAATAGTTTGTTTAAAGTTTCTGCTACTTATTACAATATCTAGTCAATGGAATAGTTGACCTCTAAAACTGCATTAAGAAAAGGAAGAAAAACATCAGTCCACCTTTGCCTAGCAATTTTATATAATGGTTATTTGATTAATTATTTCTCCATTAAATTTATGGCTGTAACGGCAGTAGTATATTGGTATTGTCATTGATCTGGTATAATTGCAGGTTGTCTTCTTTGGGGATAATGTCCCTAAAGCTAGAGCGGATGCTGCCATGGAAGCTGCAAAGGGATGTGATGCCTTCCTTGTACTTGGTTCATCTATGATGACCATGTCTGCTTTCCGGCTTATCAAGTAAGAAATGCATTGGTTCTGTCTTCCATTCTTTTTAAAGAAACTCTGGTCTACTTGGAAAGCTTTACCATGTTTGCTCATTTGATTCTTCTATTAGTGCATCATTGATGAATTGATCTCAGAGCAAGCATAAGTTTTTCAGCTGGGATTAGAAATGCACGATCTGAGGTTTCATTTGTGAGAGTGGTCCCTTTTGGTTTACCTTCTTTTTCCTTTTGAAAAGAGTTTCTAATGGTTTAGGGAGTTATAAGATTATCGCTTTGCATATACTGTTGGATTTTCGACATCATAATTTCCTTCTTTTCCTTTCCCCGCTTTTGGATAAAATCAGCATCAGGACAATAACCATTAAATTACTTTGCACAGAGCTGCGCATGAGGCAGGTGCTGCTACTGCAATTGTAAATATTGGAGTTACACGAGCTGACGCTCTTGTACCTTTGAAAATTAGTGCTCGAGTTGGAGAGGTTAGTTTTTGTATAGTACGAGAATAACAAGATGGGGAACTCAAACTTCCAAATACCATACTGTGGGAATTATAGTATTCTGATATACAAAATATAGTCTACATATTGCTAAATCAAAAGAAAAGTGGGCAAGTGAATTCCCTCAATATGGAATATTGGAAGTTCTAGTTTCCTCGTAGCCATCCTGGCATCTATTTGCAGTTTCTCTTGCTGCAATGTCACTGGAAATGTAGCTTATACAATTATGGTGCAGATACTCCCAAGATTGCTCGATGTTGGATCCTTGAGTATCCCTGCTCTCTAGTTCCAGATACAGAACAGTGTTATTAGCATCCGGATTCTTTTTCATCAGTTGCTGCAACGGATTGTACACCTGGCTGGAACGTGCAACTTTGCTGCATTTAACGTGTCGCAAACTCACTACCACCTTGATGTTGTTGTAACTCTTAAAAATGAACTGCTCAAGTACCCCACATACTCTATCGACACCTTTACGTATAGATCTCTGTATTTCAATACAGTTCGACTATTTAGAAATGAATATTGGGCTTTTCTTATTAGTGAATTGAAGCTGAAAGTCAAGAGCACAAACGATATTGCTTGGAATTGGCAAATCTTTAAAGTCTTCTGCGTGTTAGGATCTATATGAACCAAGTTGATTGCCGATTTCTTTGATAAGATAAACTCATAGATGTTTGGCCAAGCTTTTGGAATGCTAAAAGCAATTCTTTTTTATCCAAATTATCAATTCATGTTTTTTGGAGATTTGACGTGTTTGGCGAAAAGAAAAAGTTCTGCTGAAGTACTTCTTCTGCTTTTTGGAAAAAAGCTACCGAGAAGAAAAACAAGAAAATTAATTTTTGCAAGACGTAATTTTTATTTACTAAACAACTACTATACCTTTTGAAGATCGCAAGGAAAACTAACCATTAGAACATTGAGTCATCGTCTCCACCTTTACCATGCTTTTTCTTATACTGCTTGGAATTGGCTGAACATTTGATGGTCCCTTGCACTTTAAGTAGTCGTTCAGTTGGGAAACAAGTTATCTCATGATTAATTGTTCCGTGATTAGTTACCTGATATTGTTATCTTAACCTCTCATAGGGGATAAAAAAATACGACAATTCCGGGATAACTAATTTCGGGATTAGCTATACTGCAATTTTATATCAACCAAACATGAGATAAACTTATTTCAAATTTAATTTCGCGATTAATTATCCCTTATTTCTCGTACCAAACAAGCCCTAAAACTTGTATAAGTTTTTATATACCAAGTCGAATATCAGATTTCTTTTATAAGTATATTTTTTAACTAATTGGTATCCAGAACTGTAAAGATTGAGAGGTGAACAACAATGGTGGAACTCAAGCTTGAGCTCCAATGGTGGAACCCTAGAAGCTTCTCGAAAAAGAGAGAGAATGAGAGAAGGATGGGAGTAAAATGAATTGATAAAACTGAAATATTTTCTGTACAAGATATACATATACATACCCTACGTGTGACCCACATTTGAGTGCACTAACTAACAAAACAAAGAAGCTAACTAAGCTCACTAACATACTTAACAGTGTTTACACATATAATTAAAATAATATTTCAATACCCCTTCCCCTCAAGTTGGAAGTGAGGTTGTCATTGCCAACTTGCTCATAATTGTGGCATGCTTGACCCCAGTAAGGGCCTTGGTTAGGACATCAGCTAGCTGGCAATCAGTTCCAACATGATGAAGAGATAATAGTCCTTCTTGTAGCTTGTCTCTCACAAAGTGGCAATCGACCTCAATATATTTGGTGCGTTCATGAAACACAGGATTGCGAGCAATGTGTAAAGCTGATTGGCTATCACAAAACACTGGGACAGGTTTAGGAAAATGGACTGTCAGCTCATCAAACAACCTGCACAACCAAGTAAGCTCACCAACAACATTTCTTAGGGCTCTATATTCAGCTTCAGCAGAGGAGAGGGATATGGTGGCCTGTTTCTTAGACTTCCAGCTGATAGGACTATCACCAAGGAGCACTAGATATCCAGTAACAGATTTCCTAGAATCTGGGCAAGTTGCCCAATCAGAATCACAATACCCTTTAACAGTACAATCAGAACTAGCAGACATGAAAACCCCAAGGGTAGGATCAATCTTCAAATATCTAAGCAAATGGTAAGCAACCTTCAAGTGAGGATCCCTGCGATCTTGCATGAATTGACTAAGGTGTTGCACACTATATGCAATGTCTAGTCTCGTATTTGTGAGGAAATTCAATTTACCTATCATAATCCTATAGATAGAAGGATCTGTCAGAGGCATACCTTCCTTAGCTTTTAGTTTAATATTAGGATCTAATGGTGAACTAAAAGAACTACAATGGAGACACTCATACTCCTTCAGTAGATCAAGTGCAAATTTCCTTTGGGAGATTATAGCACCATCATCCTTGTAGAGAACTTCTAAGCCTAGGAAATAGTGTAATCTTCCCAAATCCTTGATCCTAAACTGAGCATGTAGAAAAGCTTTCAACAAAGTAATTTCCTTTGAATTGTTACATGTAATGAATACATCATCAACATAAACAACAACAAAGATAACAGAGGAGTCGGTCTTCTTGTAAAACAAAGAATAGTCATTAAGGGAGTGAACATATCCTTTGGAACACAGAGCCTCAGCTAGTTTAGTATACCACTTTCGACTGGCCTGTTTCAAGCCATATAGTGATTTGTTCAGTTTACACACTAGCCCAGGTTTATCAACTAATAGGCCAGGAGGTAGATCCATATACACTTCCTCATGGAGATCTCCATGAAGGAAGGTATTATTTACATCAAGTTGAAAAAATCCCCAATGTTTCTTTATTGCAGTTGCTATGAGTGCCCTGATGGTGGTCATTTTCACAACTGGTGAGAATGTCTCAATATAGTCAATATCAGCTTGTTGAGTATACCCTTTCACCACCAACCTGGCCTTGAAACTCTCAACACTACCATCAGCTTTGTGCTTGATTTTATATACCCACCTACAGCCTATTGGTCTCTTGCTTATAGGCAAGGGAACTAAGTCCCAGGTCTGATTAGCATGAAGTGCCTCAAACTCTAATGTCATGGATGCTTGCCAAGCAGGATCTAAAACTACAACTTTATAACAATTTGGCTCATTGTCATGGCAAATAATTTGCACAAGATGCTGACTATTATGAACCAGAGAGGTGAAGGAAACATAGTGGTGTTTAGAAAAAAGAGCACTAAGGGGAAAAGGGGAATCTAGAGTGGATGTGGGTGCAGAAGATGTTGAGACAGATGCAGGATGTGTATCAGGGTGTAGGTTAGCATGGAACATACATAATCTTTCAAATGCACTGGTAGGTGATGTGCTCTAGTAGATCTTCTAGGTATGTGGTTAGACTTCAGTTAAAGATGGTGAAGGTGAAGGAATAACTTGTGATGGATTACTGGGTGAATGTACAGTTGAGTTGTCTATAGGTGAGGCTATAGAGGAGACATCAGTAGTACCTGTTGATGGTTGAGAAGTGTGAGTATTAGAATAGGTATGAATATCAGAATGTACCTCAGTGAGTGGTACATCCTGTGTAAGAGAGGTAGAATCAAGAACCGGAGGAAAGTGAGGAGGGGAATCAGATACAGTAGCAAAAGGGAAAACATGCTCATGAAAGGTCACATCCCTGAAAACATGAATCTTCTTAGTGGCCAAATTGAGAACTTTGTACCCTTTTGTCTCATAAGGATATCCCACAAAGACATGGGGAGTGGTTCTAGGTTCAAATTTATCTCTATGAATCTTGGGTATAGTGGGAAAACATAGGCAACAAAAACTTCTGAGGTAGGAATAGGTTGGTTTTTTATTGTAAAGGACTTCAATTGGTAATTTGTTTTTCAGATAAGTAGTTTTTTTTCAGATAATATGAGTGGCAGCCAAAACACACTCACCCCAATACTGTAAGGGTAATTTGAACTGGAAGAGGAGTGCCCTGGCAGTTTCCAAAAGGTACCTATGTTTTCTTTCTACGACCCCATTTTATTGAGGAGTGTAGGGACATGTTCTTTGATGAATAATCCCTTTTGACTGAAAGAAGGATGAGGTTTCTGGATTCATAAACTCTGAACCATTGTCTGACCTAAGGTACCTTATATTTGTTTTGAAGTGAGTTTCAACTAATGATATGAACACTTTGATAACTTGTAATGTATTGCTCTTATTGGTTAAGAGGTCAGTCCAGGTGGCCCTACTGTATTCATCTACTAGGGTGAGAAAGTATTTATAGTTGTCATGGGTGGCCACATGGTAGGGTCCCCAGAGGTCCACATGAAGAAGTTCAAAAGGAGAAGTTGTGGTATTGGTTCTGTGGGGGAAAGCAAGTCTAGGTTGCCTGGACATGGGACAAATAAAGCAGAGAAAAGGTTGTTTAGTTGAGAATTGAATAGGAATGGAGGATATCTCCCTCATCTTGACAAAAGGGACATGTCCCAATCTATAATATCACAGTAAGTCAACTTGATTCATATTAGACATGAAAGAATGTGATGAAATGCACTGAGTTTTATTACCAATGGAACTATTTACAATTGAGTGTGAATAGCAAGTGGAAATATTTACAGGTGAATCAGAATGATGGCAGTGCAAGCTATTTACATCAGAGGTCTTAGACAAAGCAGAATCTGGAAGAGACCAAGAGACAGGTGAAATTGAGCAGGAGTTCTTCAAACAACTTGAACACAAGAGGTATAAGACTTCCTTGACCTTACCAATCTCTAGAGGCCTTTTCATTGAAGGGGCCTGCAGTAGACATAGAAAGTTAGAAAAAACTACTAAACCTTTGAACTGAGAAGCTAAAGAGTGTATTAAAAAAATATTGTATTTGAAAGCAGGAACGTAAAGGACTCTCTGCAAGATAGCGTTTGGTGCAAGAGTAACTGTTCCAATTTCAGTGACTTTAACTCTATAGCCATTTGGTAAAGTGATTAACATAGGATACACTAAGGTTTTAATGTGAGTAAGTAAGGATTTATTGAAGGTTATATGATTAGAAGCCCCTGAGTCTAGAATCCAAATGTCAGCTCTTGACTTAAAGCATTTACATGACAACAGTCCAAAACCAACAGAGAGAACAGATACTGAACAAGCTAAAATACCTGTAAAATTCACATTTCCACCATTAGTGTTGTTATCTTAGTTATCTCCAGCAGAGCCAGTCTGAAAATGCTGGAGTAGAGTCACCAATTGTCCATATTGCTCTTTAGTAAGACTGACATTAGAGTTGTTGCTTTGGGGCTGCATTTCCTCACAATTCATAGGAAAAGTTCCAACTGGAGTGCTATGTACATTTGCTGCAGTGCTCTTGCCTTTATTATACTTAGGGTTGTGATTGAAGTCTTGAGGATAACCGTGAAGCTTGAAGCATTTGTCTTTGGTATGACCAACACGCTTGCAGTAATCACAAAAAGGACGAGGTCTACTAGTAGAGGAGTAGTTATTTGGAGAGTAATTAGTTCTGAAATTATTGTTATGCATAGGTGCCCTGTTCAGGCTACTATGTGTAGGGACATTGGCATTTAAAGAGACAGATTCCATCACGAGCTGATTCTGCGGTTTCACTTCTCTTTGTTTTTCCTCCTGAATGAGCAAAGAAAAGGCATGTGCCATGGAGGGTAAGGGATTCATCATAAGTATACTGCCCCGCACTGTTGTGTATACCTCGTTCAATACCATAAGAAATTGGATGAATCTTCTGTCTTGCTCAGATTTGTGCATATTTTCCTTAGCCCCACATGTACATTAGCAAGTGCACTGTGATTTGGAACTTATCATGTTCAATTCCTCCCGAAGTTTCTTCATTTTCGTATAATATCCAGTAATATCAAGGACACCTTGAGTTAAATTGTTGATTTCCTTTTGGATTTGGTACAATTTAGTACCATTCGTCTAGTCGTACCTGTCCTCTAACTCTCTCCATAACTCGAAGGCATTACTAGCATATTCGACACTATCAACAATGTCTTTGCACAGAGAATTCAGAATCCAAGAGGTTACCACATCATCGCACCTCACCCATTGACGGAATTGTGGGGAATATAGGTCTGGGCGTTTTTATTCTCCAGTAATAAATCCTATTTTATTTTTGACCGATATAGCCCTAAGAACACTTCTCCTCAAGGATTTTTTAGCCAATGCCGTTGAACGGAGCTGTGACTAACATTGCACCAGGGTTATCCAACGGGTGCATGTAGGAAGGGCAACTCAAATTGACCCCAGAGTCGACGCCGGCGACAGGAGTAGAATTGCCCGGCTCAACTTCAATTTCATTGTTTGGATCAAGGATAGCCATGAGAAACATTATCAATTTGTCAAAAATGAAGTAAGAAGAAAAAAATGTAGGATCGAGAAAATTGGGGCAAAAATGGAGACGGTGACTGCATCTTTAGAATCCAAAATTTGAGAAGGGAATAACGAGTAGAATACCTCGCTCTGATACCATGTAAAGATTGAGAGGTGAACAACAATGGTAGAGCTCAAGCTTGAGCTCCAATGGTGGAACCCTAAAAGCTTCTCGAAAGAGAGAGAGAGAATGAGAAAAGGATGAGAGTAAAATGAATTGATAAAACTGAAATGTTATATGTACAAGATATACATATACATACCCTACACGTGACCCACATGTGAGTGCACTAACTAACAAAACAAAGAAGCTAGGAAAAATGTGTTCTAAAAGACGTTTGAAGTGTTGTGAAAGTATTTGGGACACCCTTTATCATTAACAAAAGGGCTGACTAGTTAACCAGGATTATGGGTGATTTGGGTCAAATTAGAAATAAAATAAGTTTGGGGTAAAATTTAAAATATTACAAAATAACAAAACCCATCTTTTAATCTCACTTTTCAAACCTTTCTCTCTCTTCCTTTTTCCAAACCAGACGTTATTATTCATGTGATTTTCCCCCAAACTTCTTCAATTTTTCTCTCAAATTCAATCTCCAAATTCAAGAGTACTATAGGGCTTCAAAAATCGGCTTAATTCCATTCAGATTTGCTTTGAAGTAGAGATTCCATTATCAAGTTAAGTTTTTTTCTTTCTTTTTTTCTACCATATTGATAAACCCTAAACTTGTTATTTCAACCCTAAATTAATTTTTTGAGGCGTTTTTGTATCTTCTTGTTGTTGTTGTGTAGTTTTTGTGCATAAATTCTAGAGCTGTTGTGTAGTTGATATTTTTGAGCGGAAATTTGGTATTTTTATATTTTTTAATTGTAGTCGTTGATATGGTTGTTCCACGTGCCCATAAAATTAGTTATTGTGATGTTGAAATAGTTATATTGCTCTTGTGGAACGCTTTTTTGTCCAGATGTTTCAGACATGCCAGTTGAGTGTTTGAAACATCTTAAGATATTGTTAAATATTCGTGTTGTTATTGTTGTTCCTGTGTGTTGTGAACTTATTGCAATGTTTATCTGGGTTTGGTTAATGATATTTTGAGCTGAGTGTTTGAAACATCTTATTAAGATGTTTGAAACATTTATAAGGATGTTTAATAATCCATGAGATGTTTCACCAAAAGATACCTGATAATCACAACGAGATGGTTGATTATTTTAGCGATTAAAAAAATTATTGAAAGAGATGTATAAATAAAGAAGTTTGGAGAACTATAATATGAATATTGCTAGCTTGTTTTCAAATTCCATCTAACTAGCTAGAAACTTAAATTACTATCTTGCTTAGCATTTATAGATGGCAGAAAATTAATTTTGCCTCTTAAGCTCAATCTTGTATGACCATTCAATGCAACACCTTTAGAGATGTTTCAAACACCTCATTAAGATGTTTCAAACATCTTAAAACATCCTAATGAGATGTTTGAAACATCTTATATGAGGTTTCAAACATCTCACTGAGATGTTTCACCAAAGAATACTTAAATATTTATAGTTTTATTTTTTTATGTATAGGAACAAATTATTTATTAATTTTATTGGTGGTCGTTACTTTTTTTTTTGCGTAGATAAAATGGCAAAGGGACGTAGGGAGGGACGTGTGTCAAAGACAGGTGGAAGAGGAAGAGATAAATCTCCTTCCAAAAGCTCTAGCAAAAGAATTAAGACATCTCAAGAGGATGAGCTACAAAAATCAATTGTAGCTGAAATGGAACCAAACCTCTTCAGGTAGTAGAAGGAGGAAATGCTGGAGAAGAAGAAAAAGAGAACGAAAATGAAGAGGAAATTGAGAAGGAAAAAGAACAGGAAATAGAAAAGGAAGAAAAAAAGGAAGAAAGGAAAGTAAGAGAAGAAAGGACAAATGTTGAGGAAGAGGAATCAAAAGAGGAGACAGATATTGATGATGAAGCATCAGTAGCAAATACTGAAGAAGAAGAAGAAGAAGAAGAAGAAGAAGAAGAAGAAGAAGAAGAAGAAGAAGAAGAAGAAGAAGAAGAAGAAGAAGAAGAAGAAGAAGAAGAAGAAGAAAAAGAAAAAGAGGCAGCGACAGAAAGAAGAAAAAAAAAAGAATGATAATGCACCTTCTCAATCTATTGAGGTAAACTTAATACGTTTCAAACATCTCTCTGGATGTTTGAAGTTTATGTCTAGATATTTGAAATATTTCCTAGGATGTTTCACTAAACATGACTGTTCGACATTGCAAGGTACAGGATGAGATGCCTGAGGATGAGTCTGGCAATTGCGAGGTTGAAATTGTAAAGCTTCGATCGGAACTTCCACCCTTAAAGTACAAGACATTTTTAGATGATAATGAGACATTCAAAAAAAAGATCACTGTGAGATCCTCATTAGGATTAGCAGGTATGGGTGAGTTCCGAAAGTTGTTGCAGGATGAAGGCCTCGAAAACACAGTTTAGGAATAGTCCTTTCGGGCATTTTTTGGATTTGCCTGAGAGGCCACTATTTCAAGCATCTATAGTGCATGGCCTTCTACTCCGTAGAGTATTGTCTGAGAAGACCCAGGAGTTATGGTTTTATTATAAAATATTACCAGTTTGCTTCGGCCTTCGTGAGTTTGCCATAATGACTGGACTCAACTGTGGACATTCTTACACGAATTCGAAGCTTCAAAAGTACCTTCTTGATGGTGAAGAGTTGTGGAAACTTATTGCCAAAGGAAAAAGGTCTGTGACTGGTAAAATGGTGCTTGAGTTGATCAAATCTAAATCCAAAAAAATACAAGAATACAAGTATGTATTATGCTTGATTTGGTTTGTCCACTGTATTTTATTGGCAAAGGATTCGAATTGTGGTGTATCCGAAACTACAGTTAGATTGACCTCCACAGAAGAGGCTTTTTACAATTATCCATAGGGCCGAAATAGTTTCCGGTTGACTGTTGATTATCTTATGAAAGATATGAAAGAGCATCGACAATATAAGGGTGACTGGTATAATCTCTAGGGATTTCCTTGGGCTTTCATGGTAACTAAATAAATCTTGTTCATTACTTCTATTTTAGTGTTATTTATATAATTTTCTATTTAATTTTTTATCACACAATGTAGGCTTGGGCATTTGAAGCTATACCTCAATTGCGGCCAAAAGACTATCCAAAAGAGAGGACATTGCCGAGGATGAAGAGATGGCTATTTGAAAAAGTAGAAAAAGACAGGCCTGACCCATTTCAAATCAAAGATCATTCGGTAAGGCTCATTTTGACAGATGTTTAATGTTTGAAATATTTAGATGTTTGAAACATCTTTGAAACATCCACATGATGTTTGAAACATCCTCCACATGATGTTTGAAACATCTCCACAGGATGTTTGAACATTAAGCATGCCTCTAATATTTTTTGTTATCTACCCAGGTGGTACACCCTTTTCTTTACCCTACAAAAGCTGAAAAGATGAAGCATTACATCCAAAATCTTGTTATCTTATCTGACAAAGAGGACATGATGATAGATAACCTAAGTAAAGAGTTGGATGGAGTGACAGTCTTAAGGCATTTGGGTGGTGCCCTTAAGATAGAGAAGGGTAGTTTGCAAACCCCGCAAGTTGGAGATAGCCATGTGGTTCGAGGATATGATGATAGAGCAGAAATATCTATTGGTATAGATAGTAAAATGGGGGAATAAGTTGTTGATGACGATGGTGGTGATGGTGGAATGCTCTTTAATGATGATAATGATAGGGGGAGGGTTCTAATTATGATGATAGTAGAGGAGATGCTTCTATGGAAAAAATGGCTGATAAAATAAAAGATCGTATTGTTACGGGTACATCTAGTATCCATTGTCCTTGCACATGCTCTGATTGTCAGGAAAAGGAAAAGAAAAAGTAAGAAGAGCAAACAAAGTGGAGGGAAGCGATGCAGAGTTAGTTGAACTATTTGCAGACGACAATGGATGATTTGGTTAAAAAGCTAGAAAAGAGACCTGTGGTTCTTTCCCGAGCTATTCAATCTCCTTACACTGAAGGAAAAAAAGGAACAAAAAGAGAAAGAAAACTAGAAAGGAAGAAACCTCCAAAGCAGTCAGTGAGGAGAGGCTGAAAGTTGATATTTATAAACCGATTGACTGGGAGAGGAGAAATGTCATGATGACATTTATCAAAAATAGGGGGCCTCAGATACAATTCACGTGGGGGATGTTCAATTATGAAGACTTTAAGAATATTCAAGATTCTCAATTTTGGTTGGAGTATAAGGTACATAATCGTAACCCTTTCATCTTGATTTGATTTTTACTTCCCAGTTTGAAACATCCTCTAGGATTAATTGTGTATAGTTTGCTGAATTGTTTGATCCACAATAAGATTAGTCTTTGTAAGTTCAATGTTCAAAATTTCCTGTATCTCTACTTGCTCCAGTGTAAGATGTTCTGTGAGAAGTTTGAAACATCCTGTATGATGTTAGAAACATCCTGTGAGATGTTTGAAATATCCTAATGGATCCGTGACTGATTTTTATGGATGTTTGATATTTAATACTAGTATGTGGATTATTAATTTAGTTATTTTGATTCTACAGCACATGGAGGATTTCTTGGCCCTTATGCGTATTAGACATAGAAGGTATCCCAAGCACTATCATCAAGCAGATATCATCCTGGATTGTAATTCTCTTTGTATCTTAAAGGAACGCTACAGTAGATTGTGTGATGGGGTGGATAAGGTGAATGCTGCTTTATCTCTTCCCATGATCTTGAATGAGTACCAATTTCATAAAGATGATCTAAAGTATGCTCTAGGAGAGTTGCCTTTCTGTGGTGGCCGACCTTGGAATGGTGCGAAGAGGATCTTCTGTGTATACAACATTGAGAAGAACCATTATGTTACAGTTGTATTTCTTGTTGAAGATTCAAAGATGCTTATTTACGACTGCAATACCTATGGGTACACTGATGAAAAGTTGGGTGAATTTATGTATCACATTGGCACAATGTTTCCAAGATACCTTCGATCATGTGGCCTTTTCATGCACTTGCCTAAAGAATCCTTGAACGATGATTGGATACCTGAAAGGGTCTTTGATCTTCCACGAGATGACACATCTAGTAGTTGTGGAGCATGGTCCTTAATGTTTATTGAGCACCTCATCACCAACACTCCGATGGACAAGATGAATGACAACATTGTTAGCGAGTTCAGGGAGAAAATGGTCGTGGATATCTTTCACAAGAATATGGAACCATGATATGATTTACAGATATTATCTGATTTTTTGAATGGTTTTAATGGATATTTGCAACATATCTTTATGGATGTTTGGCATTAACATTGAACATATCTCAATAGATGTTTTAAACATCTATCACGATGTTTTCTCCCGATTATTGTTAAATTAATAAGTTATGTTTAATCGAGTCATCTCGTAGATTTAACGACAATCGATATCAAACATCCTAATAGATGTTTGAAACATCTGGCATTAGATGTTTGAAACATCCTTAGGATGTTTGAAACATCTAACGCAGATGTTTCAAACATCTATCAGGATGTTTGAAGAAATTAGACGGTAGTTGAAGGTGAAAAAAAAATACAAGGACATAATAACATCAACATCAAACTACCATTAAATATCGACCTACTTAATACTTCAAATAGTTGATCGTCAACCTAATGATCTTGTGATTAATTAAACATGGAATAACTAAATACTCAAAGGATCGATCGTCGGTCTATTGATCTTGTGGATAATTATATGTCAACCTATTGAATACTTCAAATAATTTATCATCAACCTATTGACTTTATGAATAATTAAACATAGAATAATTGAATACTTCAAATAATTGACTGTGAACCTATTGACCTTGCGAACATCAACCTATTTAATACTTTGAATAACTGATCGTCCACTTATTGATATTGTGGATAATTAAACATAGAATAATTGAATACATCAAATAGTTGACCGTGAACCTATTGACCTTGCGAACATCAACCTATTTAATACTTCGAATAATTGATCATCCACTTATTGATCTTTTGGATAATTATACATCGACCTATTAAATTGATTAGTAAATAGGTTTGATAATTGATAATCAACCTATTGACATTATGAAAAAGTAAATATCAACCTATTGAATACTTCAAATGATTGATATTCAACCTATTGGTCTTATAGATTTAACGACAATCGATATCAAACATCTATCAGGATGTTTGAAGAAATTAGACGATAGTTGAAGGTGAAAAAAAAAATACAAGGACATAATAACATCAACATCAAACTACCATTAAATATCAACCTACTTAATACTTCAAATAGTTTATCGTCAACCTAATGATCTTGTGATTAATTAAATATGGAATAATTAAATACTCAAAGGATCGATCGTTGGTCTATTGATCTTGTGGATAATTATATGTCAACCTATTGAATACTTCAAATAATTTATCATCAACCTATTGACTTTATGAATAATTAAACATAGAATAATTGAATACTTCAAATAATTGACTGTGAACCTATTAACCTTGTGAACATCAACCTATTTAATACTTTGAATAACTGATCGTCCACTTATTGATATTATGGATAATTAAATATAGAATAATTGAATACATCAAATAGTTGATTGTGAACTTATTGACCTTGCGAATATCAATCTATTTAATACTTCGAATAATTGATCATCCACTTATTGATCTTTTGGATAATTATACATCGACCTATTAAATTGATTAGTAAATAGGTTTGATAATTGATAATCAACCTATTGATATTATGAAAAAGTAAATATCAACCTATTGAATACTTCAAATGATTGATCGTCAACCTATTGATCTCGTAGATTTAACGACAATCAATATCAAACATCCTAATAGATGTTTGAAACATCTGCGTTAGATGTTTGAAACATCCTTAGGATGTTTGAAACATCTAATGCAGATGTTTCAAACATCTCTCAGGATATTTGAAGAAATTAGACGGTAGTAACATCAACATCAAACTACCATTAAATATCAACCTACTTAATACTTCAAATAGTTGATCGTCAACCTAATGATCTTGTGATTAATTAAACGTTAATTATACAGATCTAGATATCATTTAGTTCTCCAATAAAATCAACATCAAATTATCAAAACAAGTACAACAACAATGTCATTAAGCCACAACGGAGTTGCTTATTCCTTCAGTTCTCTTCTTGCAAGTAGTTCTTTTGTGGCCAGTCCTTTTGCATATGGAGCATCTGTTTTGCTTCTTTTTTACTTCCCCGCTTGCTGGAATCTGATTTGTCTTCCTTCTTCCCAGTTGAATTTCACATGAAGGTGGAGGTATTTTTCTCTCAACAAGCTCCGGAGGAACATCCCAACATTCTTCAGAAGGCATTGGATTAATTTCTATGACATATGCATTCACGTATGTGTCTATATAATAAAAGTCAGAAGCATAATCATAAATGCTTGTTACGTATTGATCACCAAACTCAACTCTAAAGGCTGCCATAGCATGTGGGCAAGGTATTTTGTCTAGGTCGAACTCTCTGCAAGAACATGTTCTGTTGTGTAGATCAACCTTTGCAACCGCATCATGACCGGTGATGCTGAACACTTGTTGCCTTATTGGATGGACCAATAGCTTGTTGCCAAATGTTGCATTTTTATTAATCTTCTTTTCAACTGAAGGGACACAAATGGTTGGAGTGTCGAGGAACTGCATACGCCTCTCATGGAATTTTTGAGCAAACCTCCTATTAATAGCATCGAATAGGGCAGTGATGGGGAATTCTCTTTCGAGTAGAAACATTGAGTTAACAGACTCAACAATATTTGTGGTCAATACATCATACCTGAAATAAGGACATATAAGACTTTTTGAGAATTTGGAATATAAGCAATAAGGGTCAAACATCTTGCAGAAATGGGAATGTAGTAACATGTTTCATGTCAAGTATGAAACATCTTAAGAGATGTTTGAAACATCTTAACAGATGTGTGAAACACCTTCTTAGATGTTTGAACTGGAAAGTCCAGTAACCAGTTTCATAAGAGATATGTCAAACATCTTAAGAGATGTTTCAAAGATGTTTTACCAGGGGAGTTCACATTAACGTACTTGTTACCAGGGAAGTGCGCTCTGCTCCATTTGTGAAACCCAACATCCTCCTCAAGATATTTGGCAACTCTTACATCATTATCTTTGATTTGTTGAAAATGATCGTTGAACTCATCAATCCTATATGCTTTAGATGCAGAATAATAATGGTGAAGCAAATATCCGCAATGAAAATTTTTGCGAAGATTTTCAGCAAGGTGCCTCATGCAAAATCCGTGATGAGCCTGAGGGTAAAATTTTGAGATCCCATTTTCTATGCTTATGTGCCTATCAGAAATTATACACAACTCAACACTGTCGGGGTGTATGCTAGACAATTGTTCAAAAAAATATTCATATGCGGCATTACACTCCTTGTCTACTACACAAAATGCCACAGGAAAAATATGGTTCTCTGAATCTTGTGCCACGGAAGACAACAACACTCCACGATACTTTCCCGTTAAAAATGTCCCATCAACAGCTATGACTTTCCTCATAAACAAAATCCCTGAATCTAAGTTTCATAAGCTATAAAAAAATACTGAAACTTCCATTTGTTATCAAGCTTCAGTGACATCTTGCTTCCTTCATTTGCCTTCCTAAGCGTGTAGCGGTACGCATCTAAAATTTCATACTCGTGCTCTGGAGTCCCCCTTACCATAGCCTTTGCAATATGACCTCCCTTCATACACTTCCAATAACTAACATTACAACCCAAATCCAAACGAACTGTTTCCATAATTTCTTTGTTAGATGGACCCTTGCCCTCTTCAAACTTAGAATAGATATATTCACCAATGACATCCGCTGAGGCGTGTGGATG
The DNA here is from genome assembly GCF_000393655.2 of Nicotiana sylvestris. NCBI lineage: Eukaryota > Viridiplantae > Streptophyta > Magnoliopsida > Solanales > Solanaceae > Nicotiana > Nicotiana sylvestris. The sequence goes on along the minus strand of NC_091060.1, from coordinate 17,634,336 downwards.
CTTTTCTGTAAGATGTTGTGACCCGCATGTGTGCTCATTCTTGTACCTCGTAATATAAAACCTATCAGTACTTATATATTTGACGGCTCGCAACCACCACTTGCAATTATTGTCTACACATTTGACGCAGTACACAAATTTAGTACTCTTCACTGATTTGAAACTGAAAGGAGCCTTTAAGGAAGCAAGCTTCAATGACACAACTAGCTCGCGCTTGTTTTAGAAACTTAAACCCTTATTAAACTTCGTGCCATCTTCATAATTGTGGCTGCTTTGTGTTGTCGGTTCTACCTCTTGTGAGTTGCTTTCAACTCCAGGAAAGTTTGCATATTCTTCTTCTTCGGTTTCTGGTATATCCATATCCAAAGGATCCATTTTTGGAATATCGCTATTCAAAAGATCTTCTTCAATATCATCCAATCCATGGCTATCATGTTGTTCCATTAGAGGTGAATTTGGAAATTCTACCAATCTTTCAACCACAGATACCCTTAGAATGGGCTTATTTTCATCTTCCAAATAATAGCTCAAACAATCATAATTCTTTATTTTAAAGGGAGCTACTTTAGTGTGCTTTTCACCAATGCTATGCATGTAAGTTATGGACATATCACTCGGATAACAAGTTAATTCACAACCAGCAATAATCTTGTCAACAAACTCATCATACGTAACATCTCTATGCACCTTTATTAGAACCGTCTCTTTACTCTTCGAACGCCAAGTAAAACGTGTAAAAGACTCCACCCATTCACCATAACAATCAACTCCCAATACAATATAATCAACCATTTTGTAATGGAATACCTGCAAATATCACAAGTATATAAAGAATTGGTATAAAGAATCATTTTTTTTGCAAACATCTGAATAATGTTTCAAACTTTCTAAGAATATGTTTAAAACATCTTGAGAATATACTTAGGATGTTTAAAACATCCTGAATGGACTTTCAGGATGTTTGAAACATCTTGAATGGACCTTCAGGATGTTTGAAACAATTACCTACAATTATATAAGGATGTTTTAAACATCTCACAGAATGTTTTAAACATCTCACAAAATATTTTAAACATCTCACAGGATGTTTAAAGAATCACAAAAACCTGATATCTGTAGACGAAAAAAATAAGATTAAACATCAATCTTTACTTACCAATAGTGACGAATAGACTGAATATCTCCCTTGAAATAATGCACCAGTCAATGTAGCAAATCAGGATCAAGTGTTTATCAATGGTGCAAGGGTCAATCTTCAATTGTTCTTGTTCTTTTTTCACTAATCTTTCTCAACAAAGAACAAGAACCTCAAAGAAGAAGACCTGTGAAAAATAATGTCGGGATTAAAGAAAGAAGAAGAATAGATTGAACACAGCAGAAGAAAGAAGAAGCAGAAGAAGAACAAGAGAAAAAATGTAGGTTTTTGTGAATTAAGAATGAGGAATGGGGCTGGGAGTGGGAATGGGAGCTGGGGAGGGTTTCCGTTTTTTAGAGAGGGTGGGCCCCATTTGGGGCAGTTGTGATAATTGTAAAAGTTTGGGGTTTTTTGTAAACCTAGTTATAAAAATTAAACACTAATTATAAAAGTGTCCTTTTTACACCAATCTTAATACTTTTGTCTTATAAATTGCTTTAAGTGTTCAAAAGTCCTATAAATTTAAATCCCCCTAGAAGCTAACTAAGCTCACTAACATACTTAATAGTGTTTACACATATAATTAAAACAATATTCCAATAAAAACTACTAAGTCGATTATTTCAGATGGCCACGTATGACTTATTAAAAGGAAAAGATACCGGAGATTTCTTTATTTAGAGTTAGAATTCGAGATATCTGGATTTCTTTTATAAAAAAACATATATTTAGTGGGTGTTTGGACATAAGAATTGTAAAATTTCAAAAAAAAAAGTGAATTTTTTTTCAAGTGGAAATGATATTTGAAAATTAAAGTTGTGTTTTGACATGAATATAATTTTGGATTGTTTTTTTTTTTTGTGAGTGATCTGAGTGAAAATTTTGAAAACAGTTTTTTGGAGTTTTTCAAGTTTTTGAAAATTTTCAAAATTCATGTTCAAGTGAAAATTAAAATTTTTATGGCCAACACCGATTTTGAAGGAAAAAATTCTTATATCCAAACGAGCTAAGAGTTGGTTGTTTGCAAGTTTAGGAGTTAATCCACTTTGCATACCCAAACCATTTGATCAATAAGGAAGAAACTTCCAGGGGCGGGATCCACAAACATAAGCTCTCTCACGGAGCACGTCATAATGTGGTCAACACTTCACATCATCTGAGCTGTCCTATGAAAATCGAAAAATTCACCAGTTTTTGTTATTATTATTATTATTATTATTATTATTATTATTATTTTAGTTTCTTGCTTGGTGGCCTAAAGTGCTTTAATTTCTAGTCAAAGGGCTATTAGCCTTTTGAATTCATTGTCCTTTGCCAGGTTTTAGCACCTGCTTGTCCCTTTTTAAGATTTTGACCAATTTCATTTAATTTTATTGGCTATTAATTTTGCTTTTTCTGGGTTTGTTTTATCTGGTGACTGGCTTTATTTAGAGAAAATCAATTCTCATGCTTCGGAAGTATTGACTTGTATTCACAGTTGGCAAGAGTTGTATAACTCTTGTTACTACTCCATCTGTTCCATTTTAGTAGCAATATTATTTTATTTTTAATATAGTTTTAAAAATATATTATATTTTTATAATCCAAAATAATTCCAAGTTTAAATTTTTCATTAGTGACATGAATGTATAGCCAACGAAATGTCATAGCGTTTCTAAAATCACTGGTATCAAAGTTTTTTTTTTTATAACTTTATATTTAATCAAATAACTTCACATAAATACGTAGATTTGTGGAGTCTGTGATAAAACTGTTGATTATTTTTTTTTTGTGTGTGTTCTCTCAAAGTGGTAAAGTTGTTGTCGTGCGACCTGGAGGTTACGGCTTCGAGCCATGGAAATAGCCTCTTGTAGAAATGCAAAGTAAAGTTGTGTACAACAAACCAGTGGCGGAGTCAAGATTTTCATTAAGGGGAGTCAAAATATAAAGATATAAACTCTGTAAGAAGTCAAGGGGTGTCATTGTATAGTATATATATGTGTGTGTGTGTGTGTGTGTGTATTTTTAAAAACATTATCGAGCTAAACAGTGCAATTCTCCAATGAAGGGGGTAGGTTGACATCCCGTGGGTGTATGTGGCTCCGCCACCGCAATAGATCCTTGTGGTCCGACACTTCTATAATGAGAGTTTTTCAAGCTATATATATTACCTGGCAAGAACGAAATTTGAGAGTTTTCCAAGCTAAACAGAGACGTCCTGAAATACTCGTACGTTTGATAATTCAAGAAGTGTTATAAATATATTATATTATGGATGTTCATTTAGTACTCCGTTGTAAATAAGCTTTCTGAAGAAGCTTATCCATATGGGACTCCACCGTAAATATGTTTATCTATTTAGTACTGTATTGGAAATAAGCTTCCTGAAGATATCACTTCGGTACCCGGTTATAGATAAACATTACCCCCAGTAGAAGTTTATCCATATTGAGTATAATAAGCTTATCTTTTCAGTACCCAGTTATGGATAAACATTACCCCCGGTAGAAGATTATCCATACCGGGTATAATAAGCTTATCCATTAAGTACTCCGTTATGGATAAATATTGCTCTCAGTAGAAGATTATCCATATCTGGTACAGCAGCAGCTTACACAGCAGCTTGTAGTAGCAGCTTACACAGCAGCTTATAGTAGCTTACACTGCAGCTTGTAGTAGCAGCTTACACAGCAGCTTGTAGTAGCAGCTTACAGAGCAGCTTCCTTTCTTCTATAAATAGAAGAGATTTCAGTTCATTATGTACATCAGTTTGAATTCGAATAATATATCAGTTTCTCTCTATACTTGTCTTTACTTTATAGTCTTTGTTTCATAACACGTTATCAGCACGAAGCTCTACCATCTCGAGCAAATATTTTGAAAGTATCTGAGGTAAGAACTTTCTTTTCCTAAATAATGTCAAATCTTTCTAAACTTGAATTTGTAGCCCTGGATATATCGGGCAAAAGCTACATGTCTTGGGTGCTTGATGCTGAAATTCATCTTGATGCGATGGGTCTGGCAGACACCATCAAAGACAAAAATCAGGCATCAAACCAAGACCGTGCCAAAGCAATGATATTCCTACGCCATCACCTTGATGAGGGCCTGAAAATGGAATATCTTACTGTTAAAGATCCAGTCATACTGTGGAATAATTTGAAAGATAGATATGACCACCTGAAGATGGTCGTTCTTCCACAGGCACGATATGATTGGACTCATCTAAGGCTACAAGATTTTAAATCTATCAGTGAGTATAATTCTGCTATGTTCAGAATTATTTCCCAATTGAAGTTATGTGGTGATAATATTACTGATCATGATATGTTGGAGAAAACTTTCACCACTTTTCATGCCTCGAATATGCTCCTGCAGCAGCAATATCGAGAGATGGGATTTAAAAAGTATTCTGAACTTATCTCACATCTTCTTATAGCAGAACAACATAATGGGCTATTAATGAAAAATCATGAAAGCCGACCTATTGGTTCTTGTCCATTCCCTGAAGTGAATGAGACGGAACTTCCACCAAGCTAAACGTGGAAGAGGTCGTGGCCCCAGTCGTGGCCATGGTCGTGGTCGGGGAAGAAACCCCAATCATGGTAATAATAATGCACCAAAGAAGCCTCCTCACCACCAGCAGTGGAAAAGGAAGGAACAAAAGCATGAAGCGGTGCAAGCGCCAAATGCAGAAAATGCATGCTATAGATGTGGAGGAAAAGGGCACTGGTCACGTACTTGTCGTACGCCAAAGCACCTGGTTGAGCTTTATCAAGCCTCCCTGAAGAAGACAGAGAAAAATGCTGAAGCAAATTTTATTTCTGAAGATAATTTAGACTTCATGCATTTGGATGTAGCTGATTACTTTGCACTCCCAGAAGGAGAAACAAGTCATGTAATCGGTGGTGAATCTGTAGAAATGTAAATATTTTAATTTTTGTTATTTGTAATAGATAGTATGGTTATGTAATTGTTGTACATAAAGAAAAATTATGATTTGATAATGATGTTTACTATAATATATCTTATTTATGTCATTTTAAAGAATATGGATAATATTATTAGATCAACTTAAACTCTAGCAGAGTTTGCAAGAAATATACAACCACCAGAAGTAGTTATATTTCATATATCTCATTGTAATTATATTTTGTTAACCACCAGAAGTGGTATATGTCTATGATCACCAGAAGTGATAATTTAGGCTTTCTATAGTTACAATTGAAGATAAGCTACATAAATATTCTCTATATTAAATGCACGTCTCGATTTGCTCCTGAAGTAGTAAATATTTTAAAAGAGGTTGAGGCATCACAATTTGATGTGATTAATGCGCATTCAGATAATTATGTTCGATTTCCTGAAGGATGAGAACTTTTGATAATATTAATCCATTCCCTGAAGTGAATGTGACAATACTAATAAGTCGGGTAAATATGAACGCGCTCTTGATGTGAATACATTACAATTCACCTCCAGAAGAGTTAATATAATTGAGAGAATATATACTCAATATTTCGTATTTTAAATTTGCTCCTGAAGAAGTAACACAGTTGAAATTGCCTCCTGAAGTGGAAAAATATTATGAAGAAGAGTTTTCGTGTGCTTAAACAATTGTTTTACATTGTTTATTTGATTGTGATTTTCTCTCATGACACCAGCAGTGTCTGAGCAATATTTGATAGTACAAAATGTATCAATAACTCCTGAAGAGCTAAATGTTTGCCTAAAGAATACATGACACCAGTAGTGCCAGATAAATATTAGATTGTGGATAATAAATTAAGGCTCTCGAAGAGCTTATATACAAATATGTCATTCATATTATATGATTATGGTCAAAACATATGTTGTAGTAAACCTGAAGTTTACTAATACAAATGGCTATCATATTGAGACTACAAATGATTGGAAGATTGATTATCTTCATGTTTCCACAATCATAGGGGGTAAAATAATATGTATGTGAGAAGTTACCTGCCTTATTCTTTAATTTGTACTATATCATGTATCACAGTAAACCAGAAGTTTACTAAAGCAAAAGTTTATGCCATAGTAAACCAGAAGTTTACTAAGAGATAGCACATGACATGATAAACTTGAAGTTTTCATTTGCCATTTTTAAATGAGCTATTTGAGAATTCAGATAAGCATATACTAAAGAACTAGAAGATTCTTCAGGAATTCTCATGTGTTGCTTGTTCTCATAATGAATTGATTATACCAGCTAAAGTTGGGACTAAGACCCCTGATTCTGAAATATATAAAAGGTGAATATGGGCCCGTTCACCTATCATGTGAACCACTTATAGGTGCATATATGAGATGGTTACATGTGTAATTATTGTCAACCTGCAGTTTGGCATTTGGAATTGCTTTTCTCGATTAAGAGCATAATTTTCAGATTATGAAATCAAGACAGTTCATCTTGATAATGCTGGTTTATATCCAAGCTGGTTTAGCATTGAATACCTCCTATTAATGTCTAAACCATTGCTTATGAGAACAAAGCTTCATGTGTTGGTCTAAGATTTTCTAAATTGCATATAGCAGCACTTGTATGCATCAGATCAACAATATATGATAAGTCCTCCCTTCACAATTGGTTTAGGATCAGAAACCAAATATTTTTACTATCTTTTGTTGCGTGGTATATGATTAATTTCTCTACCATAATACACAAAGATATGTTTCCCAAAGATGATTGGGGATATATGTTAGTTTTTCTAACATTTGGGGGATGGAATAAGCAGTTGAAAAATATGCTATATGAATCGAATTATCATGATCCTCACTTAGAAGATAATTCAAGTCGAATGTCAGAAGCATTTGCTGATCTAAAATTAAATATCATATTTCAGCTGCAAATGCTCCTATTAAAATTAAAGTCCCTGAAGGATAGAGTTTACTGTACGCATGAAGCGTGGTAGACCAATCGGTTCCAAAGGTAACAATCCTTGAAAAATAGTAGGAGCTAATGATCAAAATGATCATAATGAGGAGGAAATATGCTCTAGAAGAGCCCACGACATAACATTTCATGAAACTCCCGGAAAAGTTCAGGTACCTGAAAATAAAGAAAGTGATGAGATCTCCACAAGTTATGTCGCTTCGGAACTGACACAAAATGATCGTCGACGATACATTTAATACAATATAGTGCACAATATTGTAAACGATTGTGAGGATCGGACTAGCAGTCCAGACACTTGAAGATGTCGTACCATTTAGATACAAGTCTTAACCTATATGACTTATTTGGCTAAATCTATATGAAGATCCTTGAAGGATTGAAAATGCCCGAAGCATATAATTCAAAGTCTTGAGAAATGTACTCGATCAAATTATAAAGATCTTTGTACGGTTTAAAGCAATCTGGGCGCATGTGGTATAATCGCCTTAGTGAATATTTGCTGAAAGAAGGTTACATAAATGATGTTATTTGTCCATGTATTTTTATAAAGAAAATGACATCAGAATTTGTTATACTTGTTGTTTATGTTGATGACATAAATCTTGTTGGAACTTCAGAAGAGCTTCAAAAGGCAATTGAATATCTTAAGAAAGAATTTGAGATGAAAGATCTTGGAAAGACAAAACTTTGTCTTGGTCTGCAAATTGAATATTTAGCATATGAGATCTTTATCCATCAATCTGCCTATACAGAAAGGGTCTTAAAACGCTTTTACATGGACAAAGCGCACCCATTGAGTACACCAATGGTTGTTCGATCACTTGAAGTAAATAAGGATTTGTTCCGACCTCCAGAAGAGGACGAGGAACTCCTTGGTCCTGAAATACTCTATCTCGGTGTAGATGGTGCACTTATTTATCTTGCTAATGCTAACAAAAGTGGTGCAGATCATATTGGTAATGCAGGTTATTTATCCGATACCCATAAAGTTCGATTTCAAACCGGCAAGCAGGGAATGCATATGATTGAGATCAGTGATTCATTCGAGAAACATGTGGGTTGGAATGTGATAAAAGACCCACAATATTATACGGAGACAATGTTTCATGCATAGCACTATTAAAGGGAGGATTTATAAAAGGAGATAGAACGAAGCACATTTCACCAAAATTGTTCGACACATACGATCTTCATAAAAGTGGTGACATTTATGTGCAACAAATCCGTTCAAGTAATAATCCAGCAGATTTATTCACTAAATCTTTGCCAAATAACTTTTGAGAAGATGGTATACAAGATTGGAATGCGGAGACTCAAATATTTAAAACAAGGTTTTCATTAGGGGGAGTAAAATACGCGATGCACTCTTTTTCCCTTACTAAGGTTTTTCCCATAGGGTTTTCCTTATAAAGTTTTTAATGAGGCACCTAGCAATGCGTCTTACTAAATATGTGTACTCTTTTTCCTTCACTGGGATTTTTTTTCCCACGTGGTTTTTCCTAGTAAGGTTTTAATGAGGCACATTATCTTTTAATGAACATCCAAGGGGGAGTGTTATAAATATATTATATTATGGATGTTCATTTAGTACTCCGTTGTAAATAAGCTTCCTGAAGAAGCTTATCCATATGGGACTCCACCGTAAATATGTTTATCTATTTAGTACTATATTGGAAATAAGCTTCCTGAAGAAGCTTATCACTTCGGTACCCGGTTATGGATAAACATTACCCCCAGTAGAAGTTTATCCATATCGGGTATAATAAGCTTATCTTTTCAGTACCCAGTTATGGATAAACATTACCCCCGGTAGAAGATTATCCATACCGGGTATAATAAGCTTATCCATTCAGTACTCCGTTATGGATAAATATTGCTCTCAGTAGAAGATTATCCATATCTGGTACAACAACAGCTTACACAGCAGCTTGTAGTAGCAGCTTACACAGCAGCTTATAGTAGCTTACACTGCAGCTTGTAGTAGCAGCTTACACAGCAGCTTGTAGTAGCAACTTACAGAGCAGCTTTCTTTCTTCTATAAATAGAAGAGATTTCAGTTCATTATGTACATCAGTTTGAATTCGAATAATATATCAGTTTCTCTCTATACTTGTCTTTACTTTATAGTCTTTGTTTCATAACAAGAAGCAGTTTTTAGAGGAAGTTTGAAGCCAAAATTAACTATTCTTGGGCTAAGAATTTCAATTTTTTATCCATAATGTCTTGGGTGTATAGTTGATAAGGAGTTGCAGTTTGAATATCTTCTACTACTTGGGACTATATCCAAGTTTAGTTGGCTATAACTTGTACATATTTTGCAATTGGTAAATAATATTTTGTAATTACCAAAAAAAAGAATACGGAGAAAGTAAAAAATGAACAAAAATAAAAACAGATCACACTTAAGGGTCTTTAAATATGATGGATAGGTAAAAAATAATTCTGGATTAAAAATTTAGTGTCGCCTTATCTCTTGATTTGGTTATTACTAATCCCGGGATAAACTATCTTAGGATTAAAAAATATTATCAGGATAACTATACTTGCCAGATGGTGTAATAGTAATCCCAAGATAAGTTATCCTACGATAAAGCGGTAAAATTGACGGTTTCAAAATTAATACAACATACCGAATAATCAATAAAAAATAGTACTCCTAATATTTACTAATCTCAACATAATTAATTCCAATATAATTAATTCTAACATAATTAATTTTTGTATAACTTATCTTTAAACCAAACGACCTCTTAATAAAAAATAATACTCCTAATATCCTTTTTGGTCAGTTCCAAAAAGAATGACCCATTTCTAAATTTGGTAATAATTTAGTTCAAATTTATAATTCTACTTTAGTAAGAAGCTTTTATAACCACGCAAATATTCCGGGCTTTTTTTTTAACTTATTTAGGACCATAAATTTCAAAAATCTTTTTTTTAAACTTTATGCCCAATCAAATAGGTTCACATGAATTGAAAGGGAGGGAGCCGTATTCTTCTAATATCCTTTGACTGTATTGAGGTTGGCAGCGCACGAGTGGTCTTGTTTGTCCTTTTTCAAATATAATGACCAAATTCATTTTATTTTACTGGTTGTTGAATTTGCTTTTTTATGGGTAGGGTATATTTGGTGACTGACTTTAGTTTTATCTAGAGATGTCAATATTTGTGCTTTGGAGGTATTGACTTGTATTCACATTTGGTAAGAGGCTAAGAGCTAGTATATAACAATTGCCATTATAATTTTTGCTTCATTTCATGTGGCACATTTTCTCTTCAATTAATCTGTTTATTTTTATAATTTATTCTTAATGATATAATTTATATATACAAAAATATCAGCATAGGTTCGACTATATATTTCAAAAAAAAATTCTTTTTTAAACTCTGTATTTACTGACTAAACACATAAATTGAAGGTAAAGATTATAATAGATGATTATATGTGACTCGAATCGTAAGAAGTCATGGCATATTAAAGAGATAGTACATGCATTAGAGTAAGAAAATAAGAAGAACTCGGACGCACGGAACAAAGACGGATCCAATACAATGGTACCGGTTTAATTAAACTCATAACTTCGAAGGAAATTAAATTAAAATTATAATAAATAGTAGATATGAGCCCATAAATTTTAAAGTATAATAGTTCAATACTAAAAATGTTCAAGATTGAATATTATAATTTAAATCCTAAATGTGCGTCTGACATGAATTATTAGTAGAAATAAGTAAAAGTTTTGAGTAAAAAGAACATAGTTAAGATTTTGAGCCATGAACAAGCAAGTTAATTAATTATTATCCTAAGAATATCCTTTTGACTGTATTGGTGGTGGGCGCAGCACACGAGTGGGTCTTGTTTGTCGTTACTCCAGCTGCCGTTGAATCCTTCTTTTTTCTTTATTGCACTATTATTGTATTACTTTTGTTTTAACAGCCGACCTTTTTCTTTCCCTTTAACACCTTTTAACAGCCGACTATTGAATCCCATGAGATGATGAAAAGTGATGGATTTAGAATTCAAAATTTACCGTTCAATTTTTTAGGTTATAAGTCTTAAACGTATTATAGTTTTAAATTTATAGATTTATATTTATAATTACTGTAGATTTTTATATTTATGATTTGTTGTAGTTTTTGTTAAATTTTTATATATAACTTTGTATTTTTACATCAAAAGTATTTGGTTCAAATGAATTGATACTGCAAAGCTCCATCAATCCTTATGGACAGTGGCGGAGCCAAATTTTTTATCAAAGAGTGTCAACAACAACAACAACGGCCCAATATAATCCCACAAGTGAGATCTGGGGAGGGTAATATATATACAGACCTTACCCCTACTCCGATGGGCAGAGAGGTTGTTTCCAGGAGACCTTCGGCTCAAGAAAGCAACAAGAGACGATATATTAGTACCGTCAATAGAATCATAATAAAATAACAGCAATATAAGAAATACGAATTAGATGGAAGATATAATAATAACCAGCAGCTAAAGCCCTGCATCAGTAGATGACCACTAGAATCCTAAAACTAACTCCTAACTAGCTAATCTCACTCTAGTGCGTTGTAGAAATATTCACAACTTCCCCTTAACCTACAACCTTAATGCTTGGCCTTCACAATTCCCTGTCAAGGGTCATGTCCTCAGCAATTCTAAGTCGCGCCATGTCCTGCCTGATCACCTCTTCCCAATTCTTCTTAGGTCGCCCTCTACCTCTCCTCGTACCCACCACAGTCAGTTGCTCACACCTCTTCACCGGTGCATTAGTGCTCCTCCTGTGAATGTGCTCGAACCATCGGAGTGTTGCTTCTCGCATCTTGTCCTCCATGGGGGCCACGCCCACCTTCTCTCGAATTTCTTCATCCCTAATCTTATCTATCTTTGTATGCTCGCACATCCACCTCAACATCCTCATCTCTGCTACTTTCATCTTCTGGATGTGTGAGTTCTTAACCGGCCAACACTCAGTCCCATACAACATGACAAGCCTAACCACTGCTCTATAAAACTTACCTTTTAGTAACGATGACACTTTCTTATCACTTATCAAAGAGTGTCAAAATATCAAAGAGTGTCAAAATATAAAAAATTACAAACATCAAAAGTTAAGGGGAGTCAACATATAGTAAATATACGCAAAACATAAAAATTTATCTAGCAATATAATATAATTTTTCGGCGAAGGACTATCAATAATTTACACCCCTTTGTTGAATGTGACTCTCCACTACTTGTGGGTAGAATCCCTTCATTCTTTAATTAAAGAATTCAAGTTCGAGCCTATAAAATATTTTGAAAAAATACTCCTTTTAACTGGATCCAAAACACATCCGAACATGATAAATACTTATTCATACTAGATATTTAAAGTAAATCGTATTAACTTACTATAAATTAAGTGATTTAATAAAATGAAACAATGCGTACTAATTAATGATGATTAAGTAATAAAACTGCATGTTCAAACATATGATATTTATTTATTGGTTTTGATACAAATATATGAAGACGCCATAAATAAATATTTGAAAAAGAGGAGAATCCGTTCATAGAGGGTGACGAGAGCAGTGACAAAAACATAGTGTCACGTGGGGGACGACACTCCACGTTAAATCTTCTCATTGGACAGTATTCTTTCTTCTGGTCTATGGCTGCGGTCAGCCTATAACCTCACACCCCACTAGACGACTCTTGCTCACCAAGCAACTTTCTGAAAAGTACTCCTCCCCCGCACCCAAACAATCCTTATGACTTAATTCTTCCGCTCCATAATAAGTGATCAATTTATTTTTTATTTTAGTCCAAAATAAGTATCCATTTTTATAATCAAGAAAAAATTTATTTTAGTTTTTCAAAATTACCTTTATGTACGTATCCCTAAAAAGTTATTTACTCAACACATTTGAGAAGAGAAGTAAGTGCTACTATAACAATACGACAACATTTAATTAAGAGTAATCTAGTCACACTAACTATTTTTGTCTAGAATTTAGTATTTCCTTAATGGGTGTGCCCAAAGTAAATTGGTCGATTATTGCGGACCGGAGGGAATAATAATTTATGTAGATAAGTAATAACTGAGGCGGATTCGTGAATAAAATTCAATGAATTCAGCCTTTAAGTTTTATAATATTCAACTCACGTTCATATATACCAATTTTTGCATTTCAATAAATTTTTATATATAAATTTATAATTTACGTCGAAAATTATAAGTTCAATTGAACATGTTCCTATTATTCTTCCTTCGCCCTTGGATACAGTGAAAGGTTAGTATTCGATTTTTTGTCACATAATTAACCAAGAAATTTGAATATAAAACGTCAAAGTATTTTCATGTTCAAACTTAAAATAGTTCTTTTTTACCATCTTATGTTCAAAATTTACTGACTGAATAAAATTTGAGTTCACTAGGTAAAAGAAAAAAGATTACATCTAAATAAGGGTCTAAATACCTTATTAGTACATTATAAGAATTACTGCAGAATAAAATATAACTTACACACAGACTTATTTCTTTAATTTTAACGAACATTCTCAAATAAGTAACAAAAATAACTTATGAAAAGGCTAAGATATTTTCAAATATTTTTTTTTACTTATAAAATAAGAAACAAATAAAAAATATCTGTCGACATGAATATGTCCCGCTCTACAGCACGTTTTAGTTTTATTATTATTATTATTATTACACATACGACCAGTTTCAATCCACCACGTGCAATTTGGTCCCCTCTTTTTTATCTATATATATATACACTCTCACCCCCAAATACTCTGCGGTCAAATCAAAAAAACTAAAACAAACAAAGCCATATACAGCAGAGAAGCAGAAAATTAAGAGAAAAGGAGATCGAAGGGAAAGGATAAAGAAAAAGGAAATTAGAAGAGTGAAATTTTGAAGGAAATGATCAAAGGCGTACACAGAAATCAGCAGCAATTGGAATTACCAGCGGGATTTAGATTCCATCCAACGGATGAGGAATTAGTTCAACATTATCTCTGCCGTAAATGCGCTGGGCAGCCTATATCTGTTTCAATTATAGCTGAAATTGATCTTTACAAGTTTGATCCTTGGCAATTACCTGGTAATTTTGTCCTCTCATTTTTTTTTTCATGCTTTCAAATTCTAGGTTAAAAAAAATAGAACAGATTAATTGACTTATTTTAGGTTTTAACTATAATTTTTAGAGCTTTTAACAGGGTTGAGTTTTTCAATCTTCCGATTTGGGTTTTGGGTTAGTAGGATGATTATATACTAGTAAGTTGAGTGACCTTCTGTAAGAATTTCTAGTGGTTGTTATTTGTGAATAAAATCGTTTTCTTTCAAAATTTGTTCTGGTATTTTAATTATTTTAAAGGAAAATTCATTTCTTTTACCGAATTATATTAGTAATAATAATTTTTTTGACTGCCAATGGAGTTCTTTACACAAATAGCTGGTAAATTCTCTATTTACTTTTTCGAGCGGGTATGCATAAATTTATATTAATTTTTCATGATTATATACATATTATATAGATTATATAATATTTTATACAATTAGATCTCTCTATAACAACTATCTTTATATAACATTCATTTATTATAAAAGCTAAACAATATTTTTATTATATCTGTTAGCTATTTTAAATTTTAGCAGCTGTCCGGCTATTTAGATTAATTTTTCTATCCTAAATAATTTGTGTTTGATAAATGCAGAGAAGGCTTTGCACGGTGAAAAGGAATGGTATTTTTTCTCACCAAGAGATAGAAAATATCCGAACGGCTCACGGCCAAACAGAGCGGCCGGAGCCGGTTACTGGAAGGCCACCGGAGCTGATAAGCCAGTGGGAAAGCCCAAGACTTTAGGGATAAAGAAGGCGTTAGTGTTTTACGCTGGAAAAGCACCCAGAGGAATCAAAACCAATTGGATAATGCACGAATATCGACTCGCTAATGTGGACCGGTCTGCTGGCAAGAGCAATAATAACTTGAGGGTAAGCGCTCTCAGATTCTGGATTTAAACCTGAATCCAAATTTTATTATTATAATCGAAATTTTGTTATTTGTACTTATTTAGTGAACTTTTTGCAGCTTGACGATTGGGTATTGTGTCGAATATACAACAAGAAGGGCACACTTGAGAAGTATTACAATGTGGATAACAAGGAACATTTGGGCTTCGATGAAGTTGAGGAAGAAGAGGAAAAACCAAAAATTTTACCATTTTCACAAAGTAATGAGTTGATAGCACAATTAGCACCAGCGCCGATGCCACCGCGGCCACAATCGATGCCGGGCTACTTTCACTTTGAAACGTCCGAGTCGATGACTAGGATGCATACAACAAACTCGAGCTCTGGGTCAGAGCATGTTTTGTCGTCGTGTGATAAGGAGGTCCAAAGTGCTCCCAAATGGGACGACCTCGACAATGCCCTTGATTTCCAGCTAAATTATTTGGACAGCTTCCAATATGACCCTTTTGAGCCCCAAATGCAGCAGCAAAATTGCAACATTGATCAGTTCAATTCTTTCCAAGACATGTTCGTATACATGCAGAAACCTTACTAATCCGGCGCGAATATCTCCCCTACTAATTGTATAATCATTGGATTTAACTGATTGTGATCCAAGGCCTCCTCTTAGTTCTTTCAACTTTATTCTTTGGTGTAGGTCAATTTTTTTTTTTGGGGGGTGGGGGCTGAGGGGAGGTGGGGTGAATTATAGAAAATGCAAGTCAAATTTGATGGGCTATAGCTCAAGTGAGCCTTGACAAGCATAGCCAGAGGACTATGTTGAAGGCTTATGGTAGGTACATGTAAAACAAATGAAAATTTGTTAATATCAAAGTTATCATTCTTCAAATCCAGTGATTACGATTTCTGCACAAGTTTATCTCAGATTATTAAGGGCTGTATGATTAAAAAATTAATTATATAGGAATATAACACATGTATTGTAATAAAGTGAACATATGGTTAGTAAACTGTATTTGTAAAATAATTCTGGAAAATATAAATGAACATAAACAGAAACGTAAACGAAATAACAAAAAACCAATTTGAGCCCACTGAATTCATAGTGTTTCCTTAAGGAATTTAATCCCCTCCTAGTACCCAATGCTATGGATTATTTTCTCCCAGGATAGAACGAATTACACATTAGTGTAGTGGTACTTCAAACCCCAGTGTTTCAGTGAACACAAAGTTCTGTAGCAAATCATACTTACTGTTGTTTTATTTGATGTTTAAACTATGCAGAAGAAGGAGGAGAAAATCAGAAAATCGTATGGAAATTCTGAGCAGAATAACCTTGTATTTATAGCCAAAGTTGGGATGAAATCTGAAGAGGTGCAACTCTTCAGAATGGTTGTTTATGCAAAACGGCCACAGCATAAATGTCATAACATAAATGACTATTTACTCAACAATAAAGAGGGAAAATTGAAGAGGGTAGTTAATTTTCTGTTACCAAAACAGAAAAACGGATTGGATTTAATATTAATATTCTGTTATTAAAATAAATATTTAATAACATTTCTATTAATATTTTACTATTAACAAATAAATTTGGTCCAAAAAATTAATCAATCGATCGATCATTTGACCAAATTCAAATCCGAAACCGAAACTGAAACCGAAGCCAAAGCTGAGCCGAGCGAGCGAGCGACGACGACGCGAGACTTGCCTTCTTCTCAACTCTTTAAGATCTAGAAGAAGAGAAATTGCTTATATACCCATAAAAACCTATTCCTCTTCCAATATGGGACAATGTCCATTTGCCAAGGAAGAGGAAACTTAAAATTTCACTTAAAAAATTTCATTTCCCTCCATTTCTCATTCACCCTCTTTTAAGCCTCATTAATGCTTAAAAACCCAACAATCCCCCACATGAATGGGGAATGACTATATCACGGAAATATGCATGAAAAATTATGTAATTTGCAAGCAAGGATTAATTGCATCTGGATAAGTAGGTTTCCCTTTGAACTTTTCGTAGTGAACTTATGTCGGATATACTTGATCAATCGGTAGATTTGATATCTTTAAACCGTCGAACTTTGGTGTATACCTAGACAACCACAAGTCACACAACCAACCCTTAACCGTCTTTGGTTCTCATTGTTGTGTTCGTTTCAGCCATGAACACCGCCTGGTTTCATAAGTGCATAGAGAACTGGCCTTGCAAAATTCTCCTTGAAGCGCCTGACACTTCACACTTACATAGGTGATTCCTAAATGTGTCATCCCGTAGATACACTATTTAATATACCCCATATCAAATTTAAAAATCATTAAAAAGCCTTAATGTTTTATCCTTGGTACTGAACATTGTCTCATCACGAGAATGGACCAAAATTTTAGTTGACAATATTGAACCGTTATTAATGACTTTGTTTGATCTCCTTGAACCTAGATCTTGGGATCTCCAGTCTTCTAGGTAGAGTTACCGCCACTATGACTTGTTCTCGGCCATAGTCTCATTCTCCTTGATGATTTCTCAACTACCTCTCTAGTTAGGCCTTTTGTAAATGGATCCAACACATTATCACTTGACTTTACATAATCAATCGTGATAATTCCTCTAGAGAGTAATTGCCTAACGGTTTTATGTCTTCGTCATATATGACGAGATTTACCATTATATATAATGCTCCCAGCCCTTCCAATTGCCGCTTGACTATCACAATGTATGCATATTGGTGCCAACGGTTTGAGCCAAAATGAAATGTCTTCCAAGAAATTTCGAGTCATTCAGCTTTTTCACTGGCTTTATCTATGGCTATGAATTCAGCCTCCATTGTAGAGCGGGCAATACAAGTTTGTTTGGACGACTTCCAAGATACCGCTCCTCCACCAATAGTGAATACATATCCACTTGTGGACTTGGAATCAGTTGATCCATTGATCCAATTTGCATCACAGTATCCCTCAATGGCCGCATGATATTTACTGTAGTGCAAAGCAAAGTCCTAGGTATGTACTAAATACCCCAAAACTCGTTTCATGGCCATCCAATGAGATTGACCTGGATTGCTCGTATATCGACTCAATTTACTTATAGCACAAGCTATATCTGGTCGTGTACAATTCATGATGTACATTAAGCAACCCAACACACGAGCATAATCCAATTGTGATATGCTTTGGCCTTTGTTCTTTGCTAATGAAAGATTCACATCAATTGAAGTCTTTGCAACTTTAAAGCCCAAGTGCTTGAATTTTTCAAGTACTGTCTTAATATAATGAGATTGTGAGAACGCTAGAGCTTGAGAAGTCTTATGGATCTTAATTTCCAGGAATTAAATCAAACAAATCCCAAGTCTTTCATATAAAAGTTGTCAGTTGGCATGCGCTTAGTCGCATTTATATTGGCAATGTCATAGCTCATTATCAGCATATCATCCACATATAAGCAAATAATGACTATGTGATTTGGAACATTTTTTAATGTACACACATTTATCACATTCATTTATTTTAAAACTATTTGACAACATTGTTTGGTCAAATTTCGCATGCCATTGTTTGGGTGCCTGTTTTAGTCCGTAAAGGGACTTAACAAGTCTACATACCTTCTTTTCTTTACCTGGAACCACAAACCCTTCAGGTTGTTCCATGTAAATTTCTTCCTCCAGCTCTCCATTTAATAAGGTTGTCTTAACATCCATTTGATAAATTTCAAGACTATAAACTGCGGCTAACGTTACTAACGTTCGTATGGACGTAATTCTTGTAACTGAAGAGTATGTATCAAAATAGTCAAGACCTTCTCGTTGTCTATACCTTTTGACCACAAGTCTTGCCTTAAATTTGTCAATAGTGTCATCATCTTTCATTTTCCTCTTAAAGATCCATTTAGAACTCAACTGCTTATTTCCAGGAGGAAGATCAACCAATTCTCATGTATGGTTGTTCAGTATGGATTCTATTTCACTATTGATTGCCTCTTTCCAAAATAATGATTCCGAAGAAGACATAGCTTCTTTAAATGTTCGAGGCTCATTTTCCAATTAAAAGTCACAAAATCTGGTCCAAATGAAGTAGATGTTCTTTGACGTTTACTACGTCTTGGATCCTCTTGATTAAGTGTACTTTCTTTTATTTCTTCCCGATGTCGTTTAGATCCTTCATCAATCGACTCACATTCCTTTTTATACGGATATATATTTTCAAATAACTCAGCATTATCTGATTCTATAACCCGTATTATTATGAACGTCGGAATTTTCTGATTTATGAACCAGAAATCGATATGTTTTACTATTAGTCGCATATCCTATGAAAACACAATCAACAGTTTTCGGTCATATTTTTACCCTTTTGTGCTTAAGAACTTGCACTTTTGCCAAATACCCACACACTTTAAAATAATTCAAGTTGGGCTTCCTTCCTTTTCATTTTTCATAAGGAATGGATTGTGTTTTGCTATGGGGTACTCGATTTAGTATTCGGCTAGCCGTAAGAACGGCTTCTCCCCACAAGTTATGTGGCAAATCAGAACTTATCAATAATGCGCTCATCATCTCCTTTAATGAACGATTCTTTCTTTCTACAATCTCATTGGATTGGGCGTGTAAGGGGCCATTGTTTGATGGATAATTCCATATTCTAAACATATTTGTTCAAAAGGAGATTCATATTCACCACCCCTATCACTTCTTATAATTTTGATTTTCTTGTTAAATTATGTTTCAACTTCATTTTTGTATTGCTTGAATGCGTCTATTGCTTCATCTTTACTATTAAGTAAGTAAACATAGCAATATCGAGTATTATCGTCAATAAAAGGTATGAAATACTTCTTTCCACCACGAGATGGTATTGACTTCATGTCACAAATATCTGTGTGAATTAAGTTTAAAGGATTTGAATTCCTTTCAACTGACTTATAAGGATATTTTAACATACTTAGATTCCACACATACTTGACATTTCGATTTGTCACATTCAAACTTAGGCAATACTTCCAAATTAATCATTTTTCTCAAGGTTTTATAATTGACATGACTCAAACGTATATTCCATAATTCATTTGACTCAAGTAAGTAAGACGAAACTGAAATTTTATTATTATTTTCAACAACCATTACATTCAATTTGAAAAGGCCCTCGGTGAGGTGACGAGGCCAATGCGTATAAGATTTTGCTACTCGTACTTTGTCAAATTCTAGTATAGTTTATGATATTGTCCCACAGAGATTGGAGAATCTAGCTACAAACTTATAATATTCTTACTACTATTTGAGAGAATCAGATTGATGAAGTTTGTTTGTTGAAAATTTAAATTGCTTAAGTTGAAACAAAATAACTTTCGGAAGATTTATATTTAAAAAGAGTTGGGAATCATTGAATTCACTCGATAGCGTGATAATAATAAAATCTTATCTTCTACATGTATTTCTCTTAGGAATAACTATTTATTGCTAATACAATTATATTTTGCTCACTAAGAAATAATCAATTAATAACACTCCGCGAGGTTATGTAAATCAATTGATATATGACTCGTAACGATTAAACTAAAAGAATTTTCTTGCCTGAATTGTGCTAAAAGATAGCAAAAACCTCTTGCGATTAATTTTTACTAAAAATCAATAATCTTGCCAACTACAACTCCTCCGTGAGAATTAGAATGGAAGTAAGCAAGATTACAGACTTGGAATGATAGCTTAAAAAGAATTACTCTCACTCTATTATTTTACCCAATAGTTATCGTATATTAATTTTGCTTCGTAAGAATTACAAAATTGACATACAAGTAACTTTGGAGAATAAATAGATAGAAGTGATAATAATTAATTAAAACTAATATTCCAGCACAATATTGAAATATAATTAGAACGTTTCAGGTCAAGCATGTAGTAAAATTGAGATTAATATTATAACGATCTCGAGCTTCATCAACTATCCCAACAAAAGAGATTACTCCATTATAGAGTCTTTAAATCTCACAAAGAAAGATATTCTTAAAATACTATCAACACTCTTTAGAAAATTCAAAAACTACAAGAGGAAAGTGCAAGAGATAAAGAAAGAAGTAAAGACAAAAGCTAGAGAAAAGTTGCTAATTAGGCACGTATGATCTCCCTCCCATTTCAACACAAACATCCTATTTATAGAAATCAAATCTCATAAGGTGCCACGATACCTCGTGGTTCTTTTGCCATGATGCGTCGTGCTTCTATTGCCATGATGCGTCGTGCTTCTATTGCCATGATGCCTCGTGCTTCTCTTTTTATTCCTTTATTTGCTTTATCATGATATTTTTATTTCCTGCAAAATACTATTAGAAAATACAGATAATTGACATATATATATATATATATATATATATTATTTAAAATAATTTATTTTTAAGTATATAATATATGAATATTTTATAGTCATCAAACTCTCCCGCACTTGAATCCTTGCTCGTCCTCGAGGCAGTAAGTTTATTAATAATTGTTGTTTCTTGTAGAGTAGAAAAGTAAAAAAATAAAGTTTCACATAAAATTCAAAACCTATAAGTTTTTCAAGTCGCCAAATCTATATCTTGTTTCTGCTTCTGCTTTTGTTTGCCAAAAACTTTCAACTCCTCTTTTGATGAACCTTTTGAGATTGATAACATTATGATTACAATTTCGAGTTTCTCAAATTTTGTCCATAGGCTTGCCCTTCATGTCAGTCTCCACTAATGTAGAATCAACACTAATTTCTAAAATTATTTTAGGACTTTTTCAGGCTTGTAATGATAGGCTTAATGCTGGTAAGATAAAAGGATATATTTGTAGTGACTTTGTTCTATCCAGCTTTATTATGAGAGCCAATTATTTTATCAAAGTAACTATGTACAACTCAACACAAGAAAATAACTCTAGAGATTGGGCTAAAGGTCCCGGTCTCCAATTTCATAATTAACATCACTTAATTCATCATTTCTCTCAATAGATTTCTTAAATTCAAGTTTCTTGAGCCAATAATTTATTTTACAGGTATATACACCTTATTTTCTTCTCTTTTTTTAAGAGTAAAATAGAACATTTACTTCTTGTATTCCTTCATCGCTTGCTTTAATAATCATTTTTGCTCAATTATAGCCGGAAAGAGTAGTATCAATCTTTTTGTAAGGTAAACCAATATGGTGTATCAATAAAAGTTGGTTTATCCCTCTTTTTCTTTTTCCTTTTTTTTTTTTTTTTTTTGGCGGGGGGGGGGGGGGGGCTCAAAGTTGGGTGCTAAAAGGTAAAATATAAATATTTGTGGTTAAAAATAGATAGGCTAAAAAAAGGTGTCAAAGAAAGCCTAATTTCATTCTAAAAATAGTGTTGTCTAGAATTTCGCCTTGATAGACATTTGGGGCAAGCTCTAGCAGAATTTTATTGATTCTACCTGTTGAGATCATAATGTCTCTCAATTCCAACACTTTTTCAAATTTGGAGATACTCGTTCTTGCCTTCACAAAAATAAAATCACAAACTTGGAAGTTATATGGCATAAATGAAAAAAAATTATGTTTGAAAAATATGTAAACTTTACTTTGAAACTTTAATATTGTACAAGAACAACAATTAAGAATAAAATAAAAGATGGATATATATATATATAGGGAGAGAAGAAAAAACTTGTGTGTGACAACACATGTTTTTATATGTAATAGACTGACTAATTTAAGACCTTATCAGTCATTTGGTTCTGGTTTAAATATAAACCAACAAATTTACATGTGCCAACATTTTGAATTGATTCATTAAATGGTTAATCAACCAGTTACTTAGGCATATCGATCACCATGGAGTTACTTCTGCACATGTGACTCTGTTATTACAGAGGCCTTCATGAGATGTTGTGGTTGTACAATAACATGGATATTGACCAAATCAATTGATTAAGCATTTAATTACCCAAATCTATGTCAGGCTTATGAGGCTCCACTGCTTCTCCCTCAATGGCTATGGGTTTTGTATCTTAGTTCTGAGTTTAACGTCGTAAGCTCGACTTATTAATTGCAGAATTCATCAGTCTATCAAAGTAACCAATGGATGTTGTTCAAAATGTCTTCCATAGTACAATTTTAGCCTGTGACCATTTACCTTAAACTTGTCTCCTCCATTTTTCTGAATTTCAATTGCCCCGTACAGTGTAACACCTATAACATTGTAAGGACCCGTCCACCTGGATTTTAATTTTTCTGGGAATAACCTGAGTCGGCTATTGTAAAGAAGTACTTAATCTCCAATTTTGAAACTCTTTGGTCGGATCAACTTGTCATGCCATATTTTTGTTTTATCTTTAAAAAATTTAGCATTTTCATAGGCTCCCAATCTCAGTTCTTCCAATTCATTAACCTGAATAAATTGCTTTTTACCAGCGGAGGTTAAATCAAAGTTCAGTGATTTCAATGCCCAAAAAAACTTTATGTTCTAATTCTACGGGCAAATAACAAACTTTTCCAAAGACTAATCTATAAGGAGATGTTCCAATTGGCATTTTGAAAGCTGTTCGGCACGCCCATAATGCATCATTTAATTTTAAAGCTCAGTCTTTTCTTGAGATTCCGACCGTTTTTTCAAGAATTATTTTTAACTCGCGGTTGAAAACCTTAACTTGCCCTTGAGTTTGAGCATGATATGGTGTTCCTGTTTTGTGAGTCACATTATATTTTGACAGTAAAGCAGAAAATTGCCTATTGATGAAATGAGTTCCTTGGTCACTAATGATGACTCGCGGTGTGCCAAATATGGTAAAAATATTTTTTCTAAGAAAATTACACACTGTACGAGCATCGTTCTTTCTTTTAGGGATGGCTTCAACCTATCTTGACACGTAATCCACAGCCACAAGGATATATTCAAAAGAGTGAGAAGAAGGAAAAGGACCCATAAAATCTATTCCCAAACATCAAATATTTGACATGCCTGTATTGATTGCAGTGGCATCTCATCTCTCTTGGTGATATTACCTATTCTCTGACACCTGTCACATTGTGCTACATATGCTCGGGCATCTTTAAAGAGTGTGGGCCAGAAGAATCCGGTTTCTAAATCTTTAAAAGCTGTTCGATTTGCTGCATAATGTCCTCCAATTGCTCCATCATGACAGTGATATAGAATTTTATTCATCTCTTCTTTAGGTACACACCTTCTAATGATATTATCAAATGGCATTCTCCTATAGGCATATGTTCCATGAGGGCATGTGAAGGTTGTCTTATCTTGATCTTCTGGTGCAATGGGTATCTGATTATATCCTGAATAACCATCAAGAAAACAGTAAAAACCATATCCCGCAATTCTTTTCAACATTTGATCAATAAATGGCAAAGGAAAATGATCTTTTCTAGTGACATCATTGAGACGTCTGTAATCAATACAGACTCTCCATCCTGTAACAGTCCTGGTCGGTATGAGCTCATTATTTTCATCTTTTATAACTGTTATACCTCCTTTCTTTGGTACTACCTGAATGGGACTTACCCACGGGCTATCAGAAATAGGGTATATAATACCTGCTGCCAACATCTTTACGATCTCTTTTTTCACTACTTCTTGCATTGCTGGATTCAATCTTCTTTGCGACTGAACTATTGGCTGGTAGCTATCCTTCATGAGGATTCTGTGTGTACAAATAGCCGAACTAATCCCTTTAATATCTTCTACAGTCCACCCCAAGGCTCCTTTGTGTGCTTTCAATACTTTAATCAAACTATTTTCTTGTTCTGTAGTAAGAGAAGATGAAATAATTACTGGAAATAATTCGTGCTCAAGATAAACATATTTCAAATGAGAACGGAGAGTTTTGAGTTCAATTTTTGATTGAACTTTTTCGGATTTCATCTCTTCTTCTTCTGAATCTTTGTCCAATATTTCAGCTTCTTTTCTGATGGTGGGATCATCGTCCTGTGTGGTGCCTGATTTGATCAAGCATCTTTCCATTGAATCTGGAATTAATTGATCATCTTTGAATTCATCTGTAAGATAACTAATCATGTCAATTGAAAAACATGAAGATGATGTTTCATCTCCTGAATATCTTAGTATCTTTTGCATATCAAATATGACTCTTTCTTCATCAACTCTTAAAATTAATTGTCCTTGATGAACATCTATAATTGTTCTTCCTGTATCAAGAAATGGTCTACCTAAAATTATTGGTTCATTAGGACATTCTTTCATTTCAAGTACTATAAAATCTACAAGGAAAACAAACTTATCTACTCGTACGAGTACATTTTCAATTATTCCCTTAGGTTTCTTAGTACTTTGATCTGCAAACTGAAGAGAAACACTTGTCTCTTTTATTTCACCAAGATCTAACTTTTTAAAGATAGAAAATGACATTAAATTTATTGAAGCTCCAGAATCACAAAGTACTTTTTCAAAATATACTCCTCCCAAAGTGCATGGAATTGTAAAACTGCCTGGATCACCAAGTTTTTGTGGTAGCTTATTTTGAAGTATAGCATTGCATTTTTCCGTAAGCATTACCACAGAAACTTCTTCTAATTTTCTTTTACTTGACAAATTTTTCTTTAAAAATTTAGCATATGAAGGCATTTGTAACAAAGCATCAGTAAAAGGAATATTGATGTGAATTTATTTTAAAATCTCCAAAATTTTTGTAATTTGGTTGTCAAGCTTTTTTCTTTTCATTTTTGTGGAAAGGGAATATTCACAGGGAGAAGAGTCAATTTTTCAATATTTTTTTTCTTCTTTTTTCTTGACTTCATTCTTTTGAGATGGTTCAGAGGGTATTTCAACATCCTTACCGTTGTTTACCTGTTGTTCTGACTGGTCTGCATAGAGTTCATCAAGCTCCTTACCTGATCGTAAGGTGATGGCCTTAAGGTGCTCTTTTGGGTTTTTCTCTGTATTGCTTGGTAAGGGACCTTGAATCTTTTCTGAAACAAGAGCTGCCAATTGGCTCAACTGTATTTTCAAATTTTTGAGGGATGAATTTTGGCTCTCCATATTTTCATCAGTGACCTTAATATACTTATACAGAAGATCATCAAGACTTGAATGAGCTTGTTGAGGCCTTTGCTGATAGGGCCCTGCTTGTTGATAAGGTCTAAAGTTTGATTGACCATGGTTTGGATTCTGGTATCCGGGTGGACCCTGTATTTGTTGCTTCTGGAAGCTTTGAGAGTTCTCTGCACCATTTGGATTGCTCCATTAAAATCCTGAATGTTTCTGTGCCATTGGACTTCCAAAAGAATACTGCTTGTAACCGATGACATTGACATGTTCATCATTGTGATTGGTTGCTTGACATTCATGGTTCTGATGATTTCCTCCACACATGTCACAAGCCTCAGATTGACTTGGTTGTTGTGTATTCACCTGAAAAGTTTCAAACTTTTGTGCCAAAGAAATAATTTGTTGTGTTAGTGTATTTAAAGCATCAACCTGATTTACTGTAGCGGCCTTCTTGATAATTATACGCTCAGATGGCCATTGGATGACATTTTCAGAAATTTCATTCAACAATTGCAACGCTTCCTCTGTTTTTTTCCCATTACTGAACCTCCTGCAGCTGCATCTATCACATTTCTAGAAGAGGGTTTTAGCCCGTGATAAAAAAATATGCAATTGCATATGTTCAGGAATATCGTGGTGTGGACATTTTCTTAACATTGCTTTTAACTTTTCCCAAGCTTGATAAGCTGACTTTGTGTCAGTCTGCAAGAAATTAGATATGTCTTGTCTTAACTTTGTGGTTTTAGCAGGGAAAAAATATTTGTTTAAAAATTTCTTAGTCATTTGATCCCATGTGGTAATGGAACCTTGTGGCAAACTTCGCAATCAAGTCTTGGCATCTCCTTTTAAAGATAAAGGAAATAGACTTAACTTGATAGCTTCAGGAGGTACTCCATTATACTTAGTTATTTCAACAAGTTCCAAAAAGTCAATAAAATGATTGTGTGGATCTTCACTTGCGTCTCTAGTGAAGATGCAAGACTGTTGAATTGTTTGAATCAGGCCAGTCCTGATTTCAAAGTTGTTGGATGCCACTGGAGGTTTTCTGACACTAGATTCACAGTTGAAGCGGTCAGGTCTAGCATAATCCCTTAGGATTTTGTTTGCTGGCCCTGGCGCCACTTCATCAAATTGATCCTCTATTTGTACTGGTAGTGGTACTTCACGTGGGTTGATATTTTCTACTTCCTGATTCTCCATACCTTCACAAGCTATGCTTTGGGAAGATAATGCTTGTCCTTTCCTGCGCAATCGAAGAAATCTTTCGATTTCAGGATCGTAATTGACCAACTCTTTTATAGAAGAGCGGGTCATAAACTACTCAAAATTCTAAAAAAAAAAAAAACTGAACTTAACTCCTAAAGTGGTAGTAGTAGTAGTACTTAGAAGAAAATAATTAAAAGAAAGTGATGAATAACAAGGACAACAAAGATGACAAAAATAATAAGCGATCAAATAAACATAGTAGTATGATAATGTTGTTGTTGTAGTTGTTGTTGTTATTATTATTATTATTATTATTATTATTATTATTATTATTATTATTATTATTATTATTAATAATAATAATAATAATAATAATAATAATAATAATAATAATAATAATAATAATAATAATAGTAGTAGTAGTATATGATAATAGTAATTCTATTAGTACTAATTAGCAATAGATGTTATGGAAAAAAATGGTAAACGAAATCAGTTAGTAGTAACAGTAACTAACGATGGAAAATAATAATATAATACTAATATAGAATATAGTTATAAGTAGTACCAGTATTAATAATAGTGACTGCTATGCTATAATGATGATAAGAAGGATAAATGATAATAACACTTGTATAAGATGTTAGTACTTGTAATAGTAAAAGTAATAGTAGTAATATTTAGTAAATATTGATAGCAAAGATAATAATACTAATAGTAAGTTCCCAAATTAGTAACAGAATATTTAGTCTGAAGTAGACTTGTGCCAATCCCCGACAACGGCGCCAAAAATTTGACGAGGCCAATGCGAATAAGATTTTGTTACTCGTACTTTGTCAAATTCTAGTATAGTTTATGATATCGTCCCACAGAGATTGGAGAATCTAGCTACAAACTTATAATATTCTTACTACTATTTGAGAGAATCAGATTGATGAAGTTTTGTTTGTTGAAAATTTAAATTGCTTAAGTTGAAACAAAATAACTTTCGGAAGATTTATATTTAAAAAGAGTTGGGAATCATTGAATTCACTCGATAGCGTGATAATAATAAAATCTTATCTTCTACATGTATTTCTCTTAGGAATAACTGTTTATTGCTAATACAATTATATTTTGCTCACTAAGAAATAATCAATTAATAACACTCCGCGAGGTTATGTAAATCAATTGATATATGACTCGTGACGATAAAACTGAAATAATTTTCTTGCCTGAATTGTGCTAAAAGATAGCAAAAACCTTTTGCGATTAATGTTTACTAAAAATCAATAATCTTGTCAACTACAACTCCTCCGTGAGAATTAGAATGGAAGTAAACAAGATTACAGACTTGGAATGATAGCTTAAAAAGAATTACTCTCACTTTATTATTTTACCCAATAGTTATCATATATTAATTTTGCTTCGTAAGAATTACAAAATTGACATACAAGTAACTTTGGAGAATAAATAGATAGAAGTGATAATAATTAATTAAAACTAATATTCCAGCACAATATTGAAATATAATTAGAACGTTTCAGGTCAAGCATGTAGTAAAATTGAGATTCATATTATAACGATCTCGAGCTTCATCAACTATCCCAAAAAAGAGATTACTCCATTATAGAGTCTTTAAATCTCACAAAGAAAGATATTCTTAAAATACTATCAACACTCTTTAGAAAATTCAAAAACTACAAGAGGAAAGTGCAAGAGATAAAGAAAGAAGTAAAGACAAAAGCTAGAGAAAAGTTGCTAATTAGGCACGTATTATCTCCCTCCCCTTTCAACACAAACATCCTATTTATAGACATCAAATCTCATAAGGTGCCACGATGTCTCGTGGTTCTTTTGCCATGATGCGTCGTGCTTCTATTGCCATGATGCTTCGTGCTTCTCTTTTTATTCCTTTATTTGCTTTATCATGATATTTTTATTTCCTGCAAAATACTATTAGAAAATACAGATAATTGACATATATATATATATTATTTAAAATAATTTATTTTTAGTATATAATATATGAATATTTTATAGTCATCATGAAGTAACCTTTTCCTACAAACATCTCGTTCTTACTTATTACAACCTTATCGGATACAAATACACATTTAAAACCATTCTTAACAAGAAGTCCAATAGAGACTAAATTCTTTCGAATCTCGGGAACATGAAAGACGTTGTTCAAAGTCACCACTTTGCCGGAAGTCATTTTGAGAAATATCTTCCCACATCCTTTAATCTTGGCCTTTGCACCATTTCCCATAAAAATCGTCTCATCGGGTCCAACAGGAGCATAAGTAGCAAAAGCTTCTCTAACAGCACAAACATGACGAGTGACTCCAGAATCAATCCACCACTCTTTAGGATTGCCCACCAAGTTGCACTCGGAAAGCATGACACACAAGTCATCAACATCATCATGCTTTTCAACCATGTTTGCTTGACCCTTCTTCTTGTCTTTCTTCGGAGCACGACACTCCGTAGATTTGTATCCGGCTTTTCCATAATTGTAGCAATTTCCACTGAACCGCTTCTTGCTTGGGTTGTATTTCGGTCCAGAAGCCTTCTTTCTCTTTTTGTTCTCTTCAACAATATTTGCTCCCATTATTGTTGAGTTTCCACGGTCTCTCTTTTCTGCATCTTTGTTGTCCTCTTCGATTCTCAACCGAACAATGAGATTTTTAAGGGACATCTCCTTGCGTTTGTGTTTCAGGTAGTTTTTGAAGTCTTTCCACAAAGGAGGCAACTTCTCAATCGTCGTTGCTACTTGGAATGCTTTATTGATGACAAAACCTTTAATGAAATTTCTGATAGTAAAAATACTGAGATTACTACTTTCAACATCAGTATTAATTTGATTTATACCTTCAGCAAGGAGATCGTGAATAATCACTTGCAATTCCTGAACTTGGGTAATAACTGTAAGCACGTGATTTTTGCCCTATATGAGAATTACTCCCAAAAAATCTAAAAATAAAATGATTTTTCTTTGGTGTGCAATTTTGTGATATTTTGTGATATTTTGAATAATTATTTGTATTTGTCTGTGCGTGTTTATTTGATAAATTAATAAAAAATACAAAAATATGTCGCATTTTGCATGTAGGATTTAATTCTATAGTTGTTAGTAATTAAATTTGTTTTACAAAAATTAAAAAATTACAAAAATAAGCATCGTTTGCATTTTTAGCATTTAATGTCCAAATATACAATTTTATGCTTAATTAATACTTAATTGTGCGTTAATTGTTATTGGGAGTTAATTTGCGCTTTTATAACTTAATTTAATTCTTAATAATAGTTTAAGTATTTTTATAATTTAGTTTTAGAGAAATAAAAGAAGAAAAGAAAGCAAAAATATAAAGAAAGTCGGAATTAGGCCTCTTCTTCAATTTCAAGCCACAGGCCCAAAAATTGGCCCAATCTTCCCTACGACCCAGTCCATTTCGAACTGGGTCGACCCAGTCCATAACCCAAAAGACTCAAACCCCATTTGTCTTTCATTTTTACAAAACAAAAACAAAACAAAAAAAAATAAGAGAAGAAAACCCTAAAAATCTAAACCATCCGCCCCCCTCCCCTCCTATCTTCTTCTTCTTCCTCAAGCTCACATCCCTTCCTCCCATGGCAGACCTTCCCCCCTCACACCCCTGCCCCCCTCACGTCAACACACACACAACACAACCACTCTCACCCCCACGACATCCCCTCGCTGCCATGGCTGCGTTTTTCAAGTTCGTCGAGCAACTTCTACGCCACCATTGTTGCCCGTAGTTGCTTCTCCTCCTGCTGTTGCGTTTTCTTCTTCTCCAACACTGCTGCTGCTGCGTTTTTCATCCTTCATGTTGCTGCTGTGTCGTCCAAACAAACCACCACAACTGCTGCCCGCCGCGTCCAGCCATGGACGAGCTTCATCGAGCTCGAACTCGAGCTCCCATGGCTGCCGTTGCATCTTCTCCGACACCGCTGCTGCTACTGTTTCGTGCTGCTGCTCCAGCAGTGTTGCTGCTGCTGCCTTCTGCTTGTGGCGGGCTGCCATTCTTCGTTTTAAACGATGCCAAACGACCACCTTCTTTGGTCGTCCGTTCGTAGTCGTCTTCGACGTCAAGTTATCTTGGTGCGAGATTCGTTCTCGGACAGATTTGTTTACAATCAAAGTTCGTCGTTGATTCATCTCCGGTTAGTTGTTTTTGAGTTTTATTTTTGTCCATATTTTTGTTTGATATTTTCCGGATCCAAAATCGTTAAAGAATTCAATTCTTGTTTTGTTCGTTGTTCATCGTTGAAATTATTTTTCTAGTTTGTTCATGTTCATGTGCTTTGTTAAAATTAATTTTCAGATTTCAAAATAGAAGTTTAATTAGTTGTTTTCATGTTTATTTCATGTTTGTATTATTGTTTAAGTAAGTATTTGTTAGTTTGATGTTTGTTAGATTCAAATTGAAATTTAATCAACTATTTCTTCAATTTGTTTCATGTGTTTATGTATTGTTAGAAATTGTTAATATTGTTAAGTTCAAGTTTAAGTTCATAATTGTTTCTTCGTCGATCTTGTTATTTGTTTAAAGAATTTAGTTGTATTAAAGGAATATATTGTTTTAATCGTTTAATCCGTCATGTTTGTTGTCTTAAAATAGATTCATTCATGTTCATACTTTGTTTGGATGATCTTGAATCCGAATTTTGTATAGTTTGATTTCTTGTTTACCATTTATGATTATTGCTTGAATTGTTCTCATAATCTTGTTTAAAGTTTAATATAAGAATTGTTTGTTGTAATGTTGTTAGAGTTGATTTTAAGTTCAATATGATTGAATTTAGAAATCTTCATACTTTGTTTGTTGTTGTTGTTGAATCCGAAAATAGGATTGTTTGTTGCTAAAATATTGTTCAATCAAATTTTAGTTGTTCTTGGTTGTTCAATTTGTGTTCATGTGATTTGTTGTTGAAATGTTGTTAAAATCATGTTCATGTGATATTGTTGTTATGATGTTCATCCGTGTTCATATTGTTGTTTGAACATTGTTAGAAATTGATCATATTGTCTATATTTTGGTTAAGTTTGATTAATTGATGTGTTATAGCTGATGGGTAGTTTGGTAAATTTGTAATACGTTCAGGGGTAGTTTGGTAATTTCAGTAAGGTCGGAAGGGGTAGTTTAGGAATTGTACATTTTGTAATTGTTTATTTGAAGCATGGGGGACAAAATGAAATGGGGTGGGTTGTGATATGATTATTTAATATAAAGGGGGGACAAGATTTAATTTAAAGGGGAATCTTGCATTATTTTAAATAAAGCATGGGGGACAAAATGAAATGGGGTGGTGTGATATGTTATTTAATGTAATGGGAATGAGTGGGAAGATAATGGGTTTGGTAGAGAAAATGGGTTGATTTTAATTAATGGAAAGATTTTATGAGAGGGGTTATAAGAAGTCTTGAAATCAGAATAAAAAGGGAGGACAAGAGAAATACACAGACAGGAAAAAAACGGGAGAGAGAAACAAATCTGAAAATAAGAGAGAGAAAAGGGCTGAACATTTAAGAAAAGAAAAACATACAAAGAAAAAAAAAAGTTGAAAATTAGAAGAGAAAGTAGTACACACCTGAGAAATATTCTGGTATACAGGTGTAGAAATTAAGGGTTGAAGATTAACTAGCCTTTCAAAAATCTGAAAATTTCCTTTGGTTTCTGTCCATTATTTTCGGCATTCCTGGATTTTATTTTGAATTTTTCAAAGCTGTCACTGGGATTTTCGTTGACTGGTTATTGCTGGTTATTGTTGCTGTTGCTGTGTTACGTATTACGTTGCTGACTTTCTTCTTCTTATATTGACAATATCAGGTACACAACTGTAATTTTGGCATTTTGTAAGCTGAAATGAAGAATGGAGTGTTAAATTTTTAATTTAGTTTAATTTAATTTTTTGTATTGTATTTAGGTTATTCATGTATTATTATTCTGTAAATCACTGTCATTGGCATAACTAGGCATATTATAGCGACATATTAAATAACGCCTTAACCAGATTATTAGGAAATATATTTAAGCCTGATTATTAATTAAAACTGTTTAATAAAAAAATAGAAGAAATAACGTAAAAATGGCGTTATTGAATCAGTTTGGCAAAAATTAACTAAGTTCCTTATTCATAAGGTTTTTCGTCAACGATAAGTTAATCAGAATCATGTAGTCAATTTCATTTATAACATGAATTAGTTTGCGAACAAGTGTTAGGACATGATGTGAATTAAAACAAAGTTAGAAATATGGTTTAGTAATCAAGTTTTTATTTTTCTTTCTTTCAATTTTCAGTATTTGTAAATAATTAGTTTCAATAAGCTTAAGTCTTACTAACAATTTGAATTTTAATCCAACTATGGGATAATTTTTTTATTTTATTTTTTTATTTTATTTTTCGACAATTCCATGTTGTATTTATGATTATAATTTTTATTACTTTCTGTTAATATTTGTTTTTCTCTTCTATTTAATATGTTATTTTCAAGAATGTAGATATTGATTTTATATTTATAGATAAACTTAGTAATAATAAAAAGGTAGTCATTAAGGGATATTCTTAAAATAAGGAAGGATTTCGCTAAAAATAAATAGATGTAAATAATACAAATTTACAGGATTCTCCAATCTCATTTATTTATTTAATTATTTAAAAAAAATTATTACTTAGAATTTGGGATGGATTGTTTAGTGAATTTCACTTCCTTCCCCAAAGATAATGACGCGCTAGACTCTTTAGGCGCGATTTAATTAATTTTACCTTCTTAAACTCGGATGCGCATTTCATGCGACCCAAATCTAAATCCTAAAACATCAAATAAAATATGTTTCGGATTGTGGGTGCATTTCATGTGACACAGTCCAAAGATATGTTTTAAGCGATGTTCACATTCCTAAAAAATAATGATAATAAAGCGGTAAAAGATAAAATTTGCACATGGTTCATAATTGTATTAAAAATCAGATAAATAAGCCGAATATAACAGTTGAGTGACCGTGCTAGAACCACGGAACTCGGGAATGCCTAACACCTTCTCCCGGGTTAACAGAATTCCTTATCCGGATTTCTGGTACGCAGACTGTAATATAGAGTCATTCTTTTCCTCGATGCGGGATTAAAATTGGTGACTTGGGACACCCTAAATCTCCCAAGTGGCGACTCTGAAATAATTAAACCAATCCCGTTTCGACTGTCCTTTAATTGGAAAAAACTCCTTGTACCCTCGCGGGGGCGGAAAAAGGAGGTGCGACAATAACAGACTTGCTATCTACCATTTTGTAGTCCAAAAACTTTGCAGCAACGAACTTTTTCAAACCGGCATGTTCAGTTTTGTATTTCTTTTCAAGCGCAGTCCACAGTTCCTTTGACGTTTCCACGCCACTGTAGACATTATACAAAGCATTCTCCAGCCCGCTTAGAATATAATTCTTGCACAAAAAATCTGAATGCTTCCACGCCTCAATCACGAGAAAGCGTTCAGTTTCTGTAGTTTCATCGGACAACACATGAACATCTTCCTTGGTGAACTTCTGGAGACTTAGAGTAGTCAAGTAGAAGAACATTTTTTGCCGCCAGCGCTTGAAATCAATCCCGAAAATTTTTTCGGGTTTCTCCGCTGGTGCCAATGCTGCCGGTGTTGTTTGGCTCGTTGAGGCATTGACAGTCACCATTGGAACAACTTAGTTCACATTATCATTAGTCATTTCTATAAAAGAATGACACAACCGTTAAAATCACGTAGAGTTTAATAGAGTACAAAACCACAAAGGTTTTACTCTCCAGAAACAATGAGTACAAAAATAAAAAATATATTAAATTCCTTAAGCTTGTTAGTAAACTGTACTTGTAAAATAATTCTGGAAAATATAAATGAACATAAACAGAAATGTAAACGAAATAACAAAAAATCAATTCGAGCCCACTGAATTCATAGTGTTTTCTTGAGGAATTTAATCCCCTCCTAGTACCCAATGTTATGAATTATTTCATCCCAGGATAGAACGAATTACACACTGGTGTAGGGTACTTCAAACCCCAGTGTTTCAACAACACAAAGTTGTGTAGCAAATCACACTTACTGTTGCTTTGTTTGATGTTTAAACTATGCAGAAGAAGGAGGAGAAACTCAGAAAATCGTATGGAAATTCTGAACAGAATAGTCTTGTATTTATAGCCAAAGTTGGGCTGAAATCTGAAGAGGTGCAACTCTTCAGAATGGTTGTTTATGCAAAACGGCCACAACATAAATGCCATAACATAAATGGCTATTTACTCAACAATAAAAAGGGAAAATAAAGAGGGAAAATTGAAGAGGATAGTTAATTTTCTGTTACCAAAACAGAAAAATGGATTGGATTTAATATTAATATTTATTTTAATATTAATATTCTGTTATTAAAATAATTATTTAATAACATTTCTGTTAATATTTTACTATTAACAAATAAATTTGGTCCAAAAAATTAATCAATCAATTGACCAAATCCGAAGCCGAGCCGAGCGACGACGACGACGCGAGGCTTGCCTTCTTCTCAACTCTTTAAGAGCTAGAAGAAGAGCAATTGCTTATATACCCATAAAAAACCTCTTCCTCTTTCAATATGAGACAATGTCCCTTTGCTAAGGGGAAAAACTTAAAATTTCATTTAAAAATTTTCATTTTTCTACATTTCCCATTCACCCTCTTTTAAGCCTCATTAATGCTTAAAAACCCCAACACATATCAATACATGGAATTTTATGTATAAGTTGCAATACCAAACACATGGATTTTTTTATGCATGTATTCACATAAAAAAATTAAGAGTTATTCTAATCCTTGTACTTCAAATACTTTCAATTCACATAAATTGAATAAACTTTTAAAAGTCGTGATATGATGGATAAAGATTTTCCTTAAATCATAAGTTTCGACCCATTCTACACATATATTTACTTTTTAATTAAACTCTCTCCGTTCCAATTTATGTGATAGTACTTGAATTCACAGAGTCAAATACGTATTTTTCTACCGTAATTTTTTCATGTGCCTTTTAAATATTTTTGAATTATTAACTATTACTAAGTTTTCAAATATATAAATTCTATTTCGAAAAAAGTTTAAAATTCTATGTTCAAATATATGATAAAAATTAAAAAGTTTGACTTTAAAAACAAAAAAAAATCATATAAATCGGGATAGATTCAGAGGGTATTTGGATTGGCTTTAAGTCTGTCAAATAGTTTTAAGTTGGTCAAATCAGTTTTTAAGTTCTTTTTAGCTTTTTCAATGTTTGACAAAGCTATAAATTATTTAAAATAAGCTAAAAACTACTTACAACAAGCTAAAACCATAAGGGAACCCGACTTATTGTTTTTGGCTTTTTCTAAAAAAATCACCTTTTTAAGCCGATCCAAACGGCCTCTTAGTAGTAAAATAATGCACTTACGCAATTGGTTCCTATTTTCCTGAGGAAACGTTGTAATCTATCTCTGATTCTATTTTCTCCCGGAATATCTCGCGACATCGTTTTGTTCTTTTTCTTTGATCATAAGCAGTAAAACTGATTTTCGATTGGAAGAAATAATCGCTTAGATCAGAATTGAGCTATGGACTCTGCTGATTGGCGCACTCAACTTCTACCCGATTCTCGCCAAAGGATTGTCAACAACATGTAATTTCCCTTTCCTTTTCTATTTTTCCTTGTTTTTCTTTTTATCAATGATTTTGGATTCCGACTTATAGTGTTCCTTTGTGTTTATCTGTTTCTGAAAATGATCGTTTAGGCAGAAGTTTTGACAAGTCAACTTGGGGACTTGTTTTTGTTCTGCTTTCCATTTTGTGAAAACTCACTTGTCCAGGTGAATTGGAAATGTATGCCATAGAATTTTCCAGTATTGGTGATCACTCAATGCCGCTGCTTCTTTCTTTAGCCAAGGGTCCAACTGAAATAGCCTCTCCTTCCTCCCAGGGTAGGGGTGAGGTATGCGTACACCCTATCCTCATCAGACCCCATTTGTTGGAATCAATTGGGTTTGTTGTTGTTGTTGGTAATCATTCAAGGAATTAGTTCAAGTGAAAAACCTACTTTTTTTCTGACGGTGGTGTATGAGCCAGCTTAGACTATTACCTCGGATAGCTACTACCTCCCAATGGCACAAGTACCAAGGCTTACGGAGATGAGAATAAATGACCTATTGTCTTTTAACTTCCGCTGGGATTTGAACCTGAAAACTCATGGTGCTCCTTCTACTTCATTGATCACTAAGCCGCACCCTTCGGTTTAACTATATAGTGGCTTATATTTTGCCTTAGATATGTCAACAATTCCTTATCTAAAAAGATATGTCAAAAATGACAGGTTGCATCAATTTATTAATTGGATGATAGCTGAATATAGGTGGATTTTTTATTTGAACTTATGGGTTCAAAATTCTAGGACAGACTGCTACTTCAAGTGCTAAAAATTGGGTTCGAAATTTTGTTCAAATTTGTGGATTTCCTAGCACATGTATAGTTTGCGTCAAACCTACTGGGTTCAGTCGAACCTATATATTACACTCTACATGACTACATCTGCCCCCGTTAAACTGATATTGTTAAGGGAAAACAGGTTTTTGGCTTTCGAAGCAGGGTGTAATCTCAATTATATCTCATCTTTAAAAGGCATTTATATAGATTATGCTCTCATGAACCTGTTAAGCTGAATTCTTGCTGATATGGCTGTGTAGAACCGAGACCTTAAAGAGGCAGCTTTCTGTCACTAGGGAAGAAGGAGTTCAGGAGCTCAAGAAAATTGCAGTTGGGTTTGAGGAAAAGATCTATACCGCTGCTACAAGTCAAGTATGCAATCTAAACTTGCTTCTATTTGTTTGAATAGTGCAATTGTTTTCCACCTGGTTGATGTTATTCTTGCTTGTATTAATGTGCATTTACATTTCAAGTCAGGGGCGGATCTAGAGTGCTGTTACTGGGTTCCCAATACCGGGAACCAGTAACGTTTGCATAGACGCTGTATTTCTATTACGAAATCCATTAACTATTTATAAATATCTAATCGTGAACCTAGTTATTATTGTATATTAGTTTGAAATTACGGTAGGAACACATAAACTTCAAATTCTGGATCCGCCTCCGTTTCAAGTCATTGACATGTTGTATGCATTTTTGAATTTTAACTCTAATTTATCTAATGTTGCAGCCAGATTATCTACAAAAAATATCTCTAAAGATACTGACTATGGAGACAAAATCTCATAATCCTATGACCAATTTGAGCAATGCTGCAAGTAGTGGTCAGAATGCCCATGACCCAGGTGAGGAATGAAAGTTCCTGTGCTGTATTTCACATTAACAAATCATTTGTCTGACATGATTACTTAGTTATGATGTTGGAAAAGCCTGCTCTCTTTGGCTACAAAGTGTAGAGGAAAGTGTTCAATCTCCCCTCTCTCGTCAATGTTCCTTTCTCACCACTGAAAATTCTCAGTTGCTGTCCGATTTCTGTACCTACCTTGATCGTTTTTATGCTCCGAGGGGAAAAAAAACTTTTATCTGCTTAAAGAA
Organism: Nicotiana sylvestris; assembly: GCF_000393655.2. NCBI lineage: Eukaryota > Viridiplantae > Streptophyta > Magnoliopsida > Solanales > Solanaceae > Nicotiana > Nicotiana sylvestris. The sequence goes on along the minus strand of NC_091060.1, from coordinate 17,595,595 downwards.
GTGTCAGATTTAGCTGTCTAACGAAGAGGCATTTGAAATGAAATGCATATTTTGGGAGTGAAGGGACCGCCCGAGCTGGAGCTGCAGCCGGAGCTATGGACGCCGCTGATTGGCGGACTCAACTTCTACCTGATTTTCGTCAAAGCATTGTCAACAAGATGTAATTTTCTTTTTCTTTTCTGCAACTTGTACTTTTTTTCTTTTGTCAAGGATTTTGGATTTCGGCTTCAGGTTTCCTTTGTGTTTATCAGCTTCTGAGAATAACCATTTAGGCAGAAGTTTGACAAGTTTAATGGACACCTGTTTTTCGGCTTTCCTTTAATGAAATCACACTTCTCTAAGCGAACTGAGTAATCCTATTTTTGGGTGGATTAATTGGAAGTTGATGACCTAGATATTTCCAATTCTGGTAATCACTCAAGGATCTAGTCCGAGTGGAAAAACTACTTTAACTCTTTGTGGCTTACATATGTCGAAATGACAAATAGCAGCGCAAGTTAATTGGATAATAATACTAACTAATATTGTCACGAGAAAACAGGTCTTAGGCTTTCACCGCAGGGCGTAATGTCAAAACATTTTCATCGTTAAAAAACGTCTTATCTAGATTGTGCTCTTATCAACCCGTTAAGCTGATTTTTTGTTGATATGACTGTATAGAACCGAGACCTTAATGAGGCATCTTCCTGTCACTGGAGAAGAAGGAGTTCAGGAGCTCAAGAAAATTGCATTGAGGTTTGAGGAAAAAATCTATACTGCTGCTATAAGTCAGGTATGCAGTGCAAACCTGCTTCTATTTGTTTGAATAATGCAATTGTTTTCCACCTGGTTGACATTATTCCTGTTTGTATTAATGTGCAGTTACGTTTCAAGTCATTTTAACATGTTGTATGCATTTCTGAATTTAACTCAAATTCATCTTATATTGCAGCCAGATTATCTACGAAAAATATCTCTAAAAATGCTGACTATGGAGACAGACTCTCAAAATCCTATGACCAATTCGGCCAATGCTGCAAGTAGTGGTCAGAATGCTCATGACCCAGGTGAGCAATGAAATTTCATGTGCTGTATTTCACATTGACAAATCATTTGTGTGACAGGACGCTTTGTATAAACCTAATGACTTAGTTATGATGTTGGAAAAGCTTGCTCTCTATGGCTACAAAGTGTACAGGAAAGTGTTCACTCTCCCCTCTCTCGCAATGTTCCTTTCTTACCACTGAAAATTCTCAGTTACCCTCCGACTTCCATACCTACCTTGACATTACAAGCCCCGCCCTCTGCCTCTCAAGTCTCATCATTGATATCGCCTTTGAACATCATCTAAATTTTTTTTCTTCTGATTGTTTTATGTTCTGAGGGGAAGAAAAACTTTTATCTGCTTAAAGAAGTGTCAGATTTAGTTGTCTAACGAAGAAGCTTTGAAATGAAATGCATATTTTGGGGAGTGAAGGTACCGCCCCAGCTGGAGCTGCAGCCGGAGATATGGACGCCGTTGATTGGCGGACTCAACTTCTACCTGATTCTCGTCAAAGGATTGTCAACAAGATGTAATTTTCTTTTTCTTTTCTTGCAGCTTGTTCTTTTTTTTTTTTTCTTTTGTCAAGGATTTTGGATTTCAACTTTAGGTTTCCTTTGTGTTTAGCTTCTGAGAATAATCATTTAGGCAGAAGTTTGACAAGTCTAATGGATACCTGTTTTTCGGCTTTCCATTAATGAAAACACACTTCTCTAAGCGAATTGAGTAATCCGATTATTGGGTGGGTTAATTGGAAGTTGATGCCATAAATATTTCCAATTCTGGTAATCACTCAAGGAACTAGTCCGAGTGGAAAGCCTACTTTAACTCTCTGTGCCTTACATTTTGTTCTAGATATGTCGAAATGACAGGTAGCAGCGCGAGTTAATTGGATAATAATACTGACTAATATTGTCACAAGAAAACAGGTCTTAGGCTTTTCATCACAGGGCGTAATGTCAAAACATTTTTATCGTTAAAAAATGTTTTTTCTAGATTCTGCTCTTATCAACCCGTTAAGCTGATTTTTTGTTGATATGACTGTATAGAACCGAGACCTTAAAGAGGCATCTTCCTGTCACTGGAGAAGAAGGAGTTCAGGAGCTCAAGAAAATTGCATTGAGGTTTGAGGAAAAGATCTATACTGCTGCTATAAGTCAGGTATGCAGTGTAAACCTGCTTCTATTTGTTTGAATAATGCAATTGCTTTCCACCTGGTTGACATTATTCCTGTTTGTATTAATGTGCATTTACGTTTCAAGTCATTTTAACATTTTGTATGCATTTCTGAATTTAACTCAAATTTATCTTATATTGCAGCCAGATTATCTACGAAAAATATCTCTAAAGATGCTGACTATGGAGACAAAATCTCAACATCCTACGACCAATTCGATCAATGCTGCATCTAGTGGTCAGAATGCCCTTGGCCCAGGTGAATAATGAAACTTCATGTGCTATATTTCACATTAGCAAGACACTTTCTATAACCTAATTACTTAGTTCTGCTGTTGAAAAAGCTTGCTCCTCTCTGCTTCTACTTAGTGTACAGGAAATTTAGATGCTTGAACCAATATACTAGTCGTTTGCCATTGGGAATCCTAATTTGGGGAAGAGTCAATGATATATTAATGCAAATGAGAGATATGTCCAAATAAGCAGCCAAGTCAGCAGATTATATAATATGTTAAGCCTTTTTCATCCCAGTTGGAGTTCCGTTAATGAGGAGGGTATTTTGCATTTCTTGGCTAACGGCAAGGGCAAGATTGGTCCTAAATTGAAACAGAGGGTAAAATTGCACAATATCGAATAGTTCGCAGGCAAACTTAACCCTTTCCCGTTCTATTAATGTTTGAGCAAATAACATGCCCCTTATCTGTAATATTTAGGTGACTACTCTTAGTAAGTACTGATTTGTGCTCTAGATCAGAGTCCTAGCCCCTTGAAGTGTTGCTTATCTACTTTCTGACCATCCTTTTTTCTTTGTATTAGAAATCCCAAACTATAAAAGAACAAAAGAAAAGCAGATCATTTAAGACTCTATATACTGTTGTCTGTTTGTCTAATAATAAAAACTTAGTCAAAGTTCTCATTTGGGAATCAGTTTTCGAAATGCAATGGTTTATGATTCTCGTATCTGTTAGTACTAGAATTGGATGCCCGTGCTAACAGTTTGATGTAGAATGTAATATTATTCATTTACACAGTATGCTAACTTTATCAGACAAAATACTATTTGAGTATCTACCAAATAGTGAATGTCAGAGTATGTTTATATAGAATAGTTTTACATCTTATCAATGACCCTTGTGATATGTCTATAGAAGAGTAAAGTGCTCCAAAAACTTTCTAAGCGAAGCAAGCATTTGATAAATTAGTTTTCACGAATACCTTAATATGGTTAACGAACTCATAACATCAAATTCCAAATAAATTTGAATACAAGGTAAACAACCTTCAAAAAGATTAAGGGAAGCTTTAGAAACTTCCTTATAAAAGGAAAACATAGGAAACAAGAACCAAAGTTTGAAAGGCAAAAAATATTAATCAGTTCTAATTTGTCTGAGGACAACAAAGCAAGTAAGATAAGTCAAACAATCCATAAATGTTGAAGATCACCATCTGTCCTGAATCTTGTCCTGCAAGTTGACACATATGAAGTAATAAAACATTCTGCAATCTCAAGTATGAAAACTAAGCTTCAAACTATGGAAACACATCCAATCACTTTCCAAATAACATTTCTGCAGGAAAGAATGAGTAGAGTACAAAGCAACTCCTATTGCATACCTAAATCTTTTGTTCCCTCACTGGGACTTCAATTAACTTGTACCTTGATGCTATGATCAGCCGTTTGAAGTTCAAATTTTAAAAAGGATTAGAATATAGATAAGATCTTTTCATAGATAATTTAGGAATAATCCATCAATAGCTCCGATTACTAATTCATACAGAAAAGGACAGGAATCAATAGTTATCCTATGAATTCGTGTTTTTATTCCAAGAACTTAAGGGCATGTTGCTTGAATAAATAACTGCAGCATTCTCTTTTGCTTCCTCAATAGATGTAAGCTTTGAAATATACCAAATTCAGGATTTTTATCCTAAATGGGATTATCTCGGGAATGTCCTTGATTTCGAGCTAAATTATACAATGGACGGTTTCCAGGATGACCCTTTTGGACCCCAAATGCAGCAGCAAAACTTCAAGATTGACCAATCCAATCCAATCCTTTCCAAAGCATGTTCGTATACATGCAGAAATCCTACCAAAATTGTGTAAATCATTGGATCTAATTAATTATGATCCTTGACTTCTTGTTTGTTCTTTGGCGTATGTCAACTTTTTAGGTCATGGGGGTAGAGGGCGAGAAGTAAAGTGGAGGATGGTTAGAAAAATAGAAAAGTCAAGTCAAATATGGTGGGCTATAGCTCAAATTAGCCTTGTCAAGCGTAGTGAGAGGACTATATAGAAAGCTGGTGATAGAAAATTTGTTAATCTCAAGTTATCATTCTCCAAATCACATTGATTACAACTATTTGGTACAATTTTAAAGGGAAAGATCAAAATTAGCGGATATATTTTAGACACTAGTCTTTGAGTACGCACGTTGTGGGATACATGTACAAAAAATCTAAAAAACCACTTAAATATTAAAGATAAGTAAAATAAAAATTTTAAAAAAGGTGTAAGTTAAATGATTAAGATTTATCCTATTTAGTTAAATGGGCAACAGTATCTTGTGTCTCTCTAGTACAAGTATTTGCTTGTCATGAAGTTATATTTGTTGCTTAACTGCTATAGCGAATTGTATGCTTCAGTTTGAATGAAGCAATTAGTAGAACGTTGCGCCCAAAAATTTCTAAGTGATTTATCGGCAAGTGGGGGCTTATTGGTTTTGGCTTACTGCATCTTTGGAAGGAACTATAATTATATTACGTAGTTTAAATATGGCAAAATCTCAAATTGATTTTAAAACCCGAAATATTAGGGTTTCCTAGTTCAAATAAAGAAAGATTTAAGAAGCAAGATATTAGTTGATTTCAAATTTCTAAATATTAGGAGAATAATTCTTCATAAAAATATTAGGAAAATAATTAAATGACAATTTTGTCCAATTTGAAATATATTTTTAAAAGGTAAAAGAGTTGATCAACATTTCGTGTTGGTGCTTCGTGCTTTTTCTTTCTAATAGTTAAAATATAGGTTTTTTGATTGTTTATAATATTTTAGATATAGATTCTTGCCAGGAAAGGGAAATTACTCAAGGAAGCATGAAGAGAAAGAGAGAAGACTGGGGAGATAATGTTGAAGAGCATAATGATCAAATACTACCAACATTTACATGTGAAATATGCACTGAAGTTGTTCCAATAACCAAGAAATTCAACAATTTTCATAGTTGCAATCATTCTTTTTGCTCAAAATGCATAGAGAGGCACGTCGAAGTGAAAATCCAACTAAGGATTGCTGATATACAGTGCCCATATGTAGATTGTGGGAAACTTTTGGACCCTCTAGTATGTAGAACGATGATTCCCTTATCGATTTTCGAGAAGTGGTGTGACCTTCTCTGCAAGCAGGCTCATTTAGGATTCGAGAAATGTTACTGCCCTTATCAAGATTGTGGAGAACTCATTGTTAAAGAGTGTGGGGATGTTGTTGGAAAATCGGAGTGTCCTAACTGCAGAAGATTGATTTGCTTTCAGTGTGGGCTTCCATGGAATGTCTGTGAAGAAAATGGATGTTCAAAGGTGAATGACACTTTGTTCAAAGAACTTGTGGAGCAAAAGCAATGGACTAAATGTCCTAGCTGTAATATGTATGTCGAACGAATTGCAGGCTGCAATCATATGCAATGCAGGTTCTCTCTCTCTCTCTCTCTCTCTCTCTCTCTCTCTCTCTCATTACATATGGTTTTAACTTTTACACTGATATAAAGACTTTTTGCACTATCGATGAATTTTAACCTGTTGTAACAGGATATCTGCCTTATTTTTCAAATTATTAATCTCTCTTAATACGGGCTGTCACTTGTATTATCTATTCGATAATCTGACAGTGGAAAAAACTCTTACACATCAGTTAAAAATTAAATTCATGCACATAATTGGTTTTCGTATGGTTGGCATGATTGTGAAATCACTCTATTATACGCACATGTTTCTACCTACATATGACCACGATCAGTGTTCCTTTTCGAAACAACTAATAAGGGAGAAGACACTTTTCACATCCCTTCTCGCGTAGCTATCTAACATCTCAGCCACCTAGTTATATGTCCATATTAAATTGTATGCCCTGTAATGAGTCTTGTTCTTCCACTGTTTCGTGGAAATTCAACGACCTCTTGTGGATGAAAAGTTGAGGCTGGCAATTTAAGCTGTTGCTTCGCCAACAACTGATAGAAAACTGATCAGAGAAGGATGTAGATTTATAAGTGAAAAATAGAGCAGAGAAAGAGGCAATAGACGTGAAGAAGAAATTGCTTGACTGATTGACTACAATGCTGTAACTGCAGTCTTTTTATAACAAAAAAACATAGCAAACATAATTTAAAAATTAGGAACTACCCCACAAAGTTTTCTCCTAAAAACTAGATAACAAAAACCACGTTAAACTACTTCCTAAGGACTAGGACAAACCTAAAAAGTAGGAGTTTTATTTACTAACACCCTCCCTTAAACTGAAAGCTTTCGAGCTTCAATTTCTTGAGTTCTTCCATGGTGCAAAGTCCCAACAATCTTCTCAAATTTTGGAAAGAAAGTAACTTGAGAGGTTTAGTGAAAATATCCGCCAACTGGTCTTCACTACGGCAATATGTTATCTCTATTGTTCCTTCATTGTTGAGATCTCGCAAGAAATAGTACTTCATGTCAATGTGTTTGCTTCTTCCATGTAGCACCGGATTCTTTGACAACTTGATGGCAGAGTTGTTGTCACAGAAAATTGTAGCTGGTTTTTCTTGTTTGAATTTCAGTTCTTCAAGAATTCTCCTTAACCAAACAGCTTGACAAGCACAAGTTGTAGCAGCAACAAATTCAGCTTCGGTACTTGACAAAGTGACAATTGATTGCTTCTTAGAAGATCACGAAACAGCCCCCGTACCTAACATAAAAACATAACCTGAAGTGCTCCTTCTGTCGTCTTGATCTCCTGCATAATCACTGTCAGTAAAACCAATCAAATCAGATTTTTCACCCTTCTTGTAGAACAAAACAAAATCCTTAGTTCCCTGTAAGTAGCGAAGGATTCTCTTAGCAGCTAGCAGGTGAATTTCAGTTGGGCTCGCCATGTATCTGCTTATGAGACTTACAGCATACATGATGTCGGGCCTTGTAGCAGTAAGATACATCAAACTACCTACAATTTGCTTGTAGAATATGCTGTCCACCTTCTTTCTGCTTCCAACTTTGCATAGCTTCAAGCCAAACTCAACTGGAGTGTTGGCGGGATTGCAATTCTGCATCTTGAACCTGTCCAAAATTTCTCGTACATACTTCTCTTGGGAAACAAATATTCCATCATCAGATTGTACTACTTCTAATCCAAGAAAGTAATGCATCTTACCAAGATCGGACATTTCAAACTCATCCATCATAGACTTCTTGAAATCGGCAAACATAATACTATCATTCCCAGTAAATATAAGATCATCGACATATAAACACACAATGAGTATTTTTCCAGATTCTCCAGTTTTAACAAAAAGAGAGTGTTCATATGGACATTTCAGAAAACCAACTTTTAGAAAGTAAGCCTCAATACGACTATACCAAGCTCGCGGAGCTTGTTTTAGTCCGTAAAGAGCCTTTTTCAACTTGTACACCTTATGCTCATTTCCAATTTTTATATAACCAGGAGGTTGCTCTACAAATACCTGTTCTTCCAAGTGCCCATACAAAAATGCCGATTTGACATCTAATTGGAAAATAGGCCAAGAGTTCTGTGCCGCTAATACAATCACCAATCTGATTGTATCGTGTCTTGCAACTGGAGCAAATACTTCTGTGTAGTCAATTCCATATTCTTGTTTGTATCCTTTAGCCACTAAGCGTGCCTAATACTTGTCAACTTCACCATCTTCTTTCAGCTTTGTCTTGAATACCCACTTCACACCAATAGTTTTGTGCCCTTTTGGAAGATCTGATAGATCCCAGGTGCCATTTCTTTCAATGGCATCAATTTCGTCATCCATAGCTTTCCTCCATTTCTCCTCTTTGATAGCATTTTCAAAAGTTGTAGGATCACTATCTGCAAACAATGAAAAGTAGGAAAAATCATCTTCATTTACATCAATTCCTGTTACCTCATAATCCATCATCCACGCGGGCCTTTTGCGAGCACGATGAAGAGACTAATCTGATGCATCAATTTCTTCCAAAGTTGAGGGTGAAATTTCAGCAGCTGCTGGATTAGAATTTTCGGAATTTTCGGGTATTGTTGCTGCTTCTTCGACTTCATTATCAATTAAGATTGGAATAGAATGCTGCATATTCCAATCCCAAGAGTTTTCTTCATCAAAAATAACATCTCTGCTAGTCACAACCTTCTTTGTCAATGGATTGAACAACTTGTACGCCTTGGATGCCTCGCTAACACCAAGAAAGACACACTTCTCGCTTTTGTCATCAAGCTTCTTCCTCTTCTCGTCTGGGATATGTGCATAGCCAACGCAACCAAAAATTTTAAAGTGATCTACAACAGGTTTCCTTCCACTCCAAGCCTCCTATGGAGTCATGTTTTGAACAGCAAATGTTGGACTTCTATTCAAAATATGAATACTCCAATTTACTGCTTTTGGCCAGAATGTCTTTGGAACTCTTCCTCGAGCTAGCAAGCTTTGAACCATGTTGAGAATGGTTCTATTCTTCCTCTCCGATATACCATTTTGTTGTGGTGTATACGCCGTTGTGAGCTCTTTTCGAATGCCATGAGTCCCACAAAATTCTTCAAATCCCTTAGAGCAATATTCGCCTCCACGGTCTGTTCGGAAGCTCTTGATGGTCTTTCCTGTCTCATTCTCCACATTAGCTTTGAAGCTTTTAAATACATTAAAAGCCTCTGATTTTTCCCGCAGAAAATACACCCAAGTCTTTCTTGAATAATCGTCAATGAAGGTAATAAAATACCTTTTCCCTCTATTAGGGATTGGTTTTATTGGCCCACATATGTCAGAGTGAACCAACTCCAAAACATGCTTTGCTCGCCATGATTTGCCTTTCGGGAATTGAGATTGGTGTTGTTTGCCAACAACACATCCTTCACAAATTTGAGAAGGAGCAGTAATTTGAGGAAGACCTGTGATCATGTTCTTCTCCTGAAGTGTCTTCAATCCTCCAAAACTCAAATGACCATAACGAAAATGCCACAACCATGAGAGATCCTTTACTTTCGTCATCAAACAAGATTGAATACTATCAATCTTTATCGGAAATAATCTGTTGGAACTCATCTGAACTATTGCTATAGCTCCTCTCACAGGGTCATAAATTTCACACTCACCCTTCTTAATAGTGATGACATAACCTTTCTCTTGCAACTGACCAACACTTAGTAAGTTGCTTTTCAAATCAGGAACATATAACACATTAGAGATTGTTTCCACAAAATCATTCTTGGTTTTGATCTTGATTGACTATCTCTTCCTCAGGAGATGCGATAGAAGGTTGTGCGAGGACTGCAAGGTTATCCCAGGTGAGACCCTCTCAACGCAGCATAGGCTTTTGGTGATGGACATTTGTATTAGGATAAGGAGGAAGAAGAGGTCAGTACAAGGACGCCCCAGGATTAGGTGGGGCGCCTTAACTAAGGATAAAGCTAAGGAGTTGGAAGGAAGGTTATCGACAATGGAAGCTTGGAGAAGTAGTGGGGACGCAAACACAATGTGGTCGACGACGGCGGACTGTATAAGAAAGGCGGCGAGAGAGGTGTTAGGGATATCTACGGGCCACAATGGTGGCCACAAAAGGAGATTAGTGGTGGAATGCAGTTGTCCAAGGTAAAGTGGAAGCAAAGAAGGCGGCTTACCTGCGGTTAGTAGGGAGCACTGACGAGGAGGAGAAGAGAGAGAACAGTCAAAGGTATAAGGTAGCTAGGAAGGAGGCGAAGATGGCAGTGACGGAGGCTAAGACGACAGCTTTTGCTCGTCTGTATGAGGAACTAAGGAACAAAGGTGGGGAGAAGAAGTTATTCCGACTCGCTAAGGCGAGAGAGAGGACAACTCGGGATCTGGACCAAGTGAGGTGCATAAAAGATGATGACGGCAAAGTTTTGATGGGAGATGACCAGATTAAGAGGAGGTGGCAGACCTACTTTCATAAACTTCTAAGTGAAGAAGGGGATCAGGATATTATACTTGGGGAATCGAGGAATGCCGACAGTCACCATGAAGTAAGTAATTGTAGGGACATTGAGATCGATGAAGTCATGGAGGCAATGCGTAAGATGAGAAGGGGCAGAGCTACCGGGCCAGACGAAATTCCGGTTGAACTGTGGAGGTGTGTGGGTAGAGCAGGCTTGGAATGGCTTACTGCATTGTTTAGTGTTATATTCAAGACTAATAGGATGCCTGAAGAGTGGAGGTGGAGTACAATGGTCCCGTTGTATAAGAACAAAGGTGATGTCCAGAGCTGTAACAACTATAGGGGCATCAAATTACTAAGTCATACCATGAAAGTTTGGGAGAGAGTGGTAGAAATGAGAGTGTGAAGGACGGTGTCTATTTCAGACAACCAGTTCGGGTTCATGCCGGGACGATCTACCACAGAAGCTATCCACCTTATTAGGAGGATGGTGGAACAGTACAGAGATAGGAAGAAGGATCTCCACATGGTGTTTATTGATCTGGAGAAAGCGTACGATAAGGTTCCTAGGGAGGTCTTATGGAGCTGCTTAGAGGATAAAGGGGTCCCGATTGACTATATTAGGGTGATTAAAGACATGTATGATGGAGCTAAGACTCGGGTTAGGACAGTAGGAGGCGACTCTGAACACTTTCCAGTTATTACGGGGTTGCACCAAGGGTCTGCGCTCAGCCCATTCCTATTTGCCCTGGTGATGGATGCACTGACTCATCATATTCAAGGGGAGGTGCCATGGTGCATGCTATTTGCTGATGACATTATTCTAATTGACGAGACACGAGGCGGCGTCAACGAGAGGCTAGAGATTTGGAGACATGCTCTTGAGTCTAAAGGTTTCAAGTTGAGCAGGACGAAGACGGAATACCTCGAGTGCAAATTTGGAGTTGAGCCGACGGAAGCGGGAGTTGAAGTGAGGCTTGACTCTCAAGTCATTCCCAAGAGAGGTAGTTTCAAGTACCTTGGATCGGTTATTCAGGGGATCGGGGAGATTGACGAGGATGTCACACACCGTATAGGGGTGGGGTGGATGAAGTGGAGGTTAGCGTCGGGAGTCTTGTGTGACAAGAAAGTGCCACCGTTACTAAAAGGTAAGTTTTATAGAGCAGTGGTTAGGCCTGCCATGTTATATGGAACTGAATGTTGGCCGGTAAAGAACTCACACATCCAGAAGATGAAAGTAGCAGAGATGAGGATGTTGAGGTGGATGTGCGGGCATACAAGGATGGATAAGATTAGGAATGAAGATATTCGAGAGAAGGTGGGCGTGGCCCCCATGGAGGACAAGATGCGGGAAGTAAGACTCAGATGGTTCGGGCACATTCAGAGGAGGAGCACTGATGCACCGGTGAGGAGGTGTGAGCGACTGGCTGTAGTGGGCACGCGGAGAGGTAGAGGACGACCTAAGAAGTATTGGGGAGAGGTGATCAGACAGGACATGGCGCGACTTAGGATTACTGAGGACATGACCCTTGACAGGGAATTATGGAGGTCGAACATTAAGGTTGTAGGTTAGGGGAGAGTTGAGAATATTTCTACAGCACAATAGAGTGAGACTAGCCAGTTAGGAGTTAGACTAAGAATGTCATTGGTCGTCTATTGATGCAGGACTTTACCTTCTAGTTTTACTATACCAGCCATCTATTTCGTATTTCGTATTTCTTATTCTGTATCATATCTCTTATATATTGCTGTTATTTTATTAAGCATTTTTATGGTATTAATATATCGACTCCTGTTGCTTTTTTGAGCCGAAGGTCTCCTGGAAACAGCCTCTCTATCCTTCGGGGTAGGGGTAAGGTCTGCGTACATATTACCCTCCCCAGACCCCACTTGTGGAATTATACTGGGTCGTTGTTGTTGTTGTTGTTTTGATCTTGATGTCACCTTTTCCCGTTGCATCCACAGTAGAACAATCACCAAAACTAACTTTAGAACGGAAGCCTTCATTTAAGTAAGAAAAGCAAGACTTACTTCAAGTCATGTGATTAGTGCAGCCTGTGTCTAAATACCAAACATCTCGCTCGGTTTCCTTCTCTACTTGAATTGCCATCAACAAGGTTTCACCTTCCTTGTTCTCCGCGTAATTGGACTTCTCTTCCTTTTCTTTGTCATTAGGCAGCCTAGTATAACATTCAGATGCATAATGACCAAATTTATGACATTTATAGCACTCTATCTTGGATTTGTCATAATCTCGACCTCTGCCTTTGCCTTGAGATTGATCATTATTTGCTTTGAAATTCCTATAGGAATCTCTACCTCCACGAACTCCTCTTCCTCTGCCTCGACCTCTACCTCTACCTTTTCCTCTGGAATTGGAAGAAGAAATAAAAGTAGAAGCCTTCAAAGCCTGCTCATCGGAAGTTGAACTACGGTTCATCTTCTGCTCATGCACCAATAAGGAGCTCTGCAATTCGTCAAGTGATAAGACATCTATGTCTTTTGACTCCTCAATGGAGCAAACGACATAATCATACTTTGGTGTCAGAGAGCGCAATATCTTTTCCACTGTTACGACATCGCCCATGTTCTCACCATGGAATCGCATCTTGTTGCATATCTCCATGGTTCTAGCACAGTAGTTGGTGACGGATTCTCCTTCCTTCATCTGCCAGGTTTCGAAGTCCCTCCTCAAGGCTTGTAGTTGTGCTTGCTTCACTCTTGTAGAGCCTTGATACTTTTTCTTCATAGAATCCCATATATCCTTGGAAGTTTCTTTGCAAAGAATGGTTTCCAAGATGGGACGCTCAATAGCCTGAAAGAGATAATTTTTTGCCTTTAAATCTTTCAACTTTCTTGCTTCAAACTGAGTCTTTTGAGCATCCGTCAAAGTTTCGCCTACTGCTGGCGCTTTAATGCCGTCTTCAACAATTGGCCAATACTCTTTTGACCGTAAGAAATTCTCCATCAGCATACTCCAGTGGTCATAGTGACCATCAAAACGGGGAATAGCCGCTTGCACAAAATTGCTCTTTGAAGCCATAGATGAAGAACAATTTTTTTATTTTTGGGTAAACTCTCTCTCACACGGGTTTATCTTTTTTCTGGATCTAACCTTGCTCTGGATACCACTGATAGAAAACTAATCAGAGAAGGATGTAGATTTATAAGTGAAAAATAGAGCAGAGAAAGAGGCAATAGACGTGAAGAAGAAATTGCTTGACTACAATGCTGCAACTGCAGTCTTTTTATAACAAAAAAACATAGCAAACTTAATCTAAAAATTAGGAACTACCCCACAAAATTTTCTCCTAAAAACTAGATAACAAAAACCACGTTAAACTACTTCCTAAGGACTAGGACAAACCTAAAAAGCAGGAGTTTTATTTACTAACAACAACCCCCCATCCAAACCCAATTCTTTTTACTTATATACATTGACAATGTAAATAATGTAATTTAGCGTCTTGTAATAGGTTTTGCGTCTTATTTTTCAAGTTATTAATTGTAGTTATTATGAACAACTATGTGCAAGTATCTTTTAGGTAATCTTATAGTGAGATAAATTTTTTTACTTTCAATGTACAAAGTTAAACCCAGGAAATAAGTCCCATATGCCTGTATATTTTCAGTTTCTTCCTTTAGTTATTCTCCTACATCAATTAGAAATCTAAATTACATAGATTATTGAAACGACATATTTACTGGATGAAACAACTTGAATCCTCATTAAGTTTTTAAGGTTTCAGATATGCAAATGAGCAACTCTCAGTAAATTTCTATTTGCAGATGCAATTTCAGTTTCTGCTACAAATGCGGGAAAAGCCCTACTGCTCAGAGGCGCTGGTGCAGGTGCAAATAAGATTGAAGATCCTCATTTTGCACATGTTAGGTTCACCTTTTTTCATGATAAAAGGTTGTATATATAATAAAGTAACTATAAATGGTTTGATTTATATACACTGACATTGTTAAAAATAATTGCAATATCAATATGTTGCCTGCTACTTATCTGCTTTATATGTTCCATGTTACGGATCCACACACACACACACATATATATATATATATATATATATATATATATATATATATATATATATATATATATATAATTATCATGTAAATGACTAGGTAGTGGTTTTTTTTTTCCAGTATATATATCAGTTAAACTCAAAATGGATTTGTAGTACCTATACAAATGAAATGGCATACCTAAAGAATTTAACCTTGTTTGGGAATACTTTTAGGAGTCGTTTGGTTTGACTTTGGGGGATAAGATGAAATGATCATGTATAGCTATGAAATGATCATATATTTTGGTATTGCTTTTTTCCCTGATTTGTATTTTGAATCATGTATAGCTAAGCTTGGTATAATTTAATGCATCAATTGGTGTTTTATTTTATACTTGGTATAACATGGAAGAGTAATACATGGATTAAACACCAAAAGATAAAATTGCCTGTAATCTCTCCCTGAAATCCATTATCAACACCCTTAATTTTATGAGGTTCAAAAAATTATCATATTTTAAATTTTATCATATATATCCCATATTTAGTATAAAAAACTAAACGTCCGATAAAAATTAATTGTTGCATTACAATCCCACATTATAAGTCCATGTATTACAAACGACCCTTTAGTAATAATTATAGATTTCTTATTGTGTTTTCAGGCTTGCTGCGTTAGATTACAGAACTTTTGTTATTTGCTTTTGTCCGAACCTTCATTTCGTTAAGGAAAATATCATTCACTTTAATTAAATTAGAAGGAAAATAAACAAGTTGACTAAACCAGAAGCAAATTCCTTCTAAGAGACTGAAAAGCACATATATGATATTTGGAGATGAATTTTCTTTTATATATCGGAGAATAATAAGAAATGAGAAATTAAGCAGCTTTTAATTTGTAATGCCAAATGTTAAGCTCTTGATTGCATTGGAGATACGTAAAAGCATTATGTTCAATTTTGTGGGAAAGTTTTTAGATAATTTTATATATAGGATTTCCCTTTTACTCCAATTTTTGTACTTCCAATTGGAAGCTTTTTAAAATTAATCAATTCTCAATGATGTTGTTCACGTCACAAATAATTTCTTTTTGTTATTCTTTGCTTGTGAGGGTCAGCCAAATTTAAGTTTGATGAAGACCAACTTTCGAGCAAAAATAAAATGTGTTGGTAATATTTGACATGTATTTTTGAATTCGTAAGATTTTTCATTATTTAAAATAAGGTGGTAATTGTCTTAGATTAATTAACTTTTAACTCTCGACGCATACAAGGAGAAAAATATAGTTAATGCTACAGTAATATGTACTTATCGATAGCAACAACAACAATCCAGTGAAACCTCACAAGTGGGGTCTGAGAAGGATAATGAGTACTATACACAGACCTTACTTCTATTCCGAGGGAGTAGAGAGACTATATCCGATAGACCCTCGGCTCAAGAAGACGAAAAGAGACAAATACATCAGTACCATCATCAGAAAACATAGAAACAATAACAACGGCATAAGAACCAGAAAACAGATGAAAATCATAACAAGTAAATAAGGCCCTATATTATGGAAAACAGAAGAATAGTGTGAACACAACATTAACCACTAGCAATCTAAGACGAAATCCTATTAGGCTAGTCTCACACCCGGTACGAAGTATAAATTGCTCAACTACCTCCTAGCCTACAACCTTAATGCCCGACCTCCATCAAGGGCATGTCCGTCTACTTATCGTTAGCAAAATAACAAATACAAGAAGAGGTCACTGGTCATATATGCCGCTTGATTATTTTGTGGCTAGGCTTACAATATGCTTAAGTTGTGACAAAATTTTAATTACATGCCACAAAAGTGGCTACAGTTTAAATATCTAAAAAGTGTTAGAAGAGAAGAGACATTACATATCCATATTTTTAGCACAAACCAAAAAAAAAGGCAAAATACATAAGTTGCCACCTGACTTATGGCCAAAATCTCTGTTACACACTTTCTAGGAACGAATATTACTTTACACACTCAACCTTTCCAAAGTGTATTTAAGACACCACTTTTTTCTTAACCAATTTTCAGAATATGTATAATATCACGCACCAATAAGGTCGTGACACATGTACTAACTCAAGAAACAAAAAATAAAAATACTAAATTTACACCACAATTGATATATTTAAAAGAAAAAAAAGAAAAAACGGGAAACAACCCTCCCGTCTCTCATCTTCTTTAAACTCCCACACCAAGCCTCCTCTAAACTCCATGGAAATACCCACCAAGCCTCTTCTAAAATCCCACAGCAATGGAAATACCCACCAGAAAAAAAAAATTCACATGAATCAAGTGTTGTCCATGGCAACCACTACTATCGCCATGGCCAATATTCACACAGATCTTTCACATGGTGCTTTAAGTGTTGGCCATGACAGCTATCACTATCGCCATAATTTTTAGAGTAAAACCTACACTATAAACCCTTTCTTCACACCCATTCAAAAAAAAGTAAATTTTTGAAGTCAAAGAAAAAATAAGCAGATCTAAAAACAAAATTATGAAAACAAATAGAGAAATCAGTCACTGATTTCATTAGCAGATCTAAAAATATTTAAACTTGAAGGAGATGACTAATTAATTTGAAACTTGGACCTAGCCCTAAAATTATTTTTGTGTTTCAGAGTTTAGTTATTGGAGATGACAAAGTAGGTGTCCAAGGGAAGAAGAATACGGGTGGGCGTGTGTGGAAAAAAGACCAAATTATTTGGAGATGAAATAACTAAAAATAGAAAAGAAAAAAATAACAAAGGCTGGGGACATGTGACATTTAGATAATGGTTTAGACCCGAAAGTTTTACATTCACTCGCCTTTTTTTTTGTGTAAAACACGCGCGCGTCAGCTGCCAAAAGTGGTGTGTATTAGATACACTTTGAAAAAGTTGGGTGTGTAAAGTAATATTCGTTCCTAGAAAGTGTGTAACAGAGATTTGGACCATAGGTCAAGTGACAATTTATGTATTTTGCCCAAAAAAAACTCACGACCTACAACATATCCCTTTTCTCAACTAATTCTTCGAAAAGCGCGCGAAAACAGTTGGAAAAAATTCTTCTCTTTCCTTTTCTTCCTTATTTTCTTTTTATTTATGTCGCAAAATTCGTTTTTGTTCTTTCCTTTTCTAGTTTCTCTATTTCTCTATATACAATAATGCGATTGCTTCCTCTTTTTCTGATTTTCAATAGGGAAAGAGGTATTAATTAGATCAGAATTGAGATGGATGGGAAGAATTGGAAGGCCCGGGCTCGGGGTGGGGTGGTGGTGAATGTACCACCCTATCGGTAGCTCCCGCCGGCGGATTGAGAGGTAATTTCCTTTATCGCTTGCAACTTGTACTTGTTTTTTTCTTTTGTCAATGATTTTACACTTGAATATTCTTTTGTTTATTTTTACAGTAAAAGACGTAGACAATTTTCTCATTTAGTAATTCGGAATCAGTTTTGACAGAATGGTTTGAGAATTGTAGGTTTAATTGAAATTACAAAGCAAAATGGAATTTGTACTGGAAATCTAGTCCCACCTTCAATTTGAGAAAGAAGGTACCCGTAGCATTCATTAAAATTTAAAACAAAATTTCAATACAATAATATTGACGGCACAGAATCTAAGGAAGTGGCAAGTTGTTTGTGTTAGTTGGCGTTTCATGTACAGGAAGATGGGGTGGGGTGGGGGTGGGGGGTTGAAGATGTCAATCATTTCCTTTTAAATTGTCTTTTTGCCGGGATGGCAACGGGGGTTCTGTCTAAAGGTGGCTAACGGGCCGGGTTGGACCGGAACCGGGCCGGCCCAGACCAGTTTAAACCGGAACCGGATCGGCCCGGTTCATAAGGGGCCGGGTGGGCTGGGTAGGGGGTTAGGCCGGGGACGGAGGGGTTCATTTGGGCAAGCGGTTAACCGGGCCCGGGTAACCCGGTTGGCATGAACAGTGCCCGAACCGGTTAACTGTCAGATTTTTTATTTTTTTTTTGTACTTTCCTGCAGCGTGGGGCCCACTATCGGTTGGAAAATCAGATTCTTCATCACATATCCGTTGGCAAACGGATTTGTTGCATAAATGGCCATTTTTTTTTAAAATTTTTGGTATTTAATACTTTACAAAATTAACCCTTTTAAAAATCTATAAATACCCTCCCCCCTCTTCTTCATTTTTTCACTCAAAATTCTTATCTCAATCTCAATTCTCAAATTCTCAATTTCTCTCTTCCCTTCAATTTGCAAGATTTCATCTTCTAATTTTATAATTTTTATTTGGCTCTCTTTTCTTGAATTTAATGTACATTGTACATTGTACTGATCCAAGGCATATGTTAACAAGTGATACTTGGGAGGTCATCAATGATGTTGTTAAATTTTTACATAAATTTTATACAGCTACTGTTGAGTTTTCTGGAGCATATTACCCCACTGTTACTATGACTTTAGTACATATAGCTGAAATTTCTTTTCTTCTATTTGAATTTAAGAAGAAAGAAAAATATAAGGATGTTGTTGAAAAAATGCAAGCAAAATTCAAAAAATATTTCTTTCCAATTCCTCCGATTTACTTAATTGGTGCAGTTTTAAATCCTTCTATTAAAATGTCTGATTATCACCAATTAATGAATGCTTTATATATTTATATGGAGATTGGAGAAACTGAAACCCCAAATTTATATGTTTCTATGAACAAGCTAAATTAATATTTACAATAACTATATAATTGATAGCCCAGAAGAAGAGGAACTTGGAGATATATTAACACATGGAAACCCATCCGAATTTAACACGCCAGAAGAAGGTCAATCGGTTCATATTGATTATGATGAACTTGCTAGGGCGATGCAAAACATTTGAAATTACTACTTTTACTAGTTTACTTGTTGAAAAAAATGTAAACATTTCATTTTGTAAGTTTGAAAGTTGAAACTTGAAATTAAGAAATAAAGTAGCACTTGCAATAAGTGCAATTTTTTCCCATCTTATTTGTATTCTTAATTTCTTTTAATTAATACAAAGTATTAATATAACTTACAATAGTTATACAAAATTCCAAAAAAAAATTAAAAATACACTAAACCCGGCCCGACCCCCTCAACCCGTAACCCTTATGGTTCAATTTTTACCCGGATTAACCCAGCCCGCTAAACCCGTTACTGTACCAACCCGGAACCGGTCCGGCCCGAAACCCGGACGGGTAAAAAAAACGGACCCGGCCCGGCCCACCCGTTTAACAGCTTTAGTTCTGTCTTAACCCACAAAATTTCAACCCGCCCCACATAGTATTTGCACCCACATTCACCCACCCCGCACCACACCTGCGTCCACCCGCTACGCCCCGACCTGCTCATTTTTTTTCTCTTTCATTTTATTAATTTTAATTTTTTATCTTTTGGCTGGAACTAGTCATACTTTTATGATATATTCTCATATTTTTTATTAACTTTAAAGATTATGGGAGGCTTCAGCTAAGGAAAGAACATGACAAGATACTTATGAGAATTACAATATTACATCTTACACATTTAAAATAAAAGTTACTTAACAAAAATCTTTGATATTATAATAACTTTTGATTTTTAACTTTTTATATTGGATTAAGAGTATATGTTATTTTTCAAGCTTATATTAGAAATTGGAAAAGAACCTATGTCAAAATCAATTAATGGATATTTACCTTTTTGAGTATTTGAGCAAAATGAAGGGGTAATACTTTTAGAATTAATTGAAAACTATATGTTAAATATTACAGTTTTAGAACTTCAATACAAGGATGAAAATCTGACGTGCAGGGATTTTTTTCAAATATTATGAAACTTTGTTTGTTTTAATATATTACGGGCCGGTTTCATCTCCAGAAAGGCTAAAAAATGAGTTTCCTTCTTTGATAAAAATTTTAAATCCGCACCCGCAAATTATTTAAAAAAAGTTATTTCAACCCGCCCCGCAACCGCATATGCTTAAACCCGCACCACCCCACAACCACATATGCTTAAACCCCCACCACCCTGCATATGTCTAAACCCACCCCGCCCTGCCTCGCACCTCCCCATTGCAATTCCTACTTTGCCTCGAGGTTATAGTGGGAAATTCTTAATGGGTTTTGGCATATCATGGGTGATGCCAAGCACGGTAAAGGAGTTAATGTTCAATTGGAATGATGGGAGGAGGTAAAGGCGCAGGGCATGGAACGTTACTTCACTAGCACTTATGTGGGTTATTTGGAGAGAAATAAATATGAGAGCTTTTGAAGGGATAGATATGAATATTGTTAACTTGAGGAGTAGCCTCTCCTTATTTTCTTTTGGAACACAATAAAATTCTTGTTGTATATAAGATTGGGTGTCTTTCGTGGAAAACCATTTTTTTTTGTAGGTTTTCTACTTTTTGGTATACTTCTTGTATATGGGCGCGTATTGTCTCAAACATTATTGAAATTTATATAATTAATCAATAAAAAAATCACTCTTTCTAACCGATCAAAGAAAAAAAAATTCTCTCTTTCTAGGATATAAGAAAATAATGAAGCTCCCAAGTCCTTGGTCTAGCGGTAAGAGCGAACCTATGATGTGTAGGTTAGGCGCACGTCATAGACTCGAACCCGATGCAGACAAAATCTTGATTAAGTGGAGAACGATTGAGGGGTGGCCCTATTATCCACCGAGTTTCGAACTGTGCACCATTGGCTTTGGGGATTTCTCGGTAATAAAGAAAGGGAGCAAGAAAAAAGTGAATTTTCAAAAGTTAATTGTAGTTACAGTTTTATCCAACACAAAATGCACTTACAAAAGGTAATCAAAATTTGTGTTGGAGATTTGTACTTTTATAATTGTATAGATTAAAAGATGTAACTGTTAGTATATTTTCTAAGTGGGAAACTTAACTTTCTTAGACAAGTATATTTAGATGGAAATTAAAATGAATTAATATACCTGAAATAACTAACATGGTCCCAAAGTTTGCGTGAAATTTTAATGCTGTAAGGAATCAGGTTCTTTAATATTTGTGCTATCCTATATTTTTGTTTTATTTGTAGCATCTTTAGATCCTACAGCTCAGACGAGATGCGCAAATAGAGCTGATTGGCAGGAGGAGGTTTACCAAAAGGTATTGTTTGCAATGGTATTTTTACTTGCACAAGGTTTTGAAAACTGAGGAAAGTACAGATGACTTGCTATAAATTGATGTTTTGGCAATTGAAAAGTCATGTGGATTTTGATAAATTGGCTGGTTATAACAATATAAGAAATAGCTGAATATTCTGAAATATTTTCCTGTGATTGATGGAGTAATAGAGGAGGTTTCCCAAAATAGGTGTTCAGCTAAATTCATGGTCATACCCCTTCCCGCAAGGTACTTTATGCATTCTAGTTCATAGAGGAAATAGAAAATTGAGCATGTTAACAGAGACTGATATATTCTCAATTGAGAAGTATGCCCAGTTGCTTATTTTATCATTCACATGCTGAATCCTGCAAAATGTATTGGTTAATCAGTTGTATTCTTCCTCTTCTATTTCAATTTTAACCGTTTCATCTGAAGGTTCTTTACTAAGATTCTCTAGTTTGTTCTCTACTGCATAGTACAATTGATCTAATTATTACTTATCCACACGAGACTGTAGTCCTGATACTTATATAGTCAACTTAATGAAAATTGTAATGCAGATCAAGTCTATGAAGGAGATGTATTTACCAAAACTCAATGATCTATACCAGAAAGTTGCTTCTGAAGTGCAGCAGGTGTGTCATCAGCGTTTTATTCCCATTGTTATCATTTCTGGAGGCAATTCTACCAGCTGTGTGGTGCATCATTCTGGATTTTCTAGATTTTGATATAATTGTAGATGTGCATAGTTCTATTCACTCCCAACTTCAATCCCAACTTGTCGAGGCTATACAAATCATTTATGTCCACTCAGTTATATTCAGGCGCATTTCATTCCAATAGTATAGACAAATTACAGGTTCTCAAAATTTCAATATATCCCCACCAAGCATACAAGTCTAACTGAAATAAAGGAACTCCTGGGAAACAGCTAACCCAATGTAACTGTTACAACAGCAATCAAGCCTTATTCCTGACTAGTTGGTATTGCTTATATGAATATTTTGTATATATTGTGTTCCCTTTTTTGGCTAAGTTTTCATTGATGCCAAGAGAAATTTGGTCTAGTTACCCCTAATGGAGTTTAAGTCGAAATCATCTCTTTTACTACCTTCAATCATCATACAGTGTTTTATGTGGACAATACTCGACTCGCAATGCCTTTCTTTCTTATATTGAAACCATTGCCCTCTAAGTGCTTCACTATAGTTTCAGATTTTGACACTCACTCGCAAGTTTCGTCAATTAACACACTGTCATTTGCAAGTAGCATGCACGGAGTGGGGTCTGGGGAGGGTAGGATGCACAGAGACCTTACCCCTACCCGGAAGGGTAGAGAGGCTGTTTCCGGGAGACCCTCGGCTCAACCTTTGGATAAACCTACCGTTATTGGAAATTCCTCTGTATGTCTTTACATTTTTCTCATGCCTATGATTGTTCATCGTACATATTCTTAAAGGAACTTATATATTTGATGTACAAACTTCTAAAGCTGCCCTTAGTTAATCTTAGAACATTATCTAACTGAGAATTGCTGCAGAAAGATCGAAACTCTAAATTCTCATTTTTGCATCCTTGTTCCTTCCCTGTCATCTTGAGAAAAAGTATTTCCATTGTTGGAATACAGTGTAAGAATCTTACATCTTCGTCATTTGACAGCTCTGAAGTATTGTTTATGATTGTGAAGTAGAGGTGGTGGTGGGCACCGTGAAAGGAGTTATTTGCACATATCTAGGTAGTTACTGTGGTATAGATGTAATTTTGATGTTAGTCTCTTTTCCTTCAAGGGAAGAGATCAAGGCAGGGCTGTGAACGTGGTGCAGCTACCTTGCGATCTCCGGATAAGACTCTGAGAGTGCTGGAAGCTCTCACTCTGATGCTCGGGCACCTGGATCTGCACACAAGGTGCAGGGAGTAACTTGAGTATGCCAACTCAGTAAGTAACTAAAGTAAATAAAGTCTGAGTGCAGTGGCGAGCATTCACAATCATATGCATGCCTATCAAGAGAATTTCAACAAAAATATCAAGTCAAAATCTGCAGTTCAATAGCCAATTTATCTCGTAAAAGCTCCAGTTTCAATTAAAATCCTTTAAAATATTTATTCAACATTTTTCAACAGAGGCTCAGTATAAAAGATGAATGAAAGCAGAAAAATGTCGTAAACAAGCCCTTCGGGCAAGGTATCACTCATAAGCATAGCCTCTCGGGAAAGCCTCTCAGTCACTCGTGACTCAGCTCTCGTCAATCAGTACTCACACGCAGTACTCCAGCTCAATAGATATCTCATAATAATAATAATAATAATAATAATAATAATAATAATAATAATAATAATAATAATAATAATAATAATAATAATAATAATAGTGCAGTCTGATCCATAATATATAGTTGATTACGCTCACTGGGGTGTACAGACTCCGGAGGGGCTCCTACAGCCCAAACGTCATATCGCTGCGGCGCGTAGCCCGATCCAATATATATATTATTGTGGCGTGCAGCCCGATCCAATATATATACCATTAGGTCCTCAATCTCTCTCAGTCATCAACCTCACGACCACGCGGGCATATCAGTGAAAATCAGGGAAACTCAGCCCAAATAGTTTTCATATTTTAAGAAGTGGAGTGATGAAACCGGATTAAACAAGACTGGGGATATGCTTTCAAATCGAAACATGGTGAGGGAAGTAGTAAAATACCCCTAAGGGTCTAAACAGGTCGGCACAAGGCCTCAAACATGACACTCAACCCAAGTTAATAAACCAATTTCTAAAACACATGGATATCAGATACAATATATCAAATTATGCAACTATACAGTCGCCACGAGACGGACCAAGTCACAATCCTTACGGGTGCACGCCCACATGCCATCACCTAGCATGTGCGTCACCTCATTTATTAAAACAGTACGAAATTCTAGGGTTTCATACCCTTAGGTCTAGATTTACAATTGTTACTTACCTCAAACCGGATGAAATACTACTCCGCGACGCCCTTGCCTCTGGACTCAGCCTCAACTCGCGTCGAATCTATCTAAAATCAGAATCATAACATCAATATATGCTAAGGGAACGAAGCTCATGCGAAAATAATCAAATTACATCAAAAATCCCTAAATTGGTCAAACTCGACCCCCAAGCCCACGTCTCAGAATTCGATAAAAATTACATCAATAGAATTCTTATCCTCCCACGAGTCTGTACATACCAAAAACATCAAAATCGGACCTCAAATGGTCCCTCAAATCCCCAATTTACACTCTCCAATTTCAAGCCCTAATCTCCCAATTTTAGGCTTCAAATCCCACTAATTTCATGACTAAATAATTAGAAATCATCATAGAATCGAGTATTATGTTCAAAAATCTTACCTCCAAGTGTTTCCCTTCGAATCCCTCTTCAATCCCTCTCAAAAAGCTTCAAATCCGCTCAACAATGGTGGAAAATGACTAAAATTTGCGAAGGCAACTATTTAAACATTCTGCCCAGGTAAATTTTTCTTAATCGCGATCGCGGAAAGACCCTCGCGATCGCGAAGCACATAATTTGACTGCCCTCATTTTAACCCTAAGCGATCGCATAAAACTCTACGCGATCGCGAAGCACTGCCTTAGCTACCTGACACGATCGCGGCCTCACCCACACGATCGCATAGAACAAACCTATTCACCTCTCACCAGCTCATTCCCTTCTACGCGAATGTGACCCTGGCGACGCGTTCGCGAACAACAACTTCACAGCCTATCGCGATCGCGTCCTAACCTCTGCGATCGCGTTGAACAATTCTCACCTCTGCCCAACTGAGCCTACGCGATCGCGAAGAACAAAAATGCCTGCAACTGAAACCAGAAAATCTGCAACTCTCCAAAATAAGAATTTGATCCGTTAACCACCCGAAACTCACCTGAGGCCCTCAGGACCTCAACTAAATATTCCAACACATCCCATAACATCATTCAAACTTGTTCCAATCTTCGGAACGCTCAAAACAACATCAAAACATCAAATCACCCTCGGATTCAAGCCTAAGGATTCCAAAAACTTCCGAATTCGATCAAAAAGTCTATCAAAACTCGTCTGAATGACCTGAAATTTTGCACATGTCCCAAATGACACAACGGACCTACTCCAATTTACGGAATTCCATTCCGACTCCGATATCAAAATTTCCACTACCAACCGGAAAGCGCCAAAATTTCAATTTCGCCAGTTCAAGCCTAAATCTACCACGGACCTCCAAAATACACTCCGATCACGCTCCTAAGTCCCAAATCAACTCACGAAGCTATTCGAATCATAAAAACTAAATTCTGAGATCGTTTACTCACAAGTCAACTTCCGATTGACTTTTCCAACTAAATGACCAACTTAAGAGACTAAGTGCCCCATTCCTCTACAAAACCACTCCGAACCTGAACCAACCAACACCATACCATATAATACAGTTGAACAAGAGATAAAGAAGCAGAAATAGGGGAAACACGGTAACTCATGAAACGACCGCTGGGTCGTTACATCCTCCCCCTCTTAAACAAACGTTCGTCCTCGAACGAGTCAAGAAACATACCTGAAGCCTCAAATAGGTGAGGATATCTGCTCCGCATCTCCTGCTCGGTCTCCCAGGTAGTCTCCTCCACGGGCCGACCTCTCCACTGCACTTTTGCTGAAGCTATATCCTTTGATCTCAACTTTTGAACTTGATGCTCCAAAATAGTTATTGGCTCCACATCATAAGTTAAATCATTATCCAACTGAACCGTGCTGAAATCCAAAACATGAGACGGATCGCCAATGTACTTCCGGAGCATAGAGACATGAAATACCGGATGCACACTCGACAATCTAGGTGGCAAAGCAAGCTCATAAACCACCTCCCCAATCCTCCGAAGCACCTCAAAAAGCCCAATGAACCGAGGACTCAATTTACCCTTCTTCCCAAATCTCATAACACCCTTCATGGGTGAAACCTTTAGTAGAACCTTTTCCCCAACCATGTAGGACACATCACGAACCTTCTTGTCAGCATAACTCTTTTGTCTCGACTGCGCTGTACGAAGCCGCTCCTGGATCACCTTCACCTTGTCCAAAGCATCGTGTACCAAGTCTATACCCAATAGCCTAGCCTCGCCCGGCTCAAACCAACCAACTGGAGATCTACATCGCCTCCCATATAAAGCCTCATATGGGGCCATCTGAATACTCGACTGATAACTGTTGTTATAAGAAAACTCCACGAGCGGTAGAAACTGATCCCATGACCCTCCAAAATCAATGACACAAGCGCGCAACATGTACTTCAATATCTGAATGGTGCGCTCGGACTGCCCGTCCGTCTGAGGGTGAAAAGTTGTGCTCAACTCAACCTGAGTACCCAACTCTCACTGCAGACCCTCCAAAACTATGAAGTAAACTGAGTACCTCTATCTGAAATGATGGAAACTGGGACACCATGCAAGCGAACAATCTCTCGGATATAAATCTTTGTTAACCGCTCTGAAGAATAAGTAGTACACACATAAATGAAGTGTGCAGACTTGGTCAGCCGATCCACAATCACCCAAATAGCATCTAATTTCTTCAAAGTCCGTGAGAGCCCAACTACAAAGTACATGGTGATCCGCTCTCACTTCCACTCTAGAATATCTATCTACTGAAGCAAGCCACCCAGTCTCTGATGCTCATAATTCACCTGCTGACAATTGAGACACCGAGCTACAACTCCCACAATATCCTTCTTCATTTCATCCACCAATAATGTTGTCTCAGATCCTGATACATCTTCGCGGCACCCGTATGGATGGAATATCGCGAGCTATGGGCCTTCTCTAGAATTAACTCCCAAAGCTCATCCACATTGGGCACACATATCTGGCCATGCATCCTCAATACCACATCATCACCAATAGTCACATCTATGACATCGTCGTGCTGAACTCTATCCTTACGGACGAGCAGATGAGGATCATCATACTGGCGCTCTCTGATACAATCAAACAAGGAAGACCGAGAAACCATACAAGTTAAGACCCGACTGGGCTCTAAAATATCCAACCTCACAAACCGATTGGCCAGGGCCTGAACATCAACTGCAAAAGGTCTCTCCCCAACAAGAATAAATGCAAGACTGCCCATACTCACTGCCTTCCTACTCAAGGCTTCTGCCATTATATTGGCCTTCCCCGGATGGTACAAGATAATGATATCATAACCCTTTAGCAGCTCCAACCATCCTTGCTGCCTCAAATTGAGGTCATTCTGTTTAAACAAGTGCTGGAGGCTACGACCTCACAAGGCACACCATACAAATAATGCCTCCAAATCTTCGACGCGTGAACAATGACAGCCAACTCCAAATCATGAACAGGGTAGTTCTTCTTATGGGGCATCAACTGGCGAGAAGCATAAGCAATCGCTCTACCCTCCTGTATTAACACACACCTAATACCAACTCTCGAAGCATCACAATACATGGTATATAAACCTGAAGCTGATGGCAAAACTAACACTAGAGTTGTGGTCAAGGCAGTATTGAGCTTCTGAAATCTCACCTCACACTCATCCAACCATCTGAATGGAGCACCTTTTTGAGTCAATTTGGTCAAGGGTGATGCTATAGATAAAAATTCCTGAATGAACCGACGGTAATAACCCGTCAATCCAAGAAAGTTGTGAATCTCTGTGGTTGAGGACGGTCTGGGCCAACTCTGAACCGCCTCTATCTTTTTTGGATCAACCTAAATACCCCCGTTGAACACCACGTGCCCCAAGAAAGCAACTAAACTGAGCCAAAACTCACATTTGGAGAACTTTGCATAAAGCTTCTCCTCCCTCAATCTCTGCAACACAACTCTCAAATGCTGTGCATGCTCCTCCTGACTACGTGAGTACACCAGAATATCATCAATTAAAACAATCACGAACGAGTCGAGATAAGGTCGAAACACGTTGTTCATCAAATGCATGAACACTGTTGGGACATTGGTCAGCCCAAAAGACATCACAAGGAACTCATAATGACCATATCGGGTCCTGAAAGCTGTCTTAGGAATATCCGAGTCCCTGATCTTCAACTACTGATACCCTGACCGGAGATCAACCTTGGAGAACACTCTCGCTCCCTGAAGCTGGTCAAATAAATTATCGATACGAGGCAAATGATACTTGTTCTTGATTGTAACTTTGTTCAACTGCCTGTAATCAATGCACATTCTCATTATGCTATCCTTCTTCTTCACAAATAGAATAGGCGCACCCCAATGCGACACACTAGGTCGAATAAACCCCTTATAAAGGAGTTCCTGAAGCTGCTCCTTCAACTCTTTCAACTCCGCCAGTGCCATACGATACAGTGGAATAGAAATAGGCTGAGTGCCCGGCAAATCAATACAAAAGTCAATATCCCTGTCCAGTGGCATGCCCGACAGGTCTGCAGGAAATACATCGGGAAAATCCCTCACTACAGGAACAAAATCAATACTAGGAGTCTCTGCACTAACATCCCTCACAAAGGCTAAGTATGAAAGACAACCTTTTCCAACCATCCGCTGGGCCTTCAAGAACAAAATCACCCTACTGGGAACAAAATCAATCGAATCTCTCCACTCAATCCGTGGCACACCCGACATAGCCAACGTTACTGTCTTAGCACGATAATCCAATATAGCACGACACGGAGATAGCCAATTCATGCCCAATATCACATCAAAGTCCACCATACAAAGCAACAAAAGGTCCACTCGGGTCTTCAGACCCCCAATAGTCACCACACATGACCGGTATACACAGTCCACAATAATAGTATCGCCCATCGGAGTAGATACACGAACAGATGAAACAAGAGACTTACGAGGCATATCCAAATAACGAGCAAAATATGATGACACATATGAAAAAGTGGAACCAGGATCAAATAATACAAAGGCATCTCTGTGGCAGACTGAGACAATACCTGTAATCATAGCATTTGGTCTGGCTGGGAGTGCATAGAAACGGGCCTGACCACCACCTGATCGACCTCCCTCTCTGGGGAGACCCCTAGTTGACTGACCCCCACCCCTAGCTGCCTGAGCGGGTGGTGAAGTAACTGGAGCTGAAGTCGATGGTTGACTCCTCTGCTGAGACGGACCCTCAAGAAGACGAGGACACTGCCTCCTCGTATGTCCAAACTCTCCACACTTGTAACAACTCCCTAGTGCGGGGAACGGGGAGTGAAAGGAACCCATAACACCAGAATGACCAGTAGAAGGACCTGGCATGGAATAACCTTGAACCGATGGAGCACGGGACAAACTCTAGGCTGGTAGGGCACTGAGTGATGAATGGCCCTGATGTGAGCTATGAGAACCATGGCCCGATAATGCCTCACAATGAACTAGGCGAGCTAACTGAGCATGTCTGAATAGACGGCCTCTGCCGTGCTGAAACTGACCTATCAAAGGAGCACCACTAAAACTACCAGATCCCCGAGGCCTCTTAGCCTCCCTCTCATCTTGCTCCTAGCGATGAACTGACTCAATCTCGCGAGCAATATCAACAACCTCTTCAAAAGTAGCACCAGACACCCTCTCCCTAGTCATGAGAATTTGAAGGTGATATATGAGGCCATCAATGAACCTCCTGATCCTCTCTCTGTCCGTAGGAACCAACCAAACAGCATGACGAGCTAACTCCAAGAACCTTATCTCATACTGTATCAATTCATATCACCATGACGCAACTGCTCGAAACTGCCTGCGCAACTCCTCCCTGCGAGACTGTGGCACATATTTCTCCAAAAAGAGAACAGAGAACTACTTCCAGGTAAGGGGCGCTATATCAATAGGCCTACGCCTCTCATAAGCCTCCCACCAAGTAAAGGTAGCTCCAGAAAACTGAAAAGTAGTAAATGCTACCCCGTTGGTCTCCAGAATACCCGCTGTACGAAGAATCCTCTAACACTTGTCCAAGAAGCCCTGGGCATCCTCGCCCTCTATACCACTGAAAGTCGGAGGCTGAAGTCTACCAAACCTCTCCAATCGACGCTGCTTGTCATCAAGCATAATTGGTACCACATAATCCTGGGTTTGTGCAACCGGCTGGGCTGGAGGTGCCCCCGGTGTCTGAAGTCCCTGCACTACCTGCTCAGGTGTGCGACCAGCGGGAGTCTAGGTACCTCTCCCGGCCTGAGAAGTAGTTGCGACCGTAGTAACTGAGACCACCTGAGCCAGGCCATTGCATACTGATAGAATCTGAGCTAGGGCCTCCTGAAGGCCTGGAATCACAACAGGCACAGCTGGTGCCTGAGCTGGTGCTACTGGAGCGTCCACAACTGGGACCTGATCATGAACTGGGACGGCTGGTGGATCTGTAGGTGCTACCCTAGCTGCTGTGCGGGCCACACCCCTGCCCCTACCACGGCCTCGACCGCGTCCTCTACCTCTAGTGGCCCCAACTGGTGGTACTAGTGGTCGTCTGTCCTGACCGGTAGCATGTGTCCTCACCATCTGTGAGAGAATAGAATAGAAGAACTTTAGTACTAGAATCAACAGATTCGCACGACAGGAATTTCAAGAATGTGAAGTTTCCTAAAGGTTCCACAGAATCTTGAGGATAAGTACAGACGTCTCCATACCAATCCGGAGACTCTACTAAACCGGCTCATGACCCGTGAGACCTATGTAACCTAGGCTTTCATACTAACTTGCCACGACCCCAAATACCTTGGTCGTGATGGAGCCTATTACAGTACTAGGCTAGCCCAAAAACAACACGAACAATATGGAGATCATTTATAAATTCACTTTTCTAAATAGATTAAGTCTCAAAGATTATATTAAAGAAATACGCGGAATAAGTACAAAAATACATCAACACAACCCGAATCTGGTGTCACTAGTCATGAGCCACTAAATACACTCTACACTGTCTACTCATTACAAAACAAGTCTAAAATATAAAATACTAGAATAGGAAGGAGAAAGGTAGGGCTGTGAACGTCGTGCAGCTACCTTAAGATCTCTAGATAAGACTCTGAGAGTGCTGGAAGCTCTCACTTTGATGCTCGGGCACCTAGATCTGCACACAAGGTGCAGGAAGTAACGTGAGCACGCCAACTCAGTAAGTAACTAAAGTAAATAAAGCCTGAGTGTAGTGACGAGCATTTAGAATCATATGCATGCTTATCAAGAAAATTTCAACAGAAATATCAAGTAAAAATTTACAGTTCAATAGCCAAGTTATCTCGTAAAAACTCCAGTTTCAATTAAAATCCTTTAAAACATTTATTCAACATTTTTCAACAAAGGCTCAGTATAAAAGAGGAGTGAAAGCAGAAAAATATCGTAAACAAGCCCTTCGGGCAAGGTATCACTCATAAGCATAGTTTCTTGGTCTCAGTCACTCGTGACTCACCTCTCGTCAATCAGTACTCACACTCAGCACTCCGGCTCAATAGATACTAATAATAATAATAACCGTTGCGACATGCAGTCTGATCCATAATATATAGTCGACTACGCTCACTTGGGGTGTAAAGACTCCGGAGGAGCTCCTGCAGCCCAATCGTCATATCACTGTGACGCGCAGCCCGATCCAATATATATATCGCTACGGCGTGCAACCCAATCCATATAAATATCGATGCGGCGCACAACCCGATCCATAATATATATATATATATATATATATATATATATATATATGGCGTGCAACCCGATCCAGAATATATATAAACTCCTCACCATTAGGTCCTCAATCTCTCTCAGTCATCAACCTCACGGCCACTCGGGCATATCAGTGAAAATTAGGGAAACTCAGCCCAAACAGTTTTCATATTTTAAGAAGTGGAGTGCTAAAACCGGATTAAATAATAAACAGATAAAACATGATTGAGGATATGCTTTCAAATCGAAACAGTGTGAGGGAAGTAGTAAAATACCCCTAAGGTTCTAAACAGGTCGGTACAAGGCTCCAAACATGGCATTCAGCCCAAGTTATTAAACCAATTTGTAAAACACATGGATATCATATACAATATAGCAAAATATGCAACTATACAGTCGCCACGGGACGGACCAAGTCATAATCCCTACGTGTGCTTGCCCACACGCCCGTCACCTAGCATGTGCGTCACCTCATTTATCAAAACAGTACGAAATTTTGGGGTTTCATACCCTCGGTCTAGATTTACAATCGTTACTTACCTCAAACCGGATAAAATACTACTTCGCGATGACCTTGCCTCTCGACTCGGCCTCAACTTGCGTTGAATCTATCCAAAATCAGAATCATAACATTAAAATATGCTAATGGAACGAAGCTCATGCGAAAATAATCAAATTACATCAAAAATCCCGAAATTGGTCAAACCCGACCCCCGGGCCCACATCTCAGAATCCAATAGAAATTACATTAATAGAATCCTTATCCTCTCACGAGTTTGTACATACCAAGAACATCAAAATCAGACCTCAAATGGTCCCTCAAATCCCCAATTTACACTCTCCAATCTCAAGCCCTAATCTCCCAATTTTAGGCTTCAAATCCCACTAACTTCATGAATAAATAGTTAGAAATCATCATAGAATCGAGTATTGAGTTCAAATTTTTTACCTCCAAGTGTTTCCCTTCGAATCCCTCTTCAATCCCTCTCAAAAAGCTTCAAATCCGCTCAACAATGGTGGAAAATGGCTAAAATTCGCGAAGGCAACTATTTAAACATTCTGCCCAGGTAAATTTTCCTTAATCGCGATCGCGGAAAGACCCTCGCGATCGCGAATCACATAATTTAACTGCCCTCATTTTAACCCTACATGATCGCATAAAACTCCACGCGATCGTGATGCACTGCCTTAGCTACCTTACGCGATCGCAGCCTCACCCACGCGATCGCATAGAACAAACCTATTCACCTCTCACCAGCTCATTCCCTTCTACTCGAATGCGACCTTGGCGACGCGTTCGCGAACAACAACTTCACAGCCTATCGCGATCGCGTCCTGACCTCTGCGATCGCGTTGAACAACTTTCACCTCTACCCAACTAAGCCTACGTGATTGTGAACACTTATACGCGATCGCAAAGAACAAAAATGCCTGCAACAGAAACCAGGAAATCTGCAACTCTCCAAAACAAGAATTTGATCCGTTAACCACCCGAAACTCACCCGAGGCCCTGGGGACTTCAACCAAACATGCCAACATATCCTATAACATCATTCAAACTTGTTCTAACCTTCAAAAAGCTCAAAACAACATCAAACCATCAAATCACCCTTGGATTCAAGCCTAAGGATTCCAAAAACTTCCGAATTCTATCAAACCTCGTCCGAATGACCTGAAATTTTGCACCCACGTCCCAAATGACACAGCGGACCTACTCCAATTTCCGAAATTCCATTCCGACTCCGATATCAAAATTTCCACTACCAACCGGAAAGCGCCAAAATTCCAATTTCACCAATTCAAGCCTAAATCTGCCACGCCTCCAAAATACATTCCGATCACGCTCCTAAGTCCCAAATCACTTCACGAAACTATCCGAATCATAAAACCAAATTCTGAGATCGTTTACTCACAAGTCAACTTCCGGTTGACTTTTCCAACTAAATGACCAACTTAAGAGACTAAGTGTCCCATTTCTCTACAAAATTACTCCGAACCCGAACCAACCAACCTGATACCGCATAATACAACTGAACTAGACATAAAGAAGCAGAAATGGAGGAAACGGAGCGGTAACTCATGAAACGACCGGTCAGTTCGTTATATTAATGTTGTAAAAAAATCTAATATAATTGTGAAATGTTATTATTTGTTAATAAAAATATTAATAAATAACTATTATTGTTTTATATGTATTTTTGTGATTACAATGTATTTGTTTTGTTTTATGTGGTTTAAATTATTTTTTGGCTTAAAGACAAGTAATATAGTGCCTTTTAGGGTAATATAATATAGTGACTTTTAGCGTAGTAAAATGTAGTGCCTTTTAACATATTTTCCCTGTAGTTTAAGTATCTCTTATACTCAAAAATACGCCAAATAACTGATAGATCAAACACAAACTTTGTTCAATTATATTCAACATATATTTGGTGCTACTAGGCCGCAAATATAGAGTCTGGAACCCATTGTCACACCTCCTTTTTACTACCCCAAGAGAGGTATAAGGGAGTTTGTTCCAATTTAAGTGACAATCGAAAACGGATTATTTTATTTAAAATTCAGAGTCGCCACTTCGGATGATTTATGGTATCCCAAGTCACCGGTTTTAAATCTCGAATCGAGGAAAGATTGACTCTGTTTTGTAGTTCGCGAAATACAGAAATTTGGGTAAGGAATTCTGTTAACCCGGGAGAAGGTGTTAGACATTCCCGTGTTCCGTGGTTTTAGCACGGTCACTCAACTGTTAATATTGACCTATTTATCTGATTTTAAACATTTTTGAAACCTATGTGCATTTTATCCCTTTTAAAATCGCTTTTAATAATTCGATTGTCATACAACTAATTATTTGATTACATATTGCGAATTATCCCACGGGAACCGTACCCACGATCCACAACGTGTTTATTTATTTAACAAGATTAAATTGGGGCCGGGTCACATAAATGTACCCCCGAATTTTAAAAATTAAGCATCACAACTACGTCACGGGAACCGTACCCGTAGCTATGATAGTTTATTTAATTAATGTGCCTAAAGCAAACTGCAAGAGTTCAAGGCATTTTTCTATATTAGCTAAGATAATTAATATGAGGGCCATAGATTATGTGATTCAATTGTATGAATGGCACGCCTCAGTTTTATTAAAGGAAAAGTATTCAACTAAAGCGAACTAAGGATGTTCATATTTAAAATTAATGTGAAATTAAGTGCTACAACCACGCCATGGGAGCCATACCCGCAGTTATGAGGATAAGTCTAATATGGTCCTTCAAATATACAAGAGCAAATTTAGTCTTTTCAATTATAAAAAAATAGAACATTTTTGGTATTTGTTAGCAGAAATCTTGTTATTTAAGCTAATGGATTCTTCACGTCAAATATAGAACATTGCTGACACTAATATATACAGCAGAATCTATGCCTCTCAATTCCCATCTATTGCTTTTTTGCATACGTTGCAAGTACTTGTTGTAGACCAGTCACAGAGGATTACAAGGTCCATTAGAACATGATTAATACCTACAAACATGCTTTGTAAAATATATAAGAAGCCATAGATGAATCGATTCAGCCTAGAGACTAAACTGAAATCCGAACGTTTCAGTTTTCCAATTACTCACGCTAAAAACACCTTAACAGTGAATAAAAATGAGAAGATAGAGGAGTACCTGAAATGAAACCTTTCCAAACAGGATAAGAGAATACAAACAGAAAATGCACCATCAAGGGCGGAGCTCTGTATTTCAGAGAGCTTGACTTCACTACACGACCGGAATCAGAATCTCAACCGAAAATCGGCAGCAACCTCGAACAACAACCTTTGGCGACCTCGAAACTCGCCGGAGAACCAGGAAAACAAAATTGACAAACTCCATGACATCGAATAGCGATTGGGGGTTGTTTTGGGTTGGTGATAGCCTTCTCTGCTTTTTGTTGGATCCGTTTTGTGGTCTGTTTCTTGTGCATTTTAGTGTGTCTTTTTCAAAAAAAATGGCTATCGTTCCAGCCTTATGAAAGTAGGTTGGTTCGTTGGTGTTGAAGGAATTTTCTTGGTTGTGAGGTGAAGAAAAAGAAACAGAGACGAGGAGGGGTGCTGTGTTTTCAAATCAGAAATGGCTGAAGTTTTTCTTTCGTGGCTGCTTCCCTGTGTGTATAGGTCTTAGAGTTTTTTTCCAAATGAAAAAGATGATCAAGTGGGGGGGTCTCGTATGTGTATTGCGACTGTCAGCTCCTCTAGTCTATAGGTCTAGGCTAGTTTTTATAGGGTTTTTTAAGTTAAGGGTTATGGGCCTAGGAATTATGGGCTTGGAAATTATGGGCTAGGTTCGAAAATTAAGCTTAAAAACGGGTCGTTTGAGCCCAAATGTTTTCTTTCTCCGTGAACAAGACTAAAATACTACCTTTTTTACTAATCTTACTTAAATAAAATAAGACTAATCGTTAAAACAAACCTATTTTTTGGTATTTTCAAATATTATATTAAAAAAAATAAGGTACTATTGTTTTGTATTTTTTAGTGTTACGAAAGGTATATAAACTAAAAGCAACTAAAAAGAAGAAATAATTTTGTAATTTTATTGTTTTGATAAAATAAAGTAAAAGAGTCAAAACTAATTGAAATATCGATATTAGGCCTAAACTAAATATTTTACGCTAAAATGGGTGAAATCTCGGGGAGGGTAAAAAATCACATGTCTACAGCTGCCCCTCTTTGACTGGAAACGCGAAGAGTTTTCAGACAAAGAACGACTAGACAGGTTTTTGACCCGACCCTTTTTTAGAGAAACCAAAAACTAAGAGGAAGGAGATTGTGATCGAGCCCTGGTATCTGAGCTGCCTACATATCCTTGGCTATAAAGGAATCAGGACACATATAGTTCAGAAGTAGGAACAGTGATGGAGTATACTGAGGTGGAGAGCCGGTCGAGGTGCCGTTCCATCGAGGTTCCGGTCTTCGGTCCTGTTATTACATCAAAATCAAAAATGAAAAAGACTAACTAAGCCTGTCAACTATGAGTTACAGGATTCCTATCTATAAGTCTTCTGAAGCTTGATCTTGAGTCTTGAATGGTTCTTCATGCAGACTTTAGATTTGAACCTTGACGCTTGCTAGCTGCAGGTGCTAGTTCGTTCTTCTTTAGCTTTCCGGATCAAGACCGGACATGTAGTGCTCGTTACTTCAACCATGTCTTGAGCAGTTCACATCTTTCATCTGCTTCTGCATTTGGATTCACTTCCCTCTTTTTCCTTTTTTTATTCTAGATTGTGACTAACTTCTATTGATCATCTCGGACTATTGACTCGCATTGCTGCCACGAACTTTTGCTACTTCTAATTTGAATTGAATTCTGAAATAACTTCCCTTGTTCTCCAGGTGGGCGTCTGATTACCAACATTTGAATTGTATTCCCTTGTTCTCCAGGTGGGCGCCTGATTGCCAAAACTTGAAGTATATTCCCTTGTTCTCCAGGTGGGCGCTTGATTGCCGAAACTTGAACTGTATTCCCTTGTTCTCCAACTGGGTGCCTGAATGCCGAAACTTGAACTGTATTCCCTTGTTCTCCAGGTGGGCGCCTGATTGCCAAAACTTTAACTGTATTCCCTTGTTCTCCAGGTGGGTGCCTGATCACCAAAACTTGAATTGTATTCCCTTGTTCTCCAAGTTGGCTTCTGATTTCCAAAACTTAAACTGTATTCCCTTGTTCTCCAGGTGGGCGCCTGATTGCCAAAACTTGAATTGTATTCCCTTGTTCTCCAGGTAGGTCCCTGATTGCCGAAACATGAACTATATTTCCCTTATTCTCCAGGAGGGCGCCTGATTTCCAAAACTTGAACTGTATTCCCTTGTTCTCCAGGTGGGCGCCTGATTGCCAAAACTTGAACTATATTCCCTTATTCTCCAAGTGGGAGGATTGCCAAAACTTGAACTGTATTCCCTTGTTCTCCAGGTGGGCGCCTGATTGCCAAAACTTGAACTGTATTCCCTTATTCTCCAGGTGGGCGCCTGGTTGCCGAAACTTGAACTGTATTCCCTTGTTCTCCAGGTGGGCGCCTGATTGCCAAAACTAGAACTATATTCTCTTGTTCTCCAGGTGGGCGCCTGATTGCCAATACTTGAATTGTATTCCCTTATTCTCTAGGTGGGCACCTGATTGCCGAAACTTGAATTGTATTCCCTTGTTCTCCAGGTGGGTGCCTGATTGCCAAAACTTGAATTGTATTCCCTTGTTCTCCAGGTGGGCGCCTAATTGCCAAAACTTAAATTGTATTCCCTTGTTCTCCAGGTGGGCGCCTGGTTGCCAAAACATGAACTGTATTCCTTTATTCTCCAGGTGGGTGCCTGATTGCCAAAACATGAACTGTATTCTCTTGTTCTCCAGGTAGGTGCCTAATTACAACAAAACAGACAAAATAAAAGAAACTTTTCTGCCCCAGTTTGGTACTGGGAACATCTGTGAGTGTTAATCGAATCTTGTCATCAAAAGAGCTATAAAATCTCAAAAGTTAAATCTCATTATCCAGGAGGGCCCTGAAAACTTCAATTTAAATCTCATCTTAAGAGTGACAACTTTAAAGCTAAATTATATTTCCTAAAGTTAGAACTTACGCTAAATTTTGTTATCTGTGAAGGTCTTGAAATTTAACTAAGTTTATCCAGGAGGGTCCTGAGAACTTTTAAGATTAAATCCCATTATTCAAGAGGGTCCTGAAATTTTAAATTAAATCTCATTATCTAGGAGGGTCTTGAATAGCCGAGAATGAACTTACCCGAGCCAT
This sequence comes from Nicotiana sylvestris, assembly GCF_000393655.2. Lineage (NCBI taxonomy): Eukaryota > Viridiplantae > Streptophyta > Magnoliopsida > Solanales > Solanaceae > Nicotiana > Nicotiana sylvestris. The sequence continues at coordinate 17,556,708 of NC_091060.1, read as the reverse complement.
GCTCTCTTCCTGGAGTATCTCTGTAGAACTAACAAAATTCCGTGCCCCTAAACCATGCTTTTCCTCATAGAGGGTTCCTATAGATCGAACAAATTTTTCTTTCCCTTTTCAAACTGCCTTTGTGCTGACAAAATTTGGGCACGACACTTGAAAAAATCATTCCAAGCTTTGATTTGGACACAATTTTTGTCCCTATTTCAATCAAAGAAAACTTGTGCGTTTATAAATATGGTGGTTGGTTTGTGGCCTTGACTTTGAGGGTGATTGCTCCTTCACTTCCCATGATAACTTTGATTTCAACTCGAAAGACCTTGCTTGTTTATTGACTAACCACTTTCTCTGTCAACCTTATCACAGAAAATACCTCTAATCCGTTCAAACCCAAACCCTCTATTTGTTGCATTGTGCTTATGAATTGACATTTACCAAACCTTTGTATTTCACATGAATCCCAAAACACGTTGATTTTTACCAACTCAGTGCGCTTGTTTTTCTTTCCTGACGTAGGCCACTGGCCTTGGCCTTGAGGTCCTTTGCTCCTTCACTTGCCATGATTACTTTGATTTCCACTTGGAAGACCTTGCTTGTTATTGGTTAACCACTTTCTCTGTCAACCTTATCACAGAAAATACCTTTGATCCATTCAAACCCAACACCCTCTATCTGTTGCATTGTTTATGAATTGACATATATTGAACCTTTATATTTCACATGAATACCAAAGCACGTTGATTGTTACCAACTCAGTGCGCATGCTATTTTTTTTACGTATGCCACTTTGATGTGTTAGCCAGATCCCGTTTTGTGCAATTGGAAAGCTGGTGTTAAATTTTAAAGTCATTTCTCACTTGTTCTGACCAAACAGACTCAGGAAGAGGAAGTAAACAAGACAAAGGAACAGAGTAAAGGACAATGGAAAGAGATGATTCCTAACAAGAAAATTACAAAGTAGAAACTTATCAGATGTGGTTACCAACTCTAAGGACCATGACATGCACCTTTGGATTAAGTGGCCTAATCTGTCAAGCAAGTCTGATGTTCAACTCTTGTTATACCCCTAAACCGTGAAACTGGGCTTCAATGCTCTAATTATCCAATCTGATTCACGATCCTTATTCGACTTGTAGTGCCCGAAGGGTTTTCACCATCAAGCCTCTCTCATTTTGTTCTTTCTCTCAACTCACCATCGCCTTATGGTGCATGCGAAGGTTTTCACCAATAGGACTCTCTCATTTTGTTCTTTTCTTCTTATTTCCTCTGATTCTGCAGATGGCAAGGCATTAACCATCGTAAAAACATCATATACTCTTGGCATGTCTAAACTCAGCACTCTCAAACATTATCTGGGAGGTCTTTTTGGACTGTAATGTGGCTTTTGGACAGGGTTAGAAAGAAAAGATATCATAAAGGCTCAAAATAACTAAGATAACAAGGTTAATTTATTTACAACTTTTGGTATCCATTTCAAAACTTTTCCCCAGTTTCTAAAGCAAGGGAATTTGATTTTGTTTTCTTTTCTTTTTGAGATGGAATTTCTAAGAAAGACTGCCCCACTCTCGACTTCGTGGGATTATGTAATATTTTATTTAGTATGAACGAACCATAAGGCTGCCTTCGTATCTTGTGGTGACAAGAATCAGGTCAAACGTAGTTCACAAAACTACTTTTTGTTACTATTTTCTTTTTTTTCTTTTTTTTTTCTTTATCTCTATTTTTTCTCTTCTTTTTTTTTTGAATTTTTCTTTTGGAATAAACTTTCTAAAATAAACCTATGTGGACATGAACTTTTTTTTTCTGCGTATGACTCTAACTTGATTCCAAAAGAGGGGAGGTCAAAGAAATCAGTACAGGCTCAAAAGGGTATCGAATGGTATAAGTGTTTGGGTAGCTGAAGGAGGGCCTACTAATCCCTGAAAATGCTAAGTACAACGCATGTAACTTGAAATGAAAAAGGCAGAGCACACATAATATTTCTTTTACAGCTTTGGCATTGATATCACAAATATGATTTCCACTTTTTTTTAGTGCCTTGTCAAGTACAGAACTCTCATTGGGTGATTCCCTCTTCACAATGGATATCCTCCGTCAATTCGGAGAAAACTTTCTCGACTTTATCTTGATACTTGAGGTATACTTGAACTCAAAATTGCTTGCTTCAAATTGTCTAGTATGCACTCTCCTTTAACGAATTCTTGTCATCCAATTAACTTCCCAAATTATCTGCCCCAGTTTAACACAGTTCGGGCTTCAAATGATCTCAAAATATCCAAATCTATACTTATTTCCCTCAAGTGTCCCTATCATCTTCAAAATTATTTCATTGCTTCATGATTAAACTAACTTTTAAGACCAGACCTAGAATTATGTGTGTATGTCATGTCACTAGAGCCAGCATTAAAAGAACTATAAAAAGAAAAGAGAACTAAACAAAAAGTGACTAGAAATAACAGAAAACAGAAAATTGTATTAGACAAACGGTGAAAGAGTTTGAACAACAAGACAAGCAAAATAAACTGAGATACAACCATGGAACAAACCTAGATAACACTAAATGAGTTACTACGACTAAATAAACTAGGCAAAATAAAAGGACAGAAGGGTTTGAGTCATAAGGCAATATCCGGATTACAACCCTGAAATAACCCGGACAATAGAAATGATAACAAAATAAACCACCAGAACTCCTCCCTTACTAACCAAGAAGGGAGCGTCTTTCCAATTACCAAGCTCGACATTTTAACCACTGAGTTCCACAACAATATTACTAATATCATTACCAATTTCAATCACATTGACCTCAGCAAATAGCTTTGGGTCCTTTTTGCCAACTTGTTCTTAAGATCAACTTTTGGAACTGAGACTGATAGCACTGAAAACTTTGCGACAAGTGTCCCTTTGAGGATCTCAGAAGAATTCTCATATTCCTTTTCAACACAAATCATACCCACCATATGCGTCTCATTATGAACAGATGATGGACTTTGGCTAGTGTCTACTGTATCTGGATTTTGCATGATAATGTCACCTGCATCAATAAGCCGTTGAACTGCTCTTTTCAGATGCCAAAACTTTTCTGTGCTGTGACCCCGGGCATTAGAGCAATATGCGCACCTTTGAGAATAATCAAAATTCTTTGGAAGGGGGTTCATCATTTTTATCTGAATCGGCTTCAATATGTCCAATTACCTCAACTTTTGGAACAAACTGGCATATGATTCTCCAATAGGAGTGAAAGTATTTTCTTTTCCCTGCTGTCTTTTCATTTTGTACTCCGGCCTCGGTTGGAACCTCTTATGGGTAGATGGTTGACATGCTTGAGGAGGCAGGTACAATATTTGTGGAGGTGGTTCAAGCCATTGTTGGTCTCGTGGGTGTGGAGCATATGGAGGCGCATTGTGAATAGAGTATTGGGAAGGTGAGGCATGACCTTGGTGATTTTGTGGAGGAAAGTAGTACTGGGAAGGATTATCTGGAGTACGAGGATATTCATGGGGTCGGTATTGAGGCTGAAAGCGTTTAGCAGGAATGCCCACTGGATCCTGTAGTTGGTGGGACTCAGCAGCATCTTTTCTATCAATTGGAGAACTGACCCGAGCAACTTGTTCGTTCCATCTGAGCCAAAAATCCCTAAAACTTCCCTTGGGTTTCTTTTCCATCTAAGATAGGGAAGAGTGGATTGGGATAATGTCTACATTGTACTGATAGTGCCGAACAAAATCTTGAGCCATGTCATCCCATGTATGCCACTTACCGACATCTTGACGAGTATGCCATTCTAAAGCTGCCCCAGTCAGGCTCTCACTGAAATACTCCATCAGCAACTCATCTTTCTCGTCCACACTTCTCAATTCACTACAATAACCCCTCAGCTGAGCTACTGGATCTCCACGCCCCTCATACAAATTAAACTTTGGCATCTTAAACCCCTTCAGCTTTCTGGATATCTCATCTTGCTCCACTATCTTAGCATGCTTTGCAGTCTCATTGGGAGGCTCAAAATGAGGAGCGTAAGAGTATAGACCCGAGACCTTGAAAATTGGTTCTGGAGCATAGTGTTGGGCATCGGGGTTTTTGAACATTGTCTCGCTAGAGGATCGAGGAAAGGTAGCAGGTGGATGAGCTACAAAAACATGAGTGGTCAAAGGAACGGGATATGAGATAGTTTTGGGGGTGGAGTGTGAAAAGGTTGGGAAGATATCCTAGACTTGTGACAGTGGCGGAATGGTGACAAGGCTTTCAGTGTAGTTAGTGGGAGCTGATGGTGGAGGACGCCCACTAATCCAGGCTTGGTATATTTCGGGCATTTGTCCTTTCAACCTTAATACCTCTTCTTTCAACTCAGATTCTGATTCAATAATTCCCTTAGACGGATCAATAACCCCTGTGTCCAAGTCTTTGCTAGCCATGACTACCTTGCTCTTTGACCTTGTGTTGTATGGATAAGTTACTTAAAAACCACAAACCAACCACCTTTTTGCTCAATGAAGATAACAAAAGGAACAAAATGGAGTCATCATGTTAGCATTAGGGCATTTAACAGCTAAAAATATTACATTGCGTGCAATGCACCTAGAACAATTAACGGTTTTAGAATGACTTCGAGGGTCACAAGGTCACTTGGCATCATCCCAATTTTGTTCATTTCAATCTCCTCTTTTCTTTTCTTTTCTAGCATTTCTTGGTTTGCTCATTTTCCTTCCCTTTTTTTCTTTCTGATTATCACTCTTTACTTTCCTCTCATTTCTCACGTCCCATAACTTCATCCTCTTTTTTCTTTTTTTTTTAATTCTTTTTGTTTCTTTTTCTTTTAATAAAAAAAATGATTCGATCGAACCCTATGTAGGTTGCCTACGTATCATGATGCCACATGAATCAGATTTTTGCATAGTTCGGGAAGATCGGGAATAAAGGAAACAAACTAATGTCCGCTTTTCTTTTTTTCCCCTCTTTTTTACTTTAATGAATACTCTGATGAGAAAAAGGAAGAAAATATCTCTTTTTTTAGACTTAATGTTCTATAACCTATTCTAAACTCAAGCTTAACGAGCATATATTTTATTTTTTTGAAACAAATACTCTATGAGAAATTATTAAGGAAAAAAAACCCTAGAAGAGAAAAATATTTTTTGATTCTTTTTTTAGGAAGGAAAACTAAAGAATAAACCAAAGAAAAATATTTTGAATTTTCGTTTGTTATCCCTGAAGAAAGATTTCGAAACGAGAAATGAACAAGATGAAAAATATTTTTGGATTTCAATTTTTGATTGCCTAAGGAAGAAACTCTAAAGATAAACAAAAGATAAAGTAATTTTTTTGTCTATGTACAATATCCTATAGTTCTAGTAAAAATAAAAAGAATATATATATATATATTTCCCGAAGAAGAACCTCAAAAGAATTTATTTTTTTGAATTTTGGAATCAATATCTTAAAGAAAACTTTTAAAGAGGTACTAAAAGAAAATTCTTTTTTTTTTGAATATTTAGTCTTAATATACTAAAGAAAATATAAAAGCAATTTTTTTTATTTGGAGTTCTAGCTATTAATATTCTAAAGAAAACTTCTAACGGAAATATAAAACGCAAAATCTTTTTTTTTGTTTTGGATTTTTGAGTTATAACAACTTCTTCAAATGCAAAATATAAAGTACAATAACAAAAGACTCGACATTACTGTACAAAACTAGAAGGTAAAAGATGACATAAAATGAATAACAGACTCAAAACATAATAACTACTAAAACAAATATCCTTAAGCAAACTTCTAAATGAGCGACTCTGACTGGATGGTCCTAGGGCGTCTGTCATGCCCAAACTCCGGTAAATAGTCCAGACTTGTATGAGAAAATTAAGACCAAATAAAGTTAAAAACCTAGAACACTATGTGAGACAATAACACTTCCTGTTGGACAACATGCGAGACATGATTGATGCTATTTTTGCAAAATGGCTTATGCAGCCTAAAGATGGCTAGAAGTGCAAAATTTGGCTAAGACCCCGCAAAACCAAGAACCTAAGATTTACTAGGAAGACCGGACCCTATGTGGGTTGCCTACGTATCACGCCCCGAAAGACGAGAATCAGGTATGCGTAGTTCAGGAAGATTGGATACGGGCGAGAATAATAAAAAAAAACAACTAATTTAGAGAAAATATATTTTTTGTCTTTTTCTTGAAAAATGATGAAACATATAAAATCTTTTGGATTTTTTTTTTCTTTTTTTTAAATTTTTTTTTTAAAAAAATGAAGGAAAAGTGCAAAATCTTTTTGGATTTTTTCATTTTCATTTTTTATCTTTTCTTGAAAAACGTGAAAGAAAATTATAACGGGCCCTACTTGCTTTATTTTACACTTCACCCCCTTTTCTTTCTCATGTACCCTCAAACCTTATTGGTCCGCCAAATGACCCCTTTTACCCTTGAAGAATGTAACATATAGCACATAAAATGCATAAAATGGCCTTTTATTTTTGGGTACACCTATCCTAGACGGACCCAACCCCTGTGTTGAGTCCCCAAAGTCAAATGCACATGATATAAATAAGCGTTCCTACTAGGGATCCGACATCAGGCTGTGTTATTCTAGGTTTTAAAATCTGGGTGTATTGTTCTAGACTTGGTGTACTCGAGCGGACAACTCGAGACAAGGGGGTCTACGTACCGGGAACCAAAAGGTCATCCGGCTTTGTAACTTGTCCGAACCTCTTTCTAAATTAACGTATGCCACTAACAGAAAAGAAGTCACGCCAGTGTGCACTTCCCCAAAGATGAGAAAAGAAGGGTTTCACAGTAGTTTATATACAGTTCAAATAATATCAAAGCGGTCAAAAGCGGCATTTAGCACATTAGGCCCAAACACGTAAAAATCAGGTAATAAATAAAGCCAACTATAACAATTATTCTAAGCTCGAATTCTGAATCCTGAACCAGAAGTTCTGGGTTCTTTTCCCCAACAGAGTCGCAAGAGTTGTCACACCTCCTTTTTTCTACCCCGAGAGGGGTGTAGGGGAGCTTTTTCCAATTTAACTGACAATTGAAACGAGATTATTTTATTTAAAATTTAGAGTCGCCACTTGGGATGATTAATGGTGTCTCAAGTCACCGGTTTTAAATCCCGAATCGAGGAAAGATTGACTCTATTTTGCAGTTCGCGAAACACAAAAATCCGGGTAAGGAATTATGTTAACCCGGGAGAAGGTGTTAGGCATTCCCGAGTTTCGTGGTTTTAGCATGGTCGCTCAACTGTTAATATTGGCATATTTATCTGATTTTAAACATTTTTGAAACCTATGTGCATTTTATCCCTTTTAAAATCGCTTTTAATAATCTGATTGTCATATAACTAGTTATTTTATTATATATTGTGAATCATGTCACGGAAATCGTACTCACGATCCACAACGTGTTTATTTATTTAACAAGATTAAATTGGGGCCGGGTCACATAAATGTACCCCCGGATTTTAGAAATTAAGCATCATAACTACGTCACGAGAACTGTACTCGTAGCTATGATAGTTTATTTAATTAACGCGCCTAAAGCAAACTACGAGAGCTCAAGGCATTTTTAATATTAGTTAAGATAATTAATATGAGGGCCATAGATTATGTGATTCAATTGTATGAATGGCATGCCTCAATTTTATTAAAGGAAAAGTATTCAACTAAAGCGAACTAAGGATATTCATATTTAAAACTAATGTGAAATTAAGTGCCACAATCACGCTATGGGAGCCATACCCGCAGTTATGAGGATAAGTCTAATATGGTCCTTCAATTATACACGAGCAAATTTAGTTTTTTCAATTATAAAAACAAATAGAACATTTTTAGTATTTCTTAGCAGAATCTTGTTAGTTAAGCTAATGGATTCTTCACGTCAAATATAGAACACTGCTGACATTAATATATACAGCAGAATCTATGCCTTTCAATTCCCATATGTTGTTTTTTTGCATACGTTGCAAGTACTTGCTATAGACCAGTCAGAGAGGATTACAAGATCCATTAGAACATGATTAATACCGGCAAACATACTTTGTAAAATATATAAGAAGCCAGAGATGAATCGATTCAGCCCGGAGACTAAACCGAACGTTTCAGTTTTCCAATTACTCACGCTAAAAACACCTTAACAGTGAATATAAATGAAGAAGACAGAGGAGTACCTGAAATGAAACCTTTCCAAACAGGATAAGAGAATACAAACAGAAAATGCACCATCAAGGGCGGAGCTCTGTATTTCAGAAAGCTTGACTTTACTACATGACCGGAATCAGAACAGAAAACCGGTAGCAACCTCGAACAACAACCTTCGGCGACCTTGAAACTCGCCGGAGAACTCGAACTAAAACAGGAAAACAAAATCGACAAACTCCATGACAGGGAATAGCGATTTGGGGTTGTTTTGGGTTGGTGATAGCCTTCTCTGCTTTTTGTTGGATCCGTTTTGTGGTCTGTTTCTTGTGTGTTTCAGTGTATCTCTTTCAAAAAAAAAATGGTTGTCGTTCCAGCCTTAGGAAAGTAGGTTGGTTCGTTGGTGTTGAAGGAATTTTCTTGGTTGTGAGGTGAAGAAAAAGAAACGGAGATGAGGAGGGGTGCTGTGTTTTCAAATCAGAAATGGCTGAAGGTTTTCTTTCATGGCTGCTTCCTTGTGTGTATAGGTCTTAGAGTTTTTTTCCAAATGAAGAAGATGATCAAGGGGGGTCTCGTATGTGTATTGTGGCTATCAGCTCCTCGAGTCTATAGGTCTAGGTTAGTTTTTATAGGGTTTTTTAGGTTAAGGGGTATGGGCCTAGGAATTATGGGCTAGATCTGAAAATTAAGCTTAAAAATGGGTCGTTTGAGCCCAAAATTTTTCGTTCTCCATGAACAAGACTAAAATACTAACTTATTTACTAATTAATCTTACTTAAATAAAATAACTAATAAAATAAGACTAATCGTTAAAACAAACCAATTTTTTTTTTGGTATTTTCAAATATCATATTAAAATAAAAAATAAGGTACTATTTTTTTGTATTTTTTAGTTTTACGAAAGGTATATAAACTAAAAGCGACTAAAAAGAAGAAATATTTTTGTAATTTTCATTTTTTTGATAAAATAAAGTAAAAGAGTCAAAACTAATTGAAATATCGATATTAGGCCTAAACTAAATATTTTACGCTAAAATGGGTGAAATCTCGGGGAGAGTCAAAAATCACATGTCTACACCCATATATGAATGTTTAATAATTAGATATTGTATAATTATAAAAATTAATTATTTAATTTACAAACAAACATATAAAATTATAAAACTAACACATAAAATTAAAACTAACACATAGAAGAATTCAGGATAAATTGGTGCTACTGGGCTCCAAATATGGAGCCTGTAACCCATTTGTGAATATTTAATTTGATAATAGGTGAATTGGACTATAATTAGGCCCTAAAGAACCACCTTCTTGTATAGTTTTTATGGTAAAAAGTGATAACAAAATGCTCTGATTAGTGCTTCTCATGCTTTGCAGGCTATATACAATAAAAGAAAGTCTATGAAGTACTTTTGAGAAGAAAAAGAGGTCAATCTTACAATACCCGCTAAGTGCACCATGCGAAGGCAGCAAAACCAGAACTGGAGATGGATTGCCGCGGTCCCGGCGCAACCGCGGTCGGACCGCGGCAGAAGGCTGTTGCGGATTCTGAGAGGCTAGTTGGCCGCGGTCCTGGCGTAACCGTGGTAGGACCGCGGCAGGAAGCAGAAAATTGAGGGACTGAAGTGCAAAACACGGGATTTTTAGCCCCAACCCCTATATTAAACAATAGAACTCGTCCAAGGGAGGCAAGGAATTTTTTAGAAAGTACTTTGGCAAGAAAAACAAGTGTGAGAGATCACCCAAAACATCATATTTTCTTCTTCTTTTTATTTTTCTTGCAATTTTGATCATGAATATTTTCATAGTTTATTTACCCATTGTCATGAGTAGCTAAATCATTTGTCAAGGGTTTTGATGGAACCTATTGAAGGATGAACTTTTTGATTATGTTAATATAGTTTGCCAGTTTAATCTCTATTTGTTCAACTACGTGTTTGTTGTAGTTAATTGACAGGATCCTCAATTAGCTGTGCCTATTTAGTATGCATAACTCGGGAGAGAGTGCATATTTAGGTAATTGTTGAACAACATCACTCCCAAAGTATAAGAGGGATCTATAATTGCGGGTTTAAAGGCGGGATTAGGGATAACGAAGTCTTGGGTGCAATCTAAAGTGAACTGTAATAAGCAAAGCCAGCTAGCGTATCTCGGGAGAGTGCGTCTAGTAAATTATCGTGATTACTCGGGAGAGATTCACGATAAAAAGAGTGTTCATGGTTGATAGAGATGTGTTGGTAAATCTATATGAAACATAAACAGAAGGGATTCCATCAATAGGGGAAATCACTACCTTAGAACCTTCTCATTATTGTTCACAACTTAAGCATATTTAGTTTACAACTGTTTATTGACTTTCAATCTTAGTTATTAAATATACCATCAACTGTTATTCACAACGTTTGGGGAAGTTGATTCTAAAGAATTTAGTAAGTCCAACGAAAGTAATTGATAGGTTAATTCTCTGTGGATTCGACTCTGGGCATAAATACTCAGGTTATATTTGCAACGTCCGCATTGTCCTTTTGTAAGGGATAGTTGGGCGTGATCATAATTATAAAAATTAAATATTTAATTTACAAACTAACATGTAAAATAATAAAACTAACACATAGAATAAATCGGTGCTACTGGGCTCCAAATATGGAGCCTGAAACCCATATGTGAATATTTAATTATAAAAATTAAATATTTAATTTTCAAACTAACATGTAAAATAATAAAGTAACACATAGAATAAATTGGTGCTACTGGACTCCAAATATCGAGCCTGAAACCCATAATATTTAATTTAAAAAAATTAATTACTAGGTAACAAACTAACATATAAAATTATAATAAAACTAACACATCGAAGAATTTAGGATATCTTGGTGCTACTGGACATCAAATATCTAGCCTGGAACCCATATGTAAATATTTAATTATAAAAATTAATTATTTAATTTACAAACTAACATATAAAATTATAATAAAACTAACACATGGAAGAATTTAAGATATCTTGGTGTTACTGGGCCTCAAATATCTAGCCCGGAACCCATATGTGAAATTTAATTATAAAAATTAATTATTTAATTTACAAACTAACATATAAAATTATAATAAAACTAACACTTGGAAGAATTTAGGATATCTTGGTGCTACTGGGCCTCAAATATCTAGCCTGGAACCCTTATGTGAATACGTCATAATTAAATATTATATAATTATAAAATTTAATTATTTAATTTACAAACAAACATTTAAAATTATAAAACTAACATGTAATTAATGTTGATTGATTTACAGTAGACGACATGGATGTGCCGCCTATTCATCCCGGAACCTACAACGATGCGCTACTCTCGTTACAGGATGATCATAGGTCTGCCCACATATGGGAGGGTGAGTTACTGACCCAGACTCTCCGCGCCAGGAGAGTGGACGACATATGGGACTTTCTGCATGACAGAGTTCTCCATGACTGTGTAGTCGCGCGCCTGCGGGACACAGGTTTCTACAAGATGATTGAGATCGGGCGGCTGCAGCTCAATTGGTCTTTGATCACGACCCTGATAGAGCGGTGGCGACCGGAGACGCACACATTCCACCGCCCATTGGCGAGGCCACCATCACACTGTAGGACGTGGTGGTGTTATATGGGTTGCCCGTAGATGGACTGCCCGTTTCTCTATCGGATGGCATGAGAGAGATGACACGTGTGCAGTACCTGGACATGCTGCAGCGGCTCACCGGTTTCCGGCAAGAGGATGAGACTGTACTGCATGGGACTAGTCATTTTTCATTGACGACCATTCGACTGTGGTTGGAGGCATTGCATCCTCAGATCGATGGCGCTACACCGGATGATCATGTTGACCGTTATATGAGGTTGTTGCTACTCCTGTTGTTTTGAGGGGTCTTATTCTCGAACACTTCGAGGAACCTAGTCAGCTTGAGATTTCTTCATCATCTTGAGCGGCTAGATGATTTACCCCAGTGTAGCTGGGGCTCTGCTGTTCTCGCCTACTTGTACAGATGCATGTGATGGGCGAGCATGGGCACCCAACATGAGGTTGCTGGATTCTTGCCGCTATAACAGGTGATAACATTCGAATACTCTATTCATTTTAACATACCTAGTAAAAATATATCTTAACTTTTACGTCAACTTTTTACGTTAGGTTTGGGTCTGAGAGCGGTTCCTGCAGTTGCAGCCACCTCTACCACCATTAGATCTGTAATTGCTCCCTCTAGTTAGAAGGTGGGTACGCCAGCGTGGACATACGCGCGAGTACAAGGCTCGGTATAATCTCTCCTTGTGTAGGGATATATTGGATTTTGTTGGATGGCGCACAGGTAAATGTATATTTAAGTTTACTTGTCATTGCTTCAAACAGAAGTTGCGTATACTGACATTTTGTGTTCTTCCTTAATAGTTCATCTGGATGCCATACAACAACGCGCTGATAGACGGCTTGCCCGATTGTTGCTCGGCCGGCCATGATATGTGGGCCTCTTCCATCCCGTTGTTCTGCGTTGATATTGTGGAGCATCATGCCACCGAGTGGGTACTTTGCCAGTTTGGCAGGCTGCAGCTCGTACCGACAACGCCCACTTGGGAGGCCACACATTACCAGCGGGATGATCGTAACAGAGTGGACGACGCATATTTGGAATGGCTACAGGATCATATATTTACTTGGGACCAGCGATTAGAGCTGATTCCACCACCCCCCCTCCACCGCATCTGGAGGATGCTGAGCATAAGTATCTGCCCTAGTACCACAGTGTTACCCGACTTTTCGTTGGGAACCCCATTCACCGAGCTGGCGGTCGGTATGTTCCATACACCGGGAGGCGCGAGGCACTGGTATGTTATTTGGTATTCTTACTTATAACTATGATATAGGGTTCTGTAATTTATATTTTTACATGTTGTGCATGCTATTTGTTTACATTTAGTCCACCAGTTGGGACTGTAGATGCAGCAACATGCTGGCGATCCTACAGTCGCTTTGTAGGAGTATAGCTGGCAGTTTATGGAGCTGGCTGTAAGCACGTGATTTTTGCCCTATATGAGAATTACTCCAAAAAAAAATCAAAAATAAATTCATTTTTCTTGGTGTGCAATTTTGTGATATTTTTGAATAATTATTTGTATTTGTCTGTGCATGTTTATTTGTTAAATTAATAAAATACAAAAATATGTCGCATTTTTCATGTAGGATTTAATCCTACAATTGTTAGTAATTAAGTTTGTTTTACAAAAAAATAAAAATCACAAAAATAGGCATCGTTTGCATTTTTAGCAATTAATGTCCAAAATATACAATTTTATGCTTAATTATTACTTAATTGTGCGTTAATTGTTATTGAGAGTTAATTTGCGCATTTATAACTTAATTTAGTTCTTAATAATAATTCAAGTATTTTTATAATTTAGTTTTAGATAAATAAAAGAAGAAAAAAGAAAACAAAAATACAAAAAATCGAAATTGGGCTTTTTCTTCAAATTCAAGCTACAAGCCCAAAAATACCCAATATTCCCAAACGACCCAGTCCATTTCAAACTGGGTCGACCCAGTCCAAATACCCAACACCCTTCTTCATTTTTTCAAAACACAAAACAAAACAAAAAATAACAAAAAAAAAAACAAAAACCCTAACACTAACTTACCTGCCCCCATCCCCTCTCTTCTTCTTCACTTCTCCTCCAAAGCTCCAAGCACACAACCATGGATGACCTTACCTTCTTCTTCGTCTACTCAGAACAACCAACGTCACCACCATCCACGTCGACCTCCCCGTCTGCTTCGCCGCTGCTTCGCCGGAAAACCCTCGGCCAAATTGAAGGAAAACCCATTGCCATGGATGCCATGTTTTGTGTGTTGCTACTGCTTCATCTTCTTCAGCCTGCTCCAGCAGCGTCACTGCTGTTGCTCCGTCGTCTCTGAGCTTTGCCATCGTCGTCCATGGCGGCACTGCCTTCCCGCCATTGACGCTACTTCAAGCTCGAGCTTTCTGCTTGCTGCGTCGACCACCTTCCTCCTCCTCGCGTCCAGCCGTTGCTGCTGCTGTTCAGGCAGCTATTGCCGTAGCTGCTACTTCTGCTTTCAACTTCAAGCGAACCTTACCACCCCGTCGACGCTACTGTCTCATTTTGCTACTGTTTCATCGTCCAAACGAACCCAGCCGCGCTGCTTCTTCTTACTTTCAGCTTCTTCACGTAAATCGCACCCCAGCTTCTTCAGTCAACTTCTTAAATTCGAGGTTTGGTCGAGGTTTGTCGAGTCAGTCCATACATTCTTCGTTTCAGTCCGGTTAGTAATTTTTGAGTTTTATTTTTGTCCATATTTCGTTTTGATATTTCTCGAATCTAAAATCGGTAGATATTTGATTCTTGGTTTTGTTCATGTTCATATGTTTTGTTAAATTAATTTTCAGATTTCAAATGGAAGTTTAATTAGTTGTTTTTCATGTTTATTTCATGTTTGTATTATTGTTTAGGTAAATATTTGTTAGTTTAATGTTTGTTAGATTCAAATTGAAATTTAATTAATTATTTCTTCAATTTGTTTCATGTGTTATATATTTTCTAGAAATTATTAATGTTGTTTGAGTCATTTAATCCGTCATGTTTGTTGTTTTAAAAAATGGATTCATTCGTGTTCATACTTTGTTTGGTTGATCTTGAATCCGAAATTTGTATAGTTTGATTTCTTGTTTATCATTTATGATTATTTCTTGAATTTGTCTCATAATCTTGTTTAAGTTTAATATAGGAATTGTTGGTTGTAATGTTGTTAGAGTTGATTTTAAGTTCAATATTATTGAATTTAGAAATCTAAATATACTTGTTTGTTGTTATTATTGTTGAATCTGAAAATAGGTTGTTTGTTGCTAAAAATATTGTTCAATCAAATTTTAGTTGTTCTTTGTTGTTCAATCATGTTCATGTGATTTGTTGTTGAAATGTTGAAGAAATCATGTTCATGAGATTTGTTGTTTGAATTTATATAGAAATTGGTCATATTGACTATATTTTGGTTGAGTTTGATTAATTGATTTGTTATAGATGATGGGGTAGTTTGGTAATTTGCAGTACGTTCAGGGTTAGTTTGGTAATTTCATTAAGGTCGGAGGGGTAGTTTAGGAATTGTACATTTTGTAATTTTTTATGTGAAGCATGGGGGACAAAATGTAATGGGGTGGGTTT
This sequence comes from Nicotiana sylvestris, assembly GCF_000393655.2. Classification (NCBI taxonomy): domain Eukaryota; kingdom Viridiplantae; phylum Streptophyta; class Magnoliopsida; order Solanales; family Solanaceae; genus Nicotiana; species Nicotiana sylvestris. The sequence goes on along the minus strand of NC_091060.1, from coordinate 17,541,371 downwards.
TGATATTATTGTTTAATTTAATGGGGGACAAGACAAATTTTAGTGTGGGGGAATCTTGTATTTATTTATGTTAGGCATGGGGGACAAAATATAATGGAGTGGGGATGATATATTTATTTAGTGTAATGGGGATGAGTGGGAAGATAATGGATTTGGTAGAGAAAGTGATTGATTTTAATTGAGTTTGGGAATGTGTTATATATAAAGAGGTCTTGAATCAAAATAGAAGGGGAGAAGACACAGATAGAGGAACGAATCTGAAGATACGAGAGAGAACAGAACAGAAAAAAAACGAGAATAGGAAAGAGAGAAAAAAGGGCTGAACATTTAGGAGAAAGAAAAATTCCGAAAAATATTTAAGCTTTCAAATAAAAAAAAACTACAAAAAAAAATCTTCTGCTTTCTTTATTGTTTGAAATTAGTATTAATTGTTGTTGTTTGATTCAAAGCTTGAAACTTTTTTGGGATTACTGCTCTACTGGTTTGCAAACTCTTTTCCTGGGTTGTTACTGTTGTTGGGCTGTTGTTGCTGTGTTGTACTGTTATTACTGCTGCTGATTCTCATCTTCATTTTCTTTTGCTTCCAATATCAGGTACATATCTGTAAACTCATGTCATGAAAAGCTTCAACATGGCAAGTAAATGAAGTTTGGAATTATAAGGATGTCTTCTACTCATTTAAATTTTATTAGTTTAAGTTTCAGTTTTGTTTTAGTTGGTTAATATAGTATTATACTTGACATGATAAACTGTTAACTAATTAACATTCTGGAGTAGTAAATTCCACGATAATCTTATATGTTTTAAGGACTAGTGATGACATTTACTGTTTGAATTGTTGAGATAGGGAACATGGCAGAAAGTTGGCCATTAATTACATTTTGTGATACTGTTGGTTAAGCGTAGGATAGTATGGAAATACCAAGAAACTACATTACTGGCATATCTCGTCCAATATTTGATTTTGTTCAAAGCTAGATGATTGTTAGTTGTATTTTGATCATATATGGCGCAATAATGGTTATGTGTATAATCAATAGTTGAAAGGTGAATTGATATAATCCGTTACGATTACAATGTTGGAATATTGCGAACAGTTCATGATGTATGTTTGCGTTATATGTGATGTCGTCTTATTAAATCAATTGGTAGATTAGTTCTCTTTCTTAATAACAAATGGCCATAGTTATTTTGAGAGTGCGATCAACTCAATTCTAAAAAAAACAAAGTATAAAAATAATGTCAATAATTTTACAAAATATAGAGTTAGTGTTTGCAAATATTCGCATAGGCCGAGAATAAGAATTGGTTTGATTATATTTATCCTAAAATTCAATCATCGTGAGCAAATTAACCAAATAATCATACATTTGGATTAAAAACAAGTGGTGTAGAAGAAGATTGGATTTATAAATTGCAACATTTTAAGAATGTGTAAATAGCATTTGCTACAAATAGAATAATGCAAATTCTTCGAAAAAATATTAGTTTGTTTATCCGTTTAAATCTTTCCGAATTTTGCGTGTAATTCACTTTTTATACTAATACCATATTAACTAATAAAATGGTAAGTGTAGCCGCACGTTATTTATTCTTTATCATTAATTTCTTAAATTTGAATAATCTTTGAGAGACATAACCCATACGTGTAAAATATAACTCGCGGTCAACGCCTAATAAATTTTGAATTCTTTTTTCAAGAAATTTGGTGGCATCCCAATCGGTGATTCTCCATGACTCTCACATTTAAAAATAGATGGATGCAATAAACATTTGTAGAGAATTTATATTACCATCAAGAATATTTGCATAATTAGGGATGCGTTCGCGCGACTTGATTATACTTCTAAAGGCAATTCGGATTATGCGTTCGCGCAACTTCGAGCAAATTTTTAATAAAAGGGGTTCCTCGGAGGATGTTAAAATAATTTCATATAACCCGAGATGTGCAGTTCACTATTTAATAATACAAGGGTGATGATATTCTTAATTTTATTTCGAACATATTTTTTTTATACAAAATATAAAAATATTATCAATCTTATTGTGTACACGTATGCGTGACACGATTCTCTACGTTTATAAAAAATATATAATACGAATATACGTGCGCGTGATTCGTTTCAAAGAAGGGTCTATAATCATAAACAATCTAAGGCGGTAACGAAATCAGGCAACAATAAAAAATATATTTAGTAAATCGAGATAATTAAGCCAAGTATAAAAATGGTTAAGCGATCGTGCTAGAACCACGGAATTCGGGAATGCCTAACACCTTCTCCCGGGTTAACAGAATTCCTTATCCGGATTTCTGGTTCGCAGAATGACAAACAAAGTCATATTCTCCTCGATTCAGGATTAAAACCGGTGACTTGGGACGCCATAAAATTCCCAGGTGGCGACTCTGAAATAAATAAATAAATCCCGTTTCGATTGTCCTTTAATTGGAAAAACTCCTTGTACCCTCGCGGGGGCGGAAAAAGGAGGTGCGACACTGGCTGCACGGGCACTGCATCGAGCCAGAGAGAAAGAGCGCTTAGAGCACGTCCTTGCTTATATGGAGCCAAAGAACTACCATTGGGGTATGCCTGTCCCATGCTCGAGGGGACGAGGCAGGGCTGTCCTACGAGGCAGGGGTGCCCCACGGGGTCGTGGGGCCGGCGAGGAGAAGGTCCCTAGGAAGGGGGCGTTGAGGCACCTGATGAGGATGTTGGAGCTGATCTGTCAGGTTACCTCCCTTAGCCAGACGAGCCTCCCAGCAACATGTCATTGTATAGCCTTCAGTTGGCGCTACCAACATCACAAGTGACCTTGTCAGATCTATTGTTGATCACAGGAACGAGTTTCACCAGAGATTGGGAGCAGTTCTTTTCAGGCCCATCGACCTTAGCTGAGGATCAGCTGACCCGAGATGTGGATAGTGGGCGCCAGCTAAGTTTTGGCTCATCGTCAACGGGTGTTGTGGATCTATCACAGGCGCATGTATATTTATATTACCATTAAATTTTAATTTGTTGTTATCTCATTGATTCTCCATAAATAACTTTATAATTTTCTTATTAAGGCTTCATCTCATCCCGTAACGGAGGCCACTTTGTGCGATGCTGAGCAGGATACCGCGGATGCTTATATTCAGGAGCCCAACGAGACCATGGTAAGAAAATATTTTTGACTTAACACGTACATTACTAATATATATTTTCATATATTGAGCTTACTTATTATTTTGTAGGTTGCTGATGGACCGACGACCCCTTCTACCGATCCTGCCAGCCCTACTGATGATCATGGTGCAGTGCATTCTCATATAAAAAGGCGACATGATGAGGATGATCCTGATAGTGTATCCGGACGGGAGGGGATGCGCCTCAGGCCAGCAGCTGCATTTAAACACACAGGTTATGGGACATATTGATTTTCTTTTTTTGTTTTTTATCTAAATAATAAATTATGTAAATAATAACAATAATTTTTTATGCTTACATAATATGCGCATTATGTTTTTATTACCCCGTTTCTTCTTTATTTTAACACTACAACACAAACACAAACATAAAAACTTAACATAACTTAAATTCAGTACAACTAATGAAAATACATGACACGGAAAACATAAAGATATACTACTACGCTCAGCACATTCATGTCATTGTTTAGTCACTACCGCCTAATATTTTCTGCTCCAACCACTTAAATTTTTCTTCCAGGTTATTTTTTTCTTATTCTACCTCTTTGAGTTTCTCCTTCAACTCCGCAACTTCTCGTTTGTATTGTCGTTCATATTCCCACTGTTTTCTGGTCAAATCATAAAGATACTGCAACTTTTTTTGTAGTATTCCTGCTGATAGGGTTCATCAATCCATACCTCAAAATTGCAAACAGGTTCATCGGGAACCCTATAAAACTTGTTTATACACATCCAGTAGTGGCATCCAACTTCACCATCATCCCAACAGTTTTTCATCATGCATTATTTGCCGCACTCGCACCTTGGTACATAAAGGGGTTCAGACATTTATTAAAGCATAAAAAAAGAAACCTTGCTTTTATGGAAATATTTACTATTTGTTATTGTTAAGCGCAGAAAATAACTAGAATACGGCCGTTATTTATAGGCAAGGCAACACAGAAAATGTATTATTTAACCGCCCTATACATATTGAAATATTTGTCCATTGGCAGCTACTGCAACGACGATCAACAGCTTAATATCATACTTTCCATAGACATGCGTACCGTTTATGGAAATTACCGGACGGCAATGCACAAAACCATCAATTGCTGGTTTAAATGCCTAGAATACTGTCACGACCCGGATTTCCCACCCTCGGGAGTCGTGATGGTGCCTACTAATGAGAGCTAGGCAAGCCAATCCTTAACTACTTACTTCATTAACAATTACTTCTTTTAACAATTATCAGCGATAGCATGAAAGCAATGGAATTACATAAATAGGCGGAAGACTTAAGTTTAAAGAAAACTGAACAATAATGCGAGAATCAACATATGCCTCTACCCAAGAACTGGTGTCACATTATTTACGAACTTCTAAGAGTACTAAATACAACCGTTTCAAAGAAAATATAAACTGTTTGTCTCGAATATATGAGATAACAGACGGAAATAAAAGATAGAGGAGACACCGGGCCTGCGAACGCCTGCAAGGCTACCTCAGTATCTCACTGGACTGAAGGCTGGCTCCTGCGCTACTGCTGATATCCAAAACCTAGATCTGTGCAAAAGAGCACAGAGCATAGTATCAGCACAAACCGGCCCCATGTGCTGGTAAGTGCTTGGCCTAACCCCGGCGAGGTAGTGACGAGGCTAGGACCAGACTCCAGATAAACCTGTACATTTATATAATATATGGCGGAACAGTAAACAAGTAATAAACAGTTAAAGCTGGGGAAGGGGAACATGCTTCGGGGATAGCAGTTAAAAGGAATAACAGGGAATGATAAGGAAGCTAGCACTATAACTTCTATCACAAATGAAGAAAATAAAGGCAACTTTCACTTTCAGTTTCCTCTTGTTGCAGGCGTGCAACCCGATCTCATTCCTCATATCTCATGGTAGGCGTACCACCCGCTCCCATTTCATTCTATCTCGTGGTAGGCGTACCACCCACTCCCATTTCATTATATCTCGTAGTAGGCGTACCACCCGCTCCCATTTCATAATATCTTGTGGTAGGCGTACCACCCGCTCCCATTTCATTATATCTCATGGTAGGCGTACCACCCGCTCCCATTTCATAATATCTTGTGGTAGGCGTACCACCCGCTCCCATTTTATAATATCTCATGGTAGGCGTACCACACAATCACAAGAAATTCCGGCAAGGGAGAATCAGCTATAACCAATTTCACTTTGCTAGTACTCAGTTCAATTAATGGAAATACTTAATCATATGGGATCATTAATTAAAGTATACAAGGTGTCATTCAAAAACACAACAATTTTCAAGTTAAGACCCACGGTCATGCTTGACACCAACGTATAGATACTCGTCACCATGCCTATACGTCGTACTCAACAAGAAGCAAGTAGCAATTATGACCCAACTGCTAATCGCTCAAGCTAGGGTTAAACCAAACACTTACCCCAATACCTTGAACACCACTCAAGTCTCAATTATAGCTTTACCTCTTGATTCCACCACCAATCCGCTCGAATCTAGTCATAAGTTACTTAATCACATTAATAAATGCTAAATGAATCAACCCCAATGCATGAAAATGAGTTTTCCAAAGTCTTACCCAAAAGTCAAAAATGACCCCCGGGCCCACGTGGTCGAAACCAGAGGTTCGGACCAAAACCCGATCACCCATTCCCCCACAAATTCAAATATATGGTTTTTTTTAAATCGGACCTCAAATTGAGGTCCAAATCCCCAATTTTTTGGAAAACCTAGGTTCTACCCAAATCACCCAATTTCCCCATGAAAATCTTTGATTTGAAGTTGAAATCATGTTAAAAGATGTTAAGAAGTGAAGAAAATAAGTTAGAAATCACTTACCAATCGTTTTGGAGAAGAAAAGTTGTTTGGAAAATCGCCTCTTATGTTTTGGAGTTTTGAAAAGTGTAAAATAACTGAAATTCACGTGTATTTATACCCCTCCGAAGTCCCCACCGCGGACCGCGCAAGAAGGACCGCGGCCGCACATGCTTCCTGAAGGCCTGCGGATCTATGCCCCGCGCGGACCGCGCAAGGCCGACCGCGGTCACGCAGCACCCACCGCGGACCGCGGCCGCACACGTTTCCTCGTGGGCCACGCCAAAGGGTTCAGAGGCCTGCAATATCTAATCTTTTTAAGCCTAAGGCATCCCGGAACCTACTAGAAACTCACCGAGCCCTCGAAACTCTAAACCAAGTATGAACACTACCTCAAAAACACCCTACGAACATATTCGTGTGATCACATCACCAATATAACATCATGAGCATCGAATTGAGCCTCAAGATCCATGAAATTTCTCAAATTTCCTTTTAGACATCAATTTTCCCAATTTGGGTCCGGATCACGTCAAACGACGCCCGTTTTTTACCAAACTTTACAGGAGTGATTCAAAACATATATAAGACTCGTACCAGGCGCCGGAACCAAAATACGGGCCCGATACCATTGTTTTCTAATCAGATTTCATTTCCATTTTCTTTAAACATTTTCAGAGAACAATTTCACTTAAAATTCATAACTCGGGCTGGGGACCTCAGAATTCGGTTCCGGGCATACGCCCGAGTCCCATATTTTCCTACGGAACCTTCGGGATCGTCAAATCATGAGTCCGGGTCCGTTTACCTAAAATGTTGACCAAAGTCAAATTTATTCATTTTGAGGTAAAAACTTAGAAATTTTCACAAGATTTCACGTTTAAGCTTTCCGGCTACGCTCCCGGACTACGCACACAAATCGAGGCAACTCTAAATGAGGCTTTCAGGGCCTCGAAGACACATATTTCAATTAGAAATAGGTGATGACCCTTTTGGGTCGTCACATTCTCCACCTCTAAAACAATCATTCGTCCTCGAACGAACAGAAGAAGGAAGTTCCTGAGTCGGGGAAAAGATGAGGATATTGGTCCCGCATATCGGACTCGGACTCCCAGGTCGATGCCTCAGGGGGCTGACCTCTCCATTGAACACGAACCGAAGGAAAACTCTTCGACCTCAGCTGGCGAACCTGTCGGTCTAGAATAGCCACTGGCTCATCCTCATACGACAAATCCTTGTCCAACTGGACAGTGCTGAAATCTAATACGTGGGATGGATCGCCGTGATATTTCCGAAGCATGGACACATGAAACACTGGATGCACGGCTGATAAGCTAGGCGGCAATGCAAGTCTATAAGCCACCTCTCCCACTCGATCAAGGATCTCAATGGACCAATGAACCTAGGGCTAAGCTTGCCCTTCTTCCCAAATCTCATCACGCCCTTCATAGGCGACACTCGAAGCAACACCCGCTCACCCACCATAAAAGCCACGTCTCGAACCTTACGATCTGCATAGCTCTTTTGATTGGACTGAGCTATACGAAGCCTATCCTGAATGATCCTGACCTTGCCCAAGGCCTCCTGAACCAAATCTGTACCCAACAACCGAGCCTCTCCCGGCTCAAACCATCCAACCGGAGATCGACACCGCCTACCATATAAAGCCTCATAAGGAGCCATCTAGATACTCGACTGGTAGATGTTGTTGTAGGCAAACTCTGCTAAAGGCAAGAACTGATCCCACGAACCTCCAAAGTCAATAACACAAGCTAGGAGCATATCCTCCAATATCTGAATAGTTCGATCGGATTGTCCATCCGTCTGAGGATGAAATGCTGTACTCAACTCAACCTGGGTGCCTAACCCTCGGTGAACTGCTCTCCAGAAACGCGAGGTGAACTGCGTACCTCGGTCTGAAATGATAGATATCGGCACACCATGAAGACGAACAATCTCCCGGATATAGATCTCAGCTAACCTCTCGGACGAATAGGAGACTGCCATAGGAATGAAATGCGCTGACTTGGTCAGCCTATCAACAATGACCCAAACTGCATCAAACTTCTTCCGGGTCAACGAAAGTCCAGTAACGAAGTCCATAGTGATTCGCTCCCACTTCCACTCGAGAAGCTCAATCCTCTGAAATAAACCACCAGGCCTCCGATGCTCATACTTAACCTGCTGACAATTCAAACACTGAGCCACATAGGCAATAATATCCTTCTTCATTCTACGCCACCAATAATGCTGCCGCAAATCCTGATACATTTTCGCGGCGCCCGGATGGATAGAGTACCGGGAACTATGGGCCTCCTCTAAAATCAACTCTCGAAGCCCATCCACATTAGGCACACAAACTCGAACCTGCAATCTCAGAACTCCATCATCACCTAAGGTAACCTTCTTGGCACCCCCACACTGCACCGTGTCTCTAAGGACATACAAATGGGGATCATCAAACTGCCGATCACAGATACGCTCAAATAACAAAGAACGAGCGACCGTGAAAGCTAATACTCGACTAGGCTCAGAAATATCCAACCTCACAAATCGATTGGCCAAAGCCTGAACATCCAAAGCAAGCGGCCTCTCACCGACTGGAATATAAGCAAGACTGCCCATACTGGCTGACTTTCTACTCAAAGCATCGGCCACCACGTTGACCTTTCCCGGGTGATATAGGATAGTGATGTCATAATATTTCAACAACTCCAACCACCTCCTCTGCCTCAAATTCAACTCCTTTTGCTTGAATAAATACTGAAGACTCTTATGATCCGTGAACACCTCACATGCCACGCCATACAGGTAATGCCTCCAAATCTTCAATGCGTGATCAATGGCTGCCAACTCCAAATCATGCACTAGATAGTTCTTCTCATGAACCTTCAACTGCCTCGAAGCATAGGCAATGACCTTGCCATCCTGCATCAACACTGCACCAAGTCTAATGCGAGATGCATCACAATAAACGGTGTAAACCCTGAACCTGTGGGCAAAACTAACACCGGCGACGTAGTCAGGGCTGTCTTGAGCCTCTGAAAGCTTGCCTCACACTCGTCCGACCATCTGAACTGGGCACCCTTCTGGGTCAACTTGGTCATCGGGGCTGGAACAGATGAGAACCCCTCCACGAACCGACGATAGTAGCCTGCCAATCCCAAGAAACTCCGAATCTCTGTAGCTGATGCTGGTCTAGGCCAGTTCTTGACTGCCTCAATCTTCTTTGGATCAACCTGAATACCCTCTGCTGATACGATGTGACCTAGGAATGCCACCGAACTCAACCAGAACTCACACTTCGAGAACTTAGCGTATAATTGACTATCCTTCAGAGTCTGAAGAACCACTCTGAGGTGTTGCTCGTACTCCTCCTGGCTGCGGGAATATATCAGGATATCATTAATAAAGACTATCACGAACAAGTCCAAATAAGTTCTGAACACTCGTTTCATCAACTCCATAAATGTTGCTAGGGCATTAGTCAACCCGAATGACATAACCAAGAACTCATAATGCCCGTATCGAGTGCGGAAAGCTGTTTTAGGGACGTCGGATGCCCTAATCCTCAACTGATGGTAGCTAGATCTCAAGTCAATCTTTGAAAATACCTTGGCACCCTGAAGCTGATCAAACAAATCATCAATCCTCGGTAGTGGATACTTATTCTTGATCGTAACCTTGTTCAATTGCCGGTAATCAATGCACATTCTCATCGACCCATCCTTTTTCTTCACAAACAACACCGGCGCACTCCAAGGCGAAACACTGGGTCTAATGAAACCCTTCTCAAGCAAATCATGCAACTGCTCCTTTAACTCTTTCAACTCCAGCGGGGCCATACGATACGGCAGGATAGAAATGGGCTGGGTGCCCTGAGTCAAATCAATGCAAAAGTCGATATCCCTGTCGGGCGGCATACCCAGCAGGTCTGAAGGAAAAACCTCAGGAAACTCCCGAACAATGGGTACAGAATCAATAGAAGAGACCTCCATACTAGAATCGCGAATATAAGCTAAATAGGCCAAACACCCCTTCTCGACCATACGCCGAGCCTTCACACAAGAGATAACACTACGGGTAGAATGACCAGGGGTCCCTCTCCACTCTAAATGGGGCAAACCCGGCAGGACTAAGGTCACGGTCTTGGCATGACAATCCAAGATAGCATGGTACGGGGATAACCAATCCATTCCCAATATAACATCGAAATCGACCATGTCTAAAAGCAACAAATCGACTCGGGTCTCAAGATCCCCAAACACTACAATACAAGAACGATGAACTCGATTGACCACAATAGAATCACCCACCAGTGTAGACACATAAACATGAATACTCAATGAATCATTCGGCATGACCAAGTACGGGGCAAAATAAGATGACACGTACGAATACGTAGACCCTGGATCAAATAGCACTGAAGCATCTCTATCACAAACCAGTATAGTACTTGTAATGACTGCATCTGAAGACTCAGCCTCGAGCCTGGATGGAAGTGCATAACATCGGGGCTAGGACCCACCACCTTGAACTGCCTCTCTGGGACGGCCTGCTTCTGGTTGGCCTCCATCTCTGGCGGCTTGAGCTCCACCTCTAGGACCTCTACCTCCACCTCTAACACCTCTGCCCCCACCTCTAGCTGGCTGGGTAGGCTGTAGGACATCTGGTGCCTGTACCATAGCACGAGAACCCTGATGCAGAGAACTGCTCGAAGCTCGAGGGCAATACCTAGCAATGTACCTCATGTCGTCACAAGTAAAACAAGCCCTCGATTGTTGGGGCTGACGACCCTGGAAACTCTGAAGCGGCGATGCACTGATAAGTGCTAATGGTGCATCGTAAGGCTGCTGATCAGAATAGTGCGTATAGGAACCACAACCACCTGAAGTACCATGGGAGACCTGAAGAGCTGATTGAAAGGGCCTAGAAGGATGGCCTCCACCATATGAATCTCTACCTCCAAACGAGGTACCACTGAATCTGCCCGAATGATGGGGCTTCTTATCTGACCCATGACCACCTCCCTATGACAGAACCATCTCAACTCTACAGGCCACATTGACCGCCTCCTGAAATGTAATCTCACTCCCAGCCTCCTTGGCCATCTGAAGACGAATCGGCTGAATAAGACCATCAATAAACCTCCTCACCCTCTCTCTCTCGGTGGGAAGTATGACAAGAGCATGGCGAGCTAGATCGATGAACCTGGTTTCATACTGAGTAACCGTCATGGAACCCTGCTGAAGGCACTCAAACTGCCTCCGATAGGCTTCTTTCTGCATCACGGGGAGAAACTTCTCCAGAAACAACACTGAAAACTGCTCACATGTCAAAGATAGAGATCCGGCTGGTCTCGCTAAGCAATAATCCCTCCACCAAGTCTTGGCGGATCCAGATAAGCGAAATGCAACAAAATTGACCCAATTGGTCTCAACAATGCCCATGTTCCTGAGAACCTCGTGGTAGCTGTATAGGAAATCCTGGGGGTCCTCAGAAGGAGCTCCGCTGAAAGTAGTAGTGAAGAGCTTGGTAAATTTGTCCAGTCTCCACAAAGCATCGGTGGACAAAGCCGCTCCATCGCTGGTCTAAGCCATTACACCCGGCTGAACTGCCACCGCTGGCTGAACCGCTGGAACCTGAATCTGGGGAGCTACCTGCTTCGAAGTGCGTGTAGCAGGAGTCTGAGCCCCTCCTCCAGCCTGAGAAGTGGCTGGTGCTACAGGAAGCAAACTTGCTCGGGTGACACTCTCCATAAGGTCCACCAATCGAACCAGAGCGTCCTGAAGAACTGGGGTAGCGATAAACCCCTCTGGGACCTGAGCTGGGCCCACCGGAACTGTTGGGGCTGGAACCTCCTCCTCAAAATCAACCTGAGGCTCCGCCACTGGTGCCGCTACTCGGGGCTGAGCTCTGCCCCTACCTCCGCCTCTAGTACGGCCTCGACCTCTAGCTCGGCCTCGCCATCTGCGAAGAACAGAGTAGAAGTTCAATTAGCATTTGAGGAACAAATCTGCATGACAAGAAAGAACAAAAGTGAAGTTTTCCTAACTCGGTAGCCTCTGGGGGGATAAATACAGACATATCCGTACTGATCCCTCAGACTCTACTGAGCTTGTCCGTGAGTTGTGAGACCTATGTAACCTAGAGCTCTGATACCAACTTGTCACGACTCGGATTTCCCACCCTCGGGAGTCGTGATGGCGCATACTAATGAGAGTCAGGCAAGCCAATCCTTAACTGCTTACTTCATTAACAATTACTTCTTTTAACAATTATCAGCGATAGCATGAAAGCAACGGAATTAAATAAATAGGCGGAAGACTTAAGTTTAAATAAAACTAAACAATAATGCGAGAATCAAAATACGCCTCTACCCAAGAACTAGTGTCACATTACTCACGAACTTCTAAGAGTGCTAAATACAACCGTTTGAAAGAAAATATAAATTGTTTGTCTCGAATATATGAGATAACAGACGGAAATAAAAGATAGAGGAGACGTCGGGCCTGCAAATGCCTGCAAGGCTACCTCAGTGTCTCACTGGACTGAAGGCTGGCTCCCGCGCTACTACTGCTATCCAAAACCTGGATCTGTGCAACAGAGCACAGAGCGTAGTATCAGCACAACCGGCCCCATGTGCTGGTAAGTACCTGACCTAACCCCGGCGAGGTAGTGACGAGGCTAGGACCAAACTCCAGATAAACTTGTATAGTTATATAATATATGGCAAAACAGTAAACAAGTAATAAGCAGTTAAAGATGGGGAAAGGGAACATGCTTCGGGGATAGCAGTTAAAAGGAATAACAGGGAATGATAAGGAAGCCACCACTATAACTTCTATCACAAATGAAGAAAATAAAGGCAACTTTCACTTTCAGTTTCCTCTTGTTGCAGGCGTGCAACCCGATCCCATTCCTCATATCTTGTGGTAGGCGTACCACCCACTCCCATTTCATTCTATCTCGTGGTAGGCGTACCACCCGCTCCCATTTCATTATCTCATGGTAGGCGTACCACCCGCTCCCATTTCATAATATCTTGTGGTAGGCGTACCACCCACTCCCATTTCATTATATCTCGTGGTAGGCGTACCACCCGCTCCCATTTCATAATATCTCGTGGTAGGCATACCACTCGCTCCCATTTCATAATATCTTGTGGTAGGAATACCACCCGCTCCCATTTCATAATTCTTGTGGTAGGCGTACCTCCCGCTCCCATTTCGATTCACCACACAATCACAAGAAATCCCGGCAAGGGAGAATCAGCTATAACCAACCTCACTTTGCTAGTACTCACTTCAATTAATGGAAATACTTTATCATAGAGGATTATTAATTAAAGTATACAGAGTGTCATTCAAAAACACAACAATTTTCAAGTTAAGACCCATGGTCATGCTTGACACCAACGTATAGATACTCGTCACCATGCATATACGTCGTACTCAACAAGAAGCAAGTAGCAATTATGACCCAACTCCTAATCCCTCAAGCTAGGGTTAAACCAAACACTTACCTCGATGCCTTGAACACCACTCAAGTCTCAATTATAGCTTTACCTCTTGATTCCACCACCAATCCACTCGAATCTAGTCATAAGTTACTTAATCACATTAATAAATGCTAAATGAATCAACCCCAATGCATGAAAATGAGTTTTCCAAAGTCTTACCCAAAAGTCAAAAATGACCCCTGGGCCCACGTGGTCGAAACCCGAGGTTCGGACCAAAACCCAATTACCCATTCCCCCACAAATTCAAATAAATGGTTTGTTTTGAAATCGGACCTCAAATTGAGGTCCAAATCCCCAATTTTTTGGAAAACCTAGGTTCTACCCAAATCACCCAATTTCCCCATGAAAATCTTTGATTTGAAGTTGAAATCATGTTAAAAGATGTTAAGAAGTGAAGAAAATAAGTTAGAAATCACTTACCAATCGTTTTGGAGAAGAAACGTTGTTTGAAAAATCGCCTCTTCTGTTTTGGGGTTTTCAAAAGTGCAATATAACTGAAATTCACGTGTATTTATACCCCTCCGAAGTCCCCATCGCGGACCGCGCAAGAAGGACCGCGGCCACACAGGCTTCCTGAAGGCCTGCGGATCTATGCCCCGCGCAGACCACGCAAGGCCGACCGCGGCCGCGCAGCACTCATCGCGGACCGCGCAAAGGCGACCGCGGACGCGCTGGCCCCTCCGCGGACGCACGCGTTTCCTCGCGGGCCGCGCCAAAGGGTTCAGAGGCCTGCAATATCTGATCTTTTTAAGTCTAAGGCATCCCGGAACCTACTAGAAACTCACCGATCCCTTGAAACTCTAAACCAAGCATGCATACTACCTCAAAAACACCCTACGAAGATATTCGTGTGATCATATCACCAATATAACATCATGAACATCGAATTGAGCCTCAAGATCCAAGAAATTTCTCAGATTTCCTTTTAAACATCAATTTTCCCAATTTGGGTCCGGATCACGTCAAACGACATCCGTTTTTTACCAAACTTTACAGGAGTGATTCAAAACATATATAAGACTCGTACCGGGTGCCGGAACCAAAATATGGGCCCGATACCATTACTTTCTAATTAGATTTCATTTCCATTTTCTTTAAATATTTTCAGAGAACAATTTCACTTAAAAATTCATAACTCGGGCTGGGGACCTCAAAATTCGATTCCGGGCATATGCCCGAGTCCCATATTTTCCTACGGACCCTTCGGGATCGTCAAATCACGGGTCTGGGTCCATTTACCTAAAATGTTGACCGAAGTCAAATTTATTCATTTCGAGGTAAAAACTTAGAAATTTTCACAAGATTTCACGTTTAAGCTTTCCGGCTACGCCCTCGGACTGCGCACACAAATTGAGGCGACTCTAAATGAGGCTTTCAGGGCCTTGGAGACACAGATTTCAATTAGAAACAGGTGATGACCCTTTTGGGTCGTCACAAATACGTATCTGAATATATATTCTGGTATTCCTGGACTTCGCTCATGCCTTCATTCAACAACAGTCCCGGGGTTAAATTGTTTCAGTGCGGCCATGTACCTGGGTAGAGATGAAAATGACTTATCCCGGTCACCATAAATAATTTCAAATGCACGTTTGCGCCCAAGATATGCCTTTCTTTTGGTAATAATCACCCATATTCCTGGTGGACGGATGTAATACACTCTTTGATCTTGTACCTAATGGACACTTCCAAGTGTGGAATCAAGGCACGAGAAATCAAGTCAACATCCAAGTTGAAGTGATTCTCATTGTATGTGTCTATTTCACAAACGTGGGTCTTAATATATTTACCCACTTTCCACAACCATGTTTCCTTCTTGCTCGCACGCAACATCCAATTATAACCCATAAAGTATCTATGGCATACAACCTTGTATACTTGACTCCTATACCGTCATCTCAAGGCACTCTCTTACGATGTACATTTTTACAACCCTAGTTAGGTGAGCTTTATCAAGAAAATACATGCCATTTTCCAGCAGCGTTGGTCTAAACTCATCCCACATTGTTGACCAAATTTCGTCAACATCCCTTGTAAATGCATCCACATCCGACATACTTGGCAAATTATCAAGGCAGGGAATATGCCCTGAATGAAATGGCACGTGGCACTCGTACACTCTTGATCTAACGGGAGGTGGAGGAGCATGCTCACTCATCAGCTCAGGTTCGACATTCACTTCCTCCTCATTATCACCCTCGTTAGGGAAGGTTGTGTCATCTCCAGACTCATCGGCATTGTTGTCATAATCAATATTATCTTCCTGACTCTGTGCATATGCCAAATCACGAGTAAATACGTCGTCTACGGGCAACTGAGTGAGGTCAGGACCATCAAGATGCTCGTTTTCACTACACAAACAACAAAATTATAAGCTTCTCAAATTGATAAATACTTTACATTTAGCTATATCACTTCACTTACAAGTCGTACTGTGTTGACATTCCAACATGGACATTTTCCTGTTGGTGATGACTCCCGGATGGACCACCATGATCCAACACGCCAAAACTACGCATATTCCAACTGGGCGTGGGTCATAACTTGTAAAATTCATATCCGAACGGTACCCCCTGTGGAATATATGAGTGTTAATACAAATTAAATTCAACAAAAATTAAACATCGTAACAGAAAGAAAAATTGAAGTTTACCAGTCGTCTTGTGGATTATGTAAAGTAGGAGAAAATTATTTCCTCGCTCCTCGTTCGTCCGCGGAGATAAGTTAAGATTCGGCCAAAATCTTTCAGCCGGAACTTGTTGGACTAAAACTGCTCTAGAATAACTATCTAATGATTGAGGATTATCCCTGCTTTGCGCAATCTCATTATTGCGAACATTTTCAGCCTTGACGTACATTTTCAACAATTTTATCACAATATATTTCCTGTATTCATCCGCAATCCCCAAAAAATCTCTCAGAGTTTCATCGTCTTCGATGTTAAACTCATAATAACAATCAAAGCCCTGCAGAGTCACAGAATACAGATATCTTCCGGTTATTTTAGGATTCACCGAACGTTTGCTCAATCTCATTTTATTGCATAACAACGATACCAGTCTATCGTACTCCATTGTAAGTGGCCACTTAACATGACTCTTTGGAGATAAACTATAGCTCACTGAGTTATTCGCCACCACAACCTCACCCCCCCCCCATATAATGAAACCTTTACTTTTCGCTCTTTAGACATTATGAGCAAAGCTTAAGAATTTAACTACAAGAAAAGTTTATCACGAAGTTGGAGTATTTCTGAATCATAATTCTCAAAACAAACGCATTTATATAAGGCAATGCCCAATCCGGGGGGTCAAATTTTTGGAAGTAAGACGCGGTTTAAAAAAGTGTTTTACATATTTGAATTATTGTTATGTCAGTTAAGCGCAAAAGAATTATTGGTGAGCTCACTTAACATGTAAAACGCGGTTCATTACCGCGCTTTATATAAAACGTTGTAATGTACCGCATTTTATATAGCAGTCTTTTCAGCTTAAGGTAAAACGCAGTATTCTAAAGCATTTTATGTGAAATGCAGTTATGAACTGCGTTTTACCTTAACGGTCCAAATGGATGTTAAGGTAAAACACGGTTCCTAACCGCGTTTTATATAGAAATATATATTTTTTTACACTTAAAAACGTATTTTGAGTCAAAAAGAAAAACATTTAGGTTCTGGACTTGGATTCTTTATCCATTTAACACAGACTACGGAGGACAAATAGTTAAAGCAAAAATATATCTAATGACTAAATTAACCTCGGGATAGCCAGGCAGACATGTTGACTATGAGCTGCCTAGTTATTCCTATTTATAGTATAGGAATATATATATATATATATATATATATATATATATATATATATATATAGAGAGAGAGAGAGAGAGAGAGAGTGAGTGATGACCCGATAGGTCATCTCATGTTTTAGAAATAAATTCTACGTTTCGATGCCTTAAATATCTTATTTTAGTCTTCCTCAATTTACGTGCACGGTCCGGGTGTTTTTTCAGAAGGTTTCTATGTTAAAAATCTGATAAATATAAGAATTTTTGAAAGTTAAATTGAGTTGACTTCGGTCAATGTTTTGAGAAAATGAATCTGGATCCGTGTTTTGACGGTCCCGGTGGGTCCGTATCATAATTTTAGACTTGAGCGTATGTTCAGAATCGAATTTCGAGGTCCTTAGCTCGAGATATGGATTTTGATGAAAAATTAAAGTTTGAAAGTTTATTTAAGAATTTTGATTGATATTTGCTCTTGTTGATACCGGGTCCGTATTTTAGTTCCGGAGCCTGATACAAGTCCATTATTATATTTATGACATGATTGTGAAATTTGGTGAGAAATAGAGTTGGTTTGACGTGATTCGGACATTCGGTTGTGAAAATAGAAGTTTAAAAGTTTTTTTAAAATTTCATTTGATTTGGTGTTCAATTCGTAGTTTTAGGTGTTATTTTGGCAATTTGATCGCGCGATCAAGTTCGTATGATGTTTAGGACTTGTGTGCATGTTTGGTTTGGAGCCCCGAGGGCTCGGGTGAGCTTTAGATAGCCAACGGACCTTTAAAACTTAGAAAAATCTGGTGTTTTTGCTGCAGGTGGTGTTCTGGTGTGTTGTGTTTTGCGATCGCGAAGGGGATCTGGGCTGGGGGAGGAATTTACTCTACGCGAATGCGAGACCATGGTCGTGAACGCAGAGCATTAGGGGGGTTTTGCTCTACGCGAACGCACCCCGTCACACGTGAACGCGTAGTATTAGCTAGGTTGGGCAGGGAGAATTCAGGTAACTCTACGCGAACGCGAGCCCAGTCTCGCGAACGCGGAGGTCAGAGGGGATAGACCTTCGCGAACGCGTACAGTTACTCGCGATCGCGTAAGCCACTTAGGCCCTACTCTTCGCGAATGCGATGAACACTGATGCCCAGTGGTAAAACAGTTGCATTACGGGATTTTTGCCATTCTTTCAAATTTTCAAAAGCTAGAAAGCCTAGAGACGATTTTTTTTCAAGATATTTTCTTCCCCAATTTGTTGGTAAGAGATTCTAACCTACTTTCTTTCAATTACCCATTACATTTCACTAGATTTCAACCTAAAATCTAGGATTGTCATGGTGGAAATTGGGGGTTTGGATAGAATTAGGGATTTTTGTAAAATTGGAATTTAGACTTTTGTTGATACCCAATTTTTTCCTATAATATTTTTAAAATGCGTATATACCTTTAAAACTATGCATTAGCATCAATTGGTATTTTTCCATAATTTTTAATTAATTTATATCAATATTTCAATTCATATAAATAATTACGAAATTGCATCACAAATATTTTTAAGATATTTCTTGATTTAATATTACTATTTATGGTCCTATTAAGTCCAAAATTATTTCATAAATGGCCAAATTGGCAACTTTCAGTTATATTTGCAATAACTTTGCAATTATAGCCCACGCATACATTTTTGTATTATTTTACTAGAAATTAGTCCATTGTATTTTTAAAATTGCTAAATAACTATTATTAACATTCCTATGCATGAAAATTATTTTTTATAATTAGTAATTATTTTACAAATTATTTTAGCCAATTTATTTGGGGGTTTTAACAAATAGCCTTGTTTAATTTCAATTTTAGCGTAATTGACTAGTCCAAATATCCTTATAAAAGCAGCCCAAAGCTTCCTTAGGCTCAATCTGCATGCCCCGACCCAATAGCCCCGTTTAATTGTGGCTAAATGATCAACGGTCCACGATTAAACTTTCCTTATTAACTCAAACGTCCCCATAAACCCTCTCATTAGCTCTCATTTCCGCCGCCCTTTCGTACCCTCGTCTCTCAAATGCTCTCAAATCCTAACCCTAACTCACCCTCATCGCCACTCATCTACTGCCGTTCATGGTGGTTTCTCACCACTCCCAGGCCTCTAATAGCCTCTCCCATGCTGGTCTCGCTGTCTTTAGGGTCCTCAAGGGACCAGGGTTAGTCTGCTTATGCCTTTGATTCTTGCTCACCTGTTTCAGGCCGTTCTGGTTTGATTTTGAGTAAGATCTTCCTATGTCGCCATAGATCTATGGTTTCTAAGCCTACTTCTTCATCTCTGTATTGTTCTTCTTGAAACCCTAATTTTGTCATTTGAACTTCTCAGATCTGTGCAAGATCTGAGATGGATCGAACCTATTTCACATGAGTTTTACAAAAGCCTTCTGATTTTCGAATGATTTTCCATTTTTCTAAACTAGGGTTTCCCGAAAATTTCTTTCTCCAAAACGTTTGATAATTTTGAGTGTTTAATCTTCTATCTCTTATGTGTTTAACCGATTTCGTAAAGGTTTGCTTTAACCCTAACTAGTTTATGCTAAAAACCCCAAAATTTTCGATATTTTGTTTGGTTTCTGAGTTACTTTGTCCTATGCTTTGGTTCTTGTGATTTTTCTTTAGCTTGATTCGATGTCTTGTGATTTTTATCCTAATGTGCCTCTACTAAGGTTCTTGGTTCGACTTTTCTACTGATTCTATGTGTCTATATTCATTTCTGCCAATTCATGGTAAACCTATATTTTTCTCCTTAAATTAGTGTTATTTGGATTCTTGATTTACCAATTTGCTTCATTAAAACCTATGTGTTGAGTCCGGACTATTCCTTTCTTGCGTTATTTGAATTGTCTGCGATACTTGTTGACTTTTTACATGATTTTCTCCTTAATTAAACCCTTGACTATTTTTATTCTGAAGTTCTTTATTTTGGTTTGATTTGAACGTCTTTCCTTAATAAGGCCTTTGATTCTTACTTCTTTACTTAATCTGATTGAACTTCTTGCCTTAATTAGCTCATGTCATTATCGTTGGCTAATTTTCCTTAATTAAAAAAGAAGACTATGCTGAATCTTTGTGTGATTGATTCTGAAATTCCTTAATTGCTGATTACTGATTACTTTACTTTATTTGCTCTACTCTTGAACTACTATATAAACTCTCTTTGTTTTAACTTGTGATACACGAATATTAGTTCATCAATACTCTCACACTCTTAAAAGCTCTCTATTCTCTTATGTTACTTGTAATTCTCACTAATTCAGTCGGCTGTAAGCCAAGGCTGGCTATTTGCACCATCCTTGCTCTATATTCTGTATTTTCTCCTTGACTGGTATGTTTCTGATTAAATTTTAGAATCCAAAACTATGTGTTTATTTACTGCCTTAGTTCATCAATCCTAAGTTCATTCCTACTTATGTTTACTGCTTACCTAGCATGCCAAATATTGTCTTATTCAAATGTGTAATTAGCATGTCTCCACTTTACTTGTCTGTTCACTATCTTGTTTAGCATGGCTTACATATGTAGTTGGCATGTTTGCCTGACTACTGTTTGTCTAGTATGCCTAAACTTTGCTTTTGTGTAATTAGCATGCCTACACTTATTAATACTTGCCTAGCATGTCCATCTAAGTCCTTGTCTGTTCTGTCTTACTCCTGCTAAGTTATGTAGTCTCTCTAGTGCAATTCTAGTTGTGTTGTATATATGCCCTCAACATGCTTCTGTTGTGATCCCTGCTTCATGTTTCAATGACCTGCATTCTATCTGACCGATTAGTTCTGTAGAACCCCCTTGAGAACTCTATGCATCTTGTTGTCTATGTGTTCCATCAAGGTATATTCTATGTGTTCACAACACTTCCTTCCTTGTGTGGAAACTGTTTTCCAAGTTGTTTGTTATGTGGTCTGTGTTCTGATTGCAAATTGTTTTTCATACTTTCCCAAACTGTCTTTATCACTAAATTAGTACTGGTTTTCAGAAAATATTTTCCCTCATAAGACCTTTCTTTATATTGTTTATCAAACTCTTTCAAATCATTATGCACTCTCACTTACTCTTAGATTACCAAGTCCTGCCCCTCTGGTATGTATACTGCTTAGAGACCCTTGAGATCTCTCTGAACTCTGGCATATCAGGGCTGGCACTTCCACACTACACATAAATTAGTCCTTATTTGAGAAAGGTCTGGGTGTGAGCACTGCCCGGGATCCTTGAGGTCCTTAGGGAACTCCGACACACCTAGATATGAAATTGGCTATGAAACTTTGGGCATTTGAAACTACTGAAGGTTGGGAAATTGCTTTGGGCCTGCTTTAGACTCCCTATAGCTTAATTTCTATTCTGTTTATGTAATTTTTATTCAATCCTTGGTCTGTAATAATTATTGTAAATAATATTGGGGAGGGTAGTTGTATACTATGGGTAAAGTTGGGTAGATAACATGTTTATAGGGTCCATTTCGATTCAAATGTGTTTTGTTAGATGACATGCCTATAGGGGTTCATTTGGTTCAAATGTGTTTGTTAGATAATATGCTTATAGGATCTGCTTTGGTTCAAATAAATTCTATTTGCTTTACTTTTACATAATTAGAAGCCATGCCTATAGGGTCTAAAATCAGCTTAATTATAGAAATCATACCTATAGGATCCAAAATCAGTTTTAGTTAGATCTAAAATCAGTTTAATTAGAAATCATGCATGTAGGTTCTGAATCAGTCTAACTAACTAACCCACTCAGCTCTTTAATGATGTGTTAATTAATATCATTAGAAAGCATGCCTATAGGATCCTAATTGTCCATTTAAAATCGTTTACTGTTTTACTGCATTCCTGATCAATGATTAGATACCATGCTCATAGGAGATCACTATTATACGCCTAGGCAAGCCTGTAGGGCGACAAAAATTCTGCAAACTGTAAAGCTATGCTTTGTTATTTGTGACTGCTCATATTCAACAGGTCTAAAAATCAGTAGGCAAACTGAATAGGTCTTTGATACTTTGATCCAAATTCAATACTGCATATTCTCTACTCACCTAGATATTCTGTTATAGGGCTTCTCTTAGATATCTGAAACTCTGTTTAAGACGTGCACTTGCTTGCTCTGTTTGTGGAGGTAAAACTTGAGCCTTTAATTATTCTCTTTTAGTCCATTCCTAATTGTTTTGACTGTTGTAAGCACGTGATTTTTGACCCTCCCCGAGAATTTTCACATTTTAGTGTGAATATGTGAAATTGGATCTAGTATAGCTATTTTAACTATTTTTACTTTATTTCGTTGCAAAAAGAAAAATTACAAAAAAAAAGGTATATATATAAATTTTAGTTTATGTATCCCTCATAAACTTGAAAAAATCAAAAATTGCACTTTATTTTGGTACTTTATATAAATTCGAAAATTAACAAAAAATATATATATAATTCTATTAATGTTTTGAAGTCATTTTAATACAAAAAATATTATTTCATATTTTTGTCTTTATTAAAAAACGAAAATTACAAAAAAAATAGTTTTATTAATATTTTTATAGTTATTTTAACTTTGAAAAATACAAAAAATATTACTTCATATTTTATCTTAATATTTACGAAAATTACAAAAATGGTTTTATTAATATTTTATAGTCGTTTTAACTTTGAAAAAATACAAAAATAGTACTTCATATTTTATCTTAATATTTACGAAAATTACAAAAATAGTTTTATTAATATTTTGTAGCTATTTTAAAACCTTAAAAATATTTTTTAAAAAAAGATATAGTTTTGTTAAATACTAGTCTTATTTTCGGTAGTTATTTTGCTTACATAGGACTAGTTAAGCAACGTGTTCCTATTTCTCGGGTCCGGGCAAAAGAATAATATTCGGGTTCAAACTACCCGGTTTTAGGCCTAATTTTCGGACCTAGCCCATAATAACCGTGTCCAGGACACGTGGGGAACCCCACCACGCGTGGGGAACATATGCCTTGAACCCCACCACGCGTGGGCTCATTTTTCTGGGCAAACCATGTCAAATACACGGACTAACACATTTGACAAAGGGGGGAATTTTGGTTTTTTGGTTAGAAAAAAGAAAAAAAAAACGAAAAAGAAAAATTTTGCACTGTTCATCTTCTTCTTCACAAAGAAGAAGAAGAAAAAAACCCTACGCAGGACGATCCCTACCTCCCCCAGCGTCCAAAACTCCGGCCCAGTCCGTCGACCTCCGCCATAACCACCAACCCCACCATCGTCAAAACCACCCAACACCACCCGTCCCCTCCAACTCCATCACCCTACTATCCAAACGAACGCCGGAAAACCCTCACTGTCGCACCCAACAGGCCCGTCACCTCCACTCCAAAAACCACCAGCCCAACTCCATCGACTACTGTCCGAGCACCACCACCAACGCTGCCCTTCGACACCGTCCAAACACCTTCCCCATCACCCTCCATCAAAACGCAACCAACCAGTCACCATCGTCAAACTACCACCCAAAAACGAAACCAGCTCCCTCTCCCCCACGACCAAACCGGACCACCCTCCTCCTCCCAAACACCACCCCGTGACCCCAACCCAGTTTAGCACCACCACCAAACGAATGCCATAACCACCACCCCCCACGTCCAAACACCTACTGTAAACGATCCCTACCCCCCCAACGCAAAAACCACCAGGCGTCCTACAACCGCCGACAGTCCACCCTCGCTGCTTCACTCGTAAAACTCACCGTCAACTTCCAGCTCCCCCCCCCTCCATCGTCGACTGTCCAAAACCAACGCCAGTTCCGCCGACCATGACCACTCCTCCATAGCTGCTTCTTCTTCACCAAGAAAACTTAGCAAGGAACCCTAATCCATCAACGTCGGAACACCATCAAACATCCATCTTCACGTCCGGAATACCACCAAACGACCCACCATTGTTACCTATCCAGTTTAACCCCGCTGCCCGTCGTCAAACACCACCAGTCGACGGCCAATCAGCACAGTTATCGTTGGTCGTTCACTATCGTCGTGCAGTCCATCGAGGTCGACTTTGGTTCTTCGAGGTCCGGTACGTCGAGGTGTTCGTCCGAGGTTTCATCATTGTTCCTCATCGAGTGAAGTCCGGTTCGAGTTCCGTAGGAGACACTGTTTGCCGTTCTAGAATTGTCGAGGTTCGAAGGTTGGTGTTCTTCGTTCCTTTGTTTCATTTGTTCGTTTCGCATGTTATGATTCAACGCGAATGAAAGTATTTGATATTGATGAATGTCGAATGCAATTTTTGTTATTTTGTTAAAAAATGTTTATTTTATGGATAGTTACCGCATGCTTAAAGTAAATGTGAGAACGTATGAACGGTCTGTGAGTCTTCTTGGTTGAATCGTTTCTTTTTTTTTCTCATTTTACCATGGATATTGTTACTTATTAGAATCGTTGTCCTCATTCAACCTCAAATGACGTCATGGGTAGAAAATCATAATTGTTTTTAGGCTTGCCTTTAATAAAAATGAGACGAGCCTCGAAAAATGCACAAGCTGTGGGGCCCTCTAAATGTATATATTAAATACTTAGATTCCGGGACGAGCCGTTTAGCAAATTTCACGTCCCTACCCAAAATAATAATGCGCTAGTTGCTTTAGGCGCGCCTTTAATAATTTAATTCTCCTAAACTCGGGTGCACATTTATGTGACCCAAATCTAAATCCCAACGAAATCGAAATGTGTCTCTAATCACGGGTGCATTGACTGTGACGTGGTCTGAGATGCATTTTCATGACGTTACAAATTCATTTTTAAAATGACAAATGGGACGAGCCTCGACAAACAAAAAATGCAACTTGCGGGGCCCTCAGTAAATACTTGTTTAAAATTACTTAGAATTCAGGAGGGTCATTTAGCGAATTTCACGGCCTCCGCAAAATAATAACGCGATAGTCTCTTTAGGCGCGTGTTTAATAATTTACTTTCTTAAGCTCGGGTGTGCATTTCATGCGACCCAAAGCCAAATCTCAAAACATCAAATAAAGTGCGTTCCGGATTGTGGGTGCATTTCATGTGACGCAGTCCAAAGACGTGTTTTAAGCGATGTTCACATTCTTGTAAAAACAATAATAATAAAGCGGTTAAAAGTTAAAATTTGCACATAAGTTCATACTTGTATAAAATCAGATAATCAAGCCGAATATAACAATTGAGCGACCGTGCTAGAACCACGGAACTCGGGAATGCCTAACACCTTCTCCCGGGTTAACAGAATTCCTTATCCGGATTTCTGGTACGCAGACTATAATATAGAGTCATTATTTTCCTCGATTCGGGATTAAAATTGGTGACTTGGGACACCCTAAATCTCCCAAGTGGCGACTCTGAAATAAATAAACCAATCCCGTTTCGATTGTCCTTTAATTGGAAAAAACTCCCCTGCGCCCCCGCGGGCGCGGAAAAAGGAGGTGTGACAGCTCTGGCGACTCTGCTGGGGATCTGGACCCAGAACCACTGGTTCAGGGTTAAGAATTCGAGCTTAAAATAATTGTTATTATTTGGCTTTATCTATTATCTGATTTTTACATGTTTGAGCCTAATGTGTTAAATGCTGCTTTTACCGCTTTGATATTATTTGAACTGTATATAAACTGTGCCGAAACCCCTATACTTTCTGAGTCTTCTAAATCATGAAGAAGGGCATACTTCGTATGACTTCTTTTCTGTATAGTGTCAAATCCCAATTTAGAACGAGGTTCGGATAAGTTGCTAAGCCGGTGAAGCTTCTGTATTCCCGGTACGCTGCCCCCCCTCGGCTCGAGCTGTCCGCTCGGGTAAGCCAGGTCTAGAACAAACACCCAGGTCTGAACCTAGTATAACAAAGCCACATGCCGGATCCCTAGTAGGAACGTTTATTTGCATCATGTGCATTTGACTTAGGGGACTCAACACAGGGGTTGGGTCCGTCTAGGACAAGCAACCTGAAAATAATAGACCAGCTTTTGGCATCCTATGTGCTACATGTTGTATTTAGTCAAGGGCGAATGGGTCATTTGGTCATTTCCAGCATGATGTTATTTTAATCAAAGCATGGGGAACATTTGTGGAATCCAAGAAGCCTTGGAATTCCCTATGTCCCCCACGCTTGCTTTTTGGGAAAACACATGGGGAACATTTGTGGAATCCAAGAAGTCTTGGAATTCCCATATGTCCCCCACGCTTCATATGTTGGAAAAAGCGCATGGGGAACATTTGCGAAATCCAAGATGTCTTGGAAATCCTTATGTTTCCCATGCCACATTTTGAAAATAACAATAAATATAAAAAAATAAAAATACATATAAAAACAAGGCATGAAAATTCAAAAGATTTTGTATGTTGTCATCATTTTCCACAAATTAGAAAATCGTGAAAAGATGAGGAAATGGCAGTGTAGAGATATAACTACTTATTTTTAGAAAGAGAAAAAAAACACAAATGTCCAAGTAGTGTCGAAACTCTGCCGAAATTTTGAGAATATAAAATAAAAAATATATGTCTTATTAGTTTATTTTATATAAAAAAAAAAGCATTAATAGAAAAGAAAATTGTTTGTCTTGCCATAAAAATAAAAAAAAGAGTCTTGTTTTTAAAATATGTGTTATTTATTTGTTTATGAAAATAACAAAATTAAAATAATCCAAAAATATTTTCTCCATTATTGGCTTCTCTAGGAAGTCTTTCTAATTGTTTTTAAAAAAAAATAATATAATAAAAAAAAAAAAAAGCAAATCCGAAAATATTTTGATTCTTTTTTCAAAATTTAAAAGAAGATTCAAAATTCAAAAAAAAAACATTTTGAGAAACCATTTCTTTTATTAAAAGTAAAATTCCGAAAAAATATTTTCTTCTTCTTCTTTAGAATAAAGAAAAAAAAAGAGCAAATGAAAATTCAAAAAATATATCTTAGAAGTGTTTCTTTTAAAAAGAAAATCAATAAAAAAAATGCTTCCTTTCTTCTTTTAAAGTAGTTCTTTTACCCGAACTACGCGGGTTTGATTCTCACCGGATGTGAGATACGTAGGCAACCCTCATCGGGTCCAACCCCACCTTCTCGAAAAAAAAAGGAATGTTTTATATTTTTCGTCAATTTGTTTGTTTGTTATGAATGAAAAATAATAGTCTATTTGATTGTTGTGGGAAAAATAATAAAAACAAAAAATATAGAAAATGGAAAAGGGTCCTCTCAAAAATAGTTTATTCGCCCGAACTACGCGGGTTTGATTCTCACCGGATGTGAGATACGTAGGCAACCCTCATCGGGTCCAACCCCACCTTTTTTTGCTAAAAAGCCAAAAACAAATGATAATAATAAAAAAAAACATGTCAAGTTTTTATTCATAAATAAGTCGGGTGATGTCCAACTTCCCCTTTTACAAAAAAATAAATAAATAATAATAATAATAATAATAATAGCAAAATATATATGTCAAATTTCATAAAGAAGTCGGGTGACGCTGCTTTATCAAGACATAGCCGAATGTTCCCGAAAGGGACGCCGGAAGGCTGACTTTGCATAAACAGCCACTTTTGGGTCATTTTTAAGACTTGGTCCAGTTGACCCCCACAGCCTTAAAAATCTTCGTCCCCGAGACGTTGAAAGGCCGTGTTTGCAATATTGACTTTTCTAATTTGAAAAACGATGAAAAAAAGTTAGAAATAAGTCAGGTGATGCTGTTTTGTCATAGATAGCCGAATGTTCCCGAAAGGGACGCCGGAAGGCTGACTTGGCATAAACAGCCACCTTTGGGCCATTTTGAGATATGGACCCACACAGCCTTAAAAAAGCTTCGTCCCCGAGACGCTGAAGGGCCGTATTTTGCAACACCAAGTTTTTATTATAATTTGAAAAAAAGAGTCGACGGTCAGGTGAATACCGTCTTTTGTCATAATAAGCCGAGCCAGCTTCGGCCGCGTCTTAAACCGTTCTTGCCGAAATAGCCTTAGAATAATCTTTCAGTTGTCGAAGGGTTATTTTCGTAAAAGAATGGACAAGTTTGTAAAGTGTCGAAATAATCCTCCTCGGCCTCAAAATTCATGTGAGAGTTGGAAAGGGCCACGTTTGCAAAAACAACCATTTGGTTAAAATTAGCAAATGGAAGAAGAAAGTTGGCCATTTGTTTTGAAGTTTGTAAACCTTTTGATTAAAATAGGTAGGTTGTTTGATTTTCAAGTTTGTAGTTCATCTCTAAACCTTTGAAACCCAATTTATTTTAATAGGAAAGTGAAAAGAAAAAATGTTCATTATTGTTTATTTTTATTGGTCCGAACTACGCAAGGTCTGATTCACGCAGGGACGTGATACGTAGGCAATCTCCATAAGATTCGACCACCACTAAAATAAAAAAAATATATATATAATAATAAATAAATAAAAGAGAGTGTGGAAGATTTTCAGGGGGCACAATTGTCTAACTGCTTAGGTACATTGTATCTCTGATATATGATTGTCTGTCCAATGCCCTAACACTAACGTGATGGCTTCCCTTTGATGTGTCCATATATAGAAAGTGGTTGGTTGTGGTAACTCCTCCCTGCAAAGCAAAATCAAAGGACAATGGCTCAGAACCGCAGAACCGAGTGGGTCGGTACTGATGACCGACAACAATTGATCGAACGGAACAGCGGGTTGGTAGAAGAAGTGAGATTGCTGAGACAGCATGTGGCAGACATGTATCAGGCATGGATAACGGGAAAAGCACCACCCCCTCCACCGCCAAGTCTCTTGAACTCGGTCAATTCCCAAGCACCCAACACCATAATGGAAGATCCCCCATACTCTCCATCCCAACCCACTTATGGCAGCCTTCCCAGCTATCCGAGTAGCTCCATCACTCCCCAATGTTTCTCCGCTCCCCAACACCACTTCTTTCCCCGCCATACTTCACTTTCCAGGCACCCAGCTCCACAAAATGCCTACCCACCTACACAAGCCTACCAAAAGCCACCTGGATCAGGTTTCCGGCCCTGTCAACATGCAAGAATGAAGAGGTTGCTGAAACGAGGAAATGCTCTCACCCCCATCGGGGTATCTTATGCCAGTCTGTTTGAAAGGCTAAGGCATGCTGGTTCGATTGAGCCACTCCCCGCATGTACTATAAATCCGCTTGCAAGGAGCTTTGATCCGGCAGCACGATGCGCCTACCACTCCAATGTCATAGGGCACAACATTGAGAGCTGTCATAGCTGGAGAAGGGAAGTAGAGAAAATGATCCGAGAAGGGCGGGTTGCGATTAATAACAGTGACATGGAGCACTCGAACCTCCTCGAGAATTTGCCGACGGAGGTTGATGAGGTTGAAGCTGGTAATGGTCTCGGCAGTATTGATGCAAAGCTCAGTGGCTAAAATGCCAATTTTGATAAAGTGGGAGGACGTTTTGTTCCTTAGTCAGCAAGAGAGAAGCTTGTGGTGGCTCATTTTGTTGTCATTTCTGTTGTTCGGATTATTAGGGTTATGAGTCGGATGTTGTCTTGTCCAGTTTGTTTTTAGGATTTTGTTCTGGATTGTTTTGTTTGTTTTGTTATTTAAACCATTTCACCGGTAGTCTAATACAAAGTCCGGTCTTTTATTATTTCCAGTCATCTTTTTGTTTAGTCCTTTTACCATTTCTTGTTCGATGCCGATTCTAGGGACATGACATGCGCACCCAATTTGGGCCTAATCTTAAAAGTTAATCATAAAACCCCGGAAAGGTGATCAGACCATTTAAAGGAAATAAGGACGGTTGAGATTATTCAGAGCTCGAGTCATATGGAACTGGGGCAAGTAAAATATGAAGAAAAACCGTTAAAAGCAAGATTCGCCAAATTGGCATGAGGGGCGTTCATGATAATGAGAGTATCGCCCAACGGTGCTTTAGAAAGGACCAATGAAAAAGCAAATGTTGAATATAATTGTCAAGTCCAGCACCCTCAAAAGAGAGTACAAATTTAAATTGTGTTGTTTGCACTTGGCATACTTTGAAGACTGGAATGACGAAGGCATTTTGTTCTGCTACCTAAATACTTTATCCTTCGTTACCCCTTTTGAGCCTTATTTATTTTTCTTTCATACCCCTCGTTCGGAATCAGTAACAACGAAAAAAAAAGAGAAAGAAAGAAAACAACAACGAAAAAAAAGAAAAAAAAAAGAAAAGAAAAGAAAAGAAAATTGATAACAAAAAAAAGAAAATTAAATGAAAAAAAGAGGAATTGGGAACTACGTTTGACCTGATTCCTCAAA
This sequence comes from Nicotiana sylvestris, assembly GCF_000393655.2. Classification (NCBI taxonomy): domain Eukaryota; kingdom Viridiplantae; phylum Streptophyta; class Magnoliopsida; order Solanales; family Solanaceae; genus Nicotiana; species Nicotiana sylvestris. Next base: position 17,510,836 of record NC_091060.1, on the reverse strand, counting down.
GAGGATACGTAGGCGCTTCACGGCTCGGTCATAGTTTTGAAAAATGAAAAAATCAATTAAAATATCCCCAAGCAAGAAACTGGGGCAAATGTTGCGTTTATTGTGAATAAATCTAATTCCGAAGGTTGTAACTAATAACCCAAAATTAATGCATTTTTGAGCCTTTAATACCCTTTCTTTCTAGCCCTATCCAAAACCCACATTACGGTCCAAAGAAAGACCTTCCGATCAGTCTTCAAAAGATGCCGAGTCAGAAAAATGAAGAGTCTTACCGGCGAACATAACATTCTGTTCCACAGCAGAAAGGACTCTAATCCCCAGCAGAAAGAGTCATACCGGCGACACTCCAAATCCCCAGCTGGAAAGTGATACAAATGAGAGAGTCTTATCGGTGAAAACCTTCACAGGCACCATAAGGCGATGAAAGCTGAGAGAAAAGCCAAAAATGAGAGAGACTTGATAGTGAAAACCCTTCGGGCACTACAAGTCGAATAAGATTGAGAATCAGAGGGGGAATCGCCAATGGAAGATCTTAAAAGATGATTGACGGCAGAGGATAGGCCACATACGCATGTCATGGCCATTAGAGTCGGTATCTGCGTTTGATAGGTTTTTATTTATAGTTTCTTTTGTAAAAGAGTCATCGTTTCCTTTGTCTTTTATTTTGTTTCTGTTATCTTTCTCCTTTCATAAAAAATTTCCCCAATAGAGTCTGTCCGGTCAGAACAAGTATGAAATGACTTCAAAATATGCCATCAGCTTTCCAAGATGAGATCTGACTAGTATATCCGAATGGTATAGTCAGCAAGGAACAAGCGCGAGGTCAGTGTCAAAAAAGATATCCCCAGCAAAGGGAATTGACAAAAGGATTGACGAGCATCAAGAGGGATATCCTTGCCAAAACCAAGGTTATAAACCTCAAAGACAAGGCCCGTGAACAAAGCAAGGAGAGCAGTGAGCATGATTTGGCGAAATCCATACTAGACTAAAAGGTCGGGAAAATGCCAGTTTCCGAGCTATGCCACAAAAGAAGATGGATATCCCCAGCAGGAAGGGATTATCCCCAGCACATAATATCATCCCCAACAAGTTGTGGAACACAGAGCAAGGAGGGAGAAAGGGAACACCATCCCAGCAGGAGTATCACAACCAACCACCATGTTTTAAACTAACAATTTTGTTTGATTTGAAACAGGTAAGGGAAATGACATTGAGGCAGAAACGCATGCCACAAGGGATATTATCAAACTGGGGCAGAAAATTTTCCTTCCATTTAGAAAATTTTCTGGAAGTCAGGTACCCCCAGCTGATAACATTTTACCCCCAACAGGTAAGTAAATAATTCCTCAACAGTGTTATCCCTAGCAGTTGCGAGGGGTCCAACACAAGGTTGGAAAGTCGGTATCCTCAGCGGTTAGACTTCAAAGGAGGAAGCTAATAATAATAATAATAATAATAATAATAATAATAATAATAATAATAATAATAATAATAATAATAACAATAATAATAATAATAATAATAATAAATTAAAAAAAAGAATAATAATAAAAAATGGGGAAGGTAGAAAATGAAAATTCATCCCAATCCCCAGCAAGTATTCGAGGTAAGACATTTTCAAGTCTTAAAGATATTTTGGGTTCATCCGCCCTCAAATAGGATATGTTGGGTTCATCCTCCCTCAAATAGGATCTGTCGGGTTCATCCGCCCTCAAATAGGATATATCGGGTTCATCCGCCCTCAAATAGGATCTGTTGGGTTCATCCGCCCTCAAATAGGATCTGTCGGGTTCATCCGCCCTCAAATAGCATATGTTGGGTTCATCTGCCCTCAAATAGCATATGTTGGGTTCATCCGCCCTCAAATAGGATATGTTGGGTTCATCCGCCCTCAAATAGGATCTGTTGGGTTCATCCGCCCTCAAATAGGATCTGTCGGGTTCATCCGCCCTCAAATAGGATATGTTGGGTTCATCCGCCCTCAAATAGGATCTGTTGGGTTCATCCGCCCTTAAATAGGATATGTCGGGTTCATCCGCCCTCAAATAGGATATGTTGGGTTCATCCGCCCTCAAATAGGATCTGTTGGGTTCATCCGCCCTCAAATAGGATATGTGGGTTAATCCGCCCTCAAATAGGATATGTCGGGTTAATCCGCCCTCAAATAGGAAATGTCGGGTTCATCCGCCCTCAAATAGGATCTGTCGGGTTCATCCGCCCTCAAATAGGATATTTTGGGTTCATCCGCCCTCAAATAGGATATGTTGGGTTCATCCGCCCTCAAATAGGATATGTTGGGTTCATCCGCCCTCAAATAGGATCTGTCGGGTTCATCCGCCCTCAAATAGGATATGTTGGGTTCATCCGCCCTCAAATAGGATATGTTGGGTTCATCCGCCCTCAAATAGGATATGTTGGGTTCATCCGCCCTCAAATAGGATATGTTGGGTTCATCCGCCCTCAAATAGGATATGTTGGGTTCATCCGCCCTCAAATAGGATCTGTCGGGTTCATCCGCCCTCAAATAGGATCTGTCGGGTTCATCCGCCCTCAAATAGGATCTGTTGGGTTCATCCGCCCTCAAATAGGATCTGTTGGGTTCATCCGCCCTCAAATAGGATCTGTTGGGTTCATCCGCCCTCAAATAGGATCTGTTGGGTTCATCCGCCCTCAAATAGGATATGTCGGGTTCATCCGCCCTCAAATAGGATCTGTTGGGTTCATCCGCCCTCAAATAGGATCTGTTGGGTTCATCCGCCCTCAAATAGGATCTGTCGGGTTCATCCGCCCTCAAATAGGATATGTTGGGTTCATCCGCCCTCAAATAGGATATGTTGGGTTCATCCGCCCTCAAATAGGATCTGTCGGGTTCATCCGCCCTCAAATAGGATCTGTCGGGTTCATCCGCCCTCAAATAGGATATGTTGGGTTCATCCGCCCTCAAATAGGATATGTTGGGTTAATCCGCCCTCAAATAGGATCTGTCGGGTTCATCCGCCCTCAAATAGGATCTGTCGGGTTCATCCGCCCTCAAATAGGATCTGTTGGGTTCATCCGCCCTCAAATAGGATATGTTGGGTTCATCCGCCCCCAAATAGGATATGTTGGTTTCAGTCTTTTATTTTAAGTGTTGAAGTTGGGAGCCCGCCCAGATAATAGAGGCATACATTCAGTCCTTTTATTTTAAGTGTTGAAGTTGGGAGCCCGCCCAGATAATAGAGGCATACATTCAGTCTTTTTATTTTAGGTGTTGAAGTTGGGAGCCCGCCCAGATAACAGAGGCATACATTTCAGTCTTTACTTTCAAGTGTTCAAGTTGGGAGCCCTCCCAGATAACAGAGGCATACATTTCCTTCCTAAGTTTACTGTACCCATAGGAGACGCACTTCCTAAGTCAGTTTCACCATAGGAGACGCACTTCCTAAAGTTCAGTTTCACCATAGGAGACGCACTTCCTAAGTTCATTTCACCCATAGGAGACGCACTTCCTAAGTTTAGTTCTACCAATAGGAGACGCACTTCCTAAGTTCAGTTTTACCATTAGGAGACGCACTTCCTAAGAATAGGTTCACCAATAGGAGACGCACTTCCTAAGTTGATTTCACCAATAGGAGACGCACTTCCTAAGCTAAGTTTTACCAATAGGAGACGCACTTCCTAGATCCATTGTACCAATAGGAGACGCACTTCCTAAGAATAGTTTCACCCAGTAGGAGACGCACTTCCTAAGAACAGTTATCCCCAATAGGAGACGCACTTCCTAAGTTTATTGTACCCATAGGAGACGCACTTCCTCCTAAGTTTATGTTTTACCCATAGGAAATGCATTTCCTCCTAAGTGGTTGTTAAAGATATATAAAAAAATAAAAAATAAAAACAACAACAAACAATGACCTAGTCTGACGAACCTTCTCATAGGATCAAAATCTTAGTCTGATGAATCTTTCTCCTAAGATAACCAAAAAAAAACAAAATGACCTAGTCTGATGAACTTTCTCCTAGGATCAAAATCTTAGTCCGATGAATATTTCTCCTAAGATAGAGACCTAGTCTGACGAACTTTCTCCTAGGATCAAAATCCTAGTCCGATGAATTTTTCTCCTAAGATAGAGACCTAGTCTGACGAACCTTCTCCTAGGATCAAAATCTTAGTCCGATGAATCTTTCTCCTAAGATAACCAAAAAAAACAAAATGACCTAGTCTGATGAACTTTCTCCTAGGATCAAAATCTTAGTCCGATGAATTTTTCTCCAAAGATAGAGACCTAGTCTGACGAACCTTCTCCTAGGATCAAAATCTTAGTCCGATGAATTTTTCTCCTAAGATAGAGACCTAGTCTGACGAACCTTCTCCTAGGATCAAAATCTTAGTCCGATGAATCTTTCTCCTAAGATGCTAAAAAAAACATTTTGAAAAAAAGAGTCATTTTCCTAAAGTTGGGAGCCCGCCCATAGAACAGAGGAATACATTTCAGTCCTTACATTTCAAGCATTGAAGTTAGGCGCCCACCTGTATAACAAGGGAATACATCCTAATCTAGTGTTTAGTTCACTCTCAGCACTGCATCAGTAGTATCAGTGGGCTACGATTTTGCTAACGACTCACAAACCTTCCCAGTGCAAACTGGGTTAGGAAATTTTGTTTGTTTTGTTTGTTTTGATTGTCAGGGGCCTGCCTGTAGAGCAGAAGATTGTTATATGTCAAAGATTGAAGAAGTTAGGGGTCCGCCTGTAGAACAGCGGGATCGTTCAAAGTCAAGCCGTAACCCATTGGAAGGCAGAAGGCTACAACAAAAATCCCCAGCACTCAATCCAAGATAGAAGCAACAAGAAGCTCGCCCCAAGAATGCGAGTCAACAGTCTGAGAGGGTCAACAAAAGCTAGTCACAAAAAGAAAAAAAAAGAAAAAAAGAAAAAGAAAAAGAAAAAAATGAATGAATCCGAATTACGGAAGTGGAGAACAAATGTGGTCTGCTCAAGAACTAGCACCTACAACTAGCAAGTATCAAGGTTCAGATCCAAAGTCTGTATGAAGCACCATTCAAGACTCAAGACCAAGTTTCAGAAGACTTAAGAGATAGGAATCCTTGTAACTAGTAGCTGATAGGCTTAGTTAGTCTTTTTCAGTTTTCATTTTTGTTGTAATGACAGGACCGCGGACCGGAACCTCAACGGAACGGCACCTCGATCGGCTCTTCACCTCGGTACACTTCACTATCTCTCTCATCCCGAACTACACGTGGCCTGATTCCTGTATAACCAAGGATATGTAGGCAGCTCAGATACCAGGGCTCGGTCACATTCCCTCCCTTTCCTTAAGTGTAGTCCGTCCAAGTAATGGTCGGGTCAAAAACACGTCTAGTCATTCTTTGTCGGAAAACTCTTCGTGTTTCCAGTCAAAGAGGGGCAGCTGTAAGCACGTGATTTTTGACCCTCCCCGAGAATTTTCACATTTTAGTGTGAATATGTGAAATTGGGTCTAGTATAGCTATTTTAACTATTTTTACTTTATTTCGTTGCAAAAAGAAAAATTACAAAAAAAAAAGGTATATATATAAATTTTAGTTTATGTATCCCTCATAAACTTGAAAAAATCAAAAATTGCACTTTATTTTGGTACTTTATATAAATTCGAAAATTAACAAAAAATATATATATAATTCTATTAATGTTTTGAAGTCATTTTAATACAAAAAATATTATTTCATATTTTTGTCTTTATTAAAAAACGAAAATTACAAAAAATAGTTTTATTAATATTTTATAGTTATTTTAACTTTGAAAAATACAAAAAATATTACTTCATATTTTATCTTAATATTTACGAAAATTACAAAAAATGGTTTTATTAATATTTTATAGTCGTTTTAACTTTGAAAAAATACAAAAATAGTACTTCATATTTTATCTTAATATTTACGAAAATTACAAAAATAGTTTTATTAATATTTTGTAGCTATTTTAAAACCTTAAAAATATTTAAAAAAAAGATATAGTTTTGTTAAATACTAGTCTTATTTTCGGTAGTTATTTTGCTTACATAGGACTAGTTAAGCAACGTGTTCCTATTTCTCGGGTCCGGGCAAAAGAATAATATTCGGGTTCAAACTACCCGGTTTTAGGCCTAATTTTCGGACCTAGCCCATAATAACCGTGTCCAGGACACGTGGGGAACCCCACCACGCGTGGGGAACATATGCCTTGAACCCCACCACGCGTGGGCTCATTTTTCTGGGCAAACCATGTCAAATACACGGACTAACACATTTGACAAAGGGGGGAATTTTGGTTTTTTGGTCAGAAAAAAGAAAAAAAAAGCGAAAAAGAAAATTTTTGCACTGTTCATCTTCTTCTTCACAAAGAAGAAGAAGAAAAAAACCCTACGCAGGACGATCCCTACCTCCCCCAGCGTCCAAAACTCCGGCCCAGTCCGTCGACCTCCGCCATAACCACCAACCCCACCATCGTCAAAACCACCCAACACCACCCGTCCCCTCCAACTCCATCACCCTACTATCCAAACGAACGCCGGAAAACCCTCACTGTCGCACCCAACAGGCCCGTCACCTCCACTCCAAAAACCACCAGCCCAACTCCATCGACTACTGTCCGAGCACCACCACCAACGCTGCCCTTCGACACCGTCCAAACACCTTCCCCATCACCCTCCATCAAAACGCGACCAACCAGTCACCATCGTCAAACCACCACCCAAAAACGAAACCAGCTCCCTCTCCCCCACGACCAAACCGGACCACCATCCTCCTCCCAAACACCACCCCGTGACCCCAACCCAGTTCAGCACCACCACCAAACGAACGCCATAACCACCACCCCCCACGTCCAAACACCTACTGTAAACGATCCCTACCCCCCCAACGCAAAAACCACCAGGCGTCCTACAACCGCCGGCAGTCCACCCTCGCTGCTTCACTCGTCAAACTCACCGTCAACCTCCAGCTCCCCCCCTCCATCGTCGACTGTCCAAAACCAACGCCAGTTCTATCGACCATGACCACTCCTCCATAGCTGCTTCTTCTTCACCAAGAAAACTTAGCAAGGAACCCTAATCCATCAACGTCGGAACACCATCAAACACCCATCTTCACGTCCGGAATACCACCAAACGACCCACCATTGTTACCTATCCAGTTTAACCCCGCTGCCCGTCGTCAAACACCACCAGTCGACGGCCAATCAGCACAGTTATCGTTGGTCGTTCACTATCGTCGTGCAGTCCATCGAGGTCGACTTTGGTTCTTCGAGGTCCGGTACGTCGAGGTGTTCATCCGAGGTTTCATCATTGTTCCTCGTCGAGTGAAGTCCGGTTCGAGTTCCGTAAGAGGCACTGTTTGTCGTTCTAGAATTGTCGAGGTTCGAAGGTTGGTGTTCTTCGTTCCTTTGTTTCATTTGTTCGTTTCGCATGTTATGATTCAACGCGAATGAGAGTATTTGATATTGATGAATGTCGAATGCAATTTTTGTTATTTTGTTAAAAAATGTTTATTTTATGGATAGTTGCCGCATGCTTAAAGTAAATGTGAGAACGTATGAACGGTCTGTGAGTCTTCTTGGTTGAATCGTTTCTTTTTTTTTTCTCATTTTACCATGGATATTGTTACTTATTAGAATCGTTGTCCTCATTCAACCTCAGATGACGTCATGGGTAGAAAATCATAATTGTTTTTAGGCTTGCCTTTAATAAAAATGAGACGAGCCTCGAAAAATGCACAAGCTGCGGGGCCCTCTAAATGTATATATTAAATACTTAGATTCCGGGACGAGCCGTTTAGCAAATTTCACGGCCCTACCCAAAATAATAATGCGCTAGTTGCTTTAGGCGCGCCTTTAATAATTTAATTCTCCTAAACTCGGGTGCACATTTATGTGACCCAAATCTAAATCCCAACGAAATCGAAATGTGTCTCTAATCACGGGTGCATTGACTGTGACGTGGTCTGAGATGCATTTTCATGACGTTGCAAATTCCTTTTAAAAAATAAGAATGAGATGAGCCTCGCCGAATAAAAACACAAATTGCGGGGCCCTCAGTAAATACTTGTTTAAAATTACTTAGAATTCAGGAGGGTCGTTTAGCGAATTTCACGGCCTCCGCAAAATAATAACGCGATAGTCTCTTTAGGCGCGTGTTTAATAATTTACTTTCTTAAGCTCGGGTGTGCATTTCATGCGACCCAAAGCCAAATCTCAAAACATCAAATAAAGTGCGTTCCGGATTGTGGGTGCATTTCATGTGACGCAGTCCAAAGACGTGTTTTAAGCGACGTTCACATTCGTGTAAAAACAATAATAATAAAGCGGTTAAAAGTTAAAATTTGCACATAAGTTCATACTTGTATAAAATCAGATAATCAAGCCGAATATAACAGTTGAGCGACCGTGCTAGAACCACGGAACTCGGGAATGCCTAACACCTTCTCCCGGGTTAACAGAATTCCTTATCCGGATTTCTGGTACGCAGACTGTAATATAGAGTCATTATTTTCCTCGATTCGGGATTAAAATTGGTGACTTGGGACACCCTAAATCTCCCAAGTGGCGACTCTGAAATAAATAAACAAATCCCGTTTCGATTGTCCTTTAATTGGAAAAAACTCCCCTGCGCCCCCGCGGGCGCGGAAAAAGGAGGTGTGACAACTGTCGCCTAGATTTTTCTCCTTTTAAATACCTTAGGATAGTCTAGAACCACCTAAATTAGAGGTCCTAAATACCTCAGGTCCATAAGGAAGGGACGGGTAGTACATGCACAGGATATCTTTTAAGGTTGCTAGAACGCTTTAGGCTATGACCAAGGGGAGGGAATTGGGTAGTAAAAGATATGATGACTGTACGCTAATGTCACGTGTAGCCCCTCATTGAGGAGTGATTACCGGGAATTGCATGGGTATGATCCTGTAGGCTAACCAACTTAGGACCCCTCTTTCCCAATTCCTATGTGTTTTAAATGAACTTCCTTTTCTTTACGCAAGTTGTTCAAACTTTTCCCTTGCTTCCATTACCTGAATCATACATGTGTTTAGAATGTGAAAACATGCTTTTATTTGTGAATATGTGTTGAAATTATTTACTAGTAAAATGACTAATTCATATAGTTTAAGTTCGGCCGAGACCCACCGTTGTGGACCGCGAGGGGTGCCTAACACCTTCCCCTCAAGGTTATTTCGAGCCCTTACCCTAATCTCTAGTGATGCAAACTAGTTCATGAGTTAACCGTTCTAGGTGCCCTACCGCACCTTAATCTGTTAGGTGGCGACTCTTCAAATACCCAATTCCCAAAAGAAAATGAGTTATTCCCCCCATGAATGACAAAACCCGGACTTTCCCGTCAAAAAGGGAAAAAAGGGGCGCGACAACTTTGAGTTGAGGTCGAATTTCGAAACAAATTGCATAATCGGGCTAGGGAGTGAATGGGTAAATGGATTTTGGTCCGAACTTCGGGTTTTGACCAAGCGGGTCCGGGATCGATTTTTGACTTTTTGGGGGAAAGTTTGGAAAATCTAAATTTATGCATTGTAGTTGATTCCTTTAGCAATATTTGATGTTATTGAATTAATTGTGGCTAGATACAAGTGGGTTGGAGACAGATTCTAGGGGAAAGGCCCCGGTAGAGCTTTGAATTGGATGTGGAGTGAGGTAAGTGTTGTGTCTAACCTTGACTTGAGGGAATTAGGAACCCTCGGACTATTTTCTATGTGATTCTCATGTGAGCGGCGTATATGCGAGGTGATGAGTGCTTATACGCCGCTGAATTATCTGTTTTCCCTGATTTACTGCTTTTTCTTAATTATATCCTTTCTTGTCTTAACTGTTATATGCTCTAAATGCTTTCCATGCTTAACTGCTACTTGTTAATCAATATCTTCTCATGTTAATGATGTTAGCTCTTCTATAGTTTTATGATTCTCTGCTATTTGCTTAAATTCATTTACTTGCACTTTCTAATTGTTAATTACTGGATTGGTCTCGCTGTGTAGTATTATTCGTGGAGATTTCTATATTGTACAAGGTTTCCATTTTTTATTCTAGTTTCGCATTTATATAAGTAAAGGTTTTTTGTGGTTTGAACTATTGATTTGACTGTTGTAGACATGTAATTTTTGACTCTCTCCGAAATTTTATACATTTTAGTGCTTCGATGTTGGTTTTAGGCCTAATACCGCTACTTTGATTATTTTAAAACCTTTTGCTTTATTTTATCTTAAAAATGAAAACCACAAAAAATATTTTCAATTATTTTAGCTAATTGGTTTTTACTATCAACTTTTACTTTTTCTTTCTTTTCATAAAATTGAAAGATACAAAAATAGTCTTGGCATTTTATTTTATTTTTTTAAAAAAGAAGAAGAGATAGTAAGAAAGTTTCAAAAAAATATATATATAATATTTTACTTAGTTTAATGTGATTTTTAAGTTGTAAGGTTTTAGTATATATTGAGTATTATTTAAATTTCATTAATATAGTAATTATATGTCTCTTTTTAATATTTTATATTATCTTAAATAAACTAGTATCTTTATAAAATTATTTTTAATTAATTTTTAGAATAAAAGAAAATTGAAAAAAAACTAACAAAAAGGATAAAACAAAACAAGAAAACAAAGAAAATGAAAAGGAGTAACAAATCTTGAAAAGAACGGAAGAAGCAAAGAAAATGAACTAAATAAATCAAGAAAGAATATTTATGTAGTCCCCATTTCCCCTTTATTTTTCTCCTGGACACCATTCTTCATAAAAAAATTACTTGCGCATGGGAGGGACCACACAATTTTCTTTCTTTTTCTCCAAGCACTCTTTCTCACTTAGGGGTCTGCATTCTCTCTCACTTAGGGGTATCATGGAACGAGGATAAAAAAAAAGAATTAAAAAATAAAACAAATACAGACACAAAAGGCGACGGAAAAATACAGAGAGGTGATGAATGGACAATGAAAGACAACACTTAGATAATGGTGAGACCACTTTGATAATGGAAAGAACATTTTTGAGGGGAGAAGAGGATTTTGGGAAAAAGAGAGAGTGAGTGTGGGATAAAAAAAAATTAGAAAAAAAAGGAAAACTTTTTTGCATAAAGGGGGGGGGGGAGCTGAGGGGGATTCGAGCTTTTTGTTGTCTTCGATTTCCGCTCGAGTTCCAGTCGTAGAAATTGGGTGTGTTTTGCTCGTGTAATTGCTGAAAATTCTCATCAATATAAACTTCAATTTTCAGGTCCATCTCTCTCTGCCGTTTTAATCTTTTGTTTGGATCTTTGTGGTGATAAGCGTGATATTGGCCCTATGAATTATGAGAATATTGGTTTAAAATATCATATGGTTTACTCCTATCAAATTAAGGATCAATTGTTGTTGTGGGATTAAGCTCGCTATATATTATTATTATTATTATTATTATTACAATTTTGACCATGTTTGATAGAGAACATTTTTTAGTAGAATAATAAGTTTTCTTCGTGTATAGTTAGTGTTAAAGAATTTTCATCTATAATACTTTTAAGTTTCAGTAGGTCAATGTCATATATCAAGTTTAGTGGCTAATTTCCTTTTTTTTGTATAGTTTTTTCCAATACATGTTTCTTCCGTTACTTTGCTTCTTTTTTTTGTAGTGAGAAACAAAATTGTTTGAAAAATATCAGTAGTAGTATAACTTTTTGTGGAATAATTAAATCTATTCTTCATGTGTTTGGATGAATGTTATGATTAGCATGGTATTATATGATATCTACTGTAAATATACTTTAACATGTTAACATATGTTGCTGAAATTTCTTTGATACATTGGGAATCTAGTATAACTAGGAGTAATATATGCATAAAGGATCGCATAATGACCCACAGAGTTAGTTAGATTAATCTTGAATGGCTGTCATTATATTTTATCCACTTTCTTTTACTTTAACCATTATTTTTATTTTCTTCCCTTTAATATTGCTATGTGCTTTGGATATTATTCTTATTTTTTATAATTATTGCATTTAAATATGTATGATGACTATGAGGTCGTGGGTGTTGGATATTAAAAGTAAAGAAATTTTAGTGGAACGTATTCATTATTTTACTTTAGTTATTCATTTCTTACTCATTCGCTAGGAGCATGTTTAGGACGATTACACTTGGGTAGGCAATTTTTAGGACATTTTTGTTTTAGTTTTCGAGAATAGAGGTTGTCCCTTAATTTATTAATTTATCTGGAGAATGCCCGAAAGAGAGTTTGTATATATATTTTCATATTTTTGTCAGGGGAATGCCTTAGAGTTAATGTAAATGGAGGTCGTGACGGACATGGTGGAGCGATCTAAGAATAGACTTGTAGTATTTTTCTCTTATTTTATTTTCTTTTATTTAGGTGGGGGACAACCTCGAACCTCTCGTGTGTTTATTTTTCTTTTGTGTGTTTTAACCTCAATTAAAATACTCTTAAAAGTCAACTTGATCATGTACACAACCGTACTAGTTACAGGACTCGGGGAATGCCTAACACCTTCTCCCTGAGTCAAATGAACCCCCTTACCTAGAACTCTGGTGCAGACTTAGTTTTGGAGTCCAAAGTATTTTAAAAGGAAAATTATTTTTAAAAATGGTGACCTGGCACACCGAAACCAATGTCAGGTGGCGACTCTGAGTTATTTCCTTTTAAATACAATTTTGTCACTTTTTAATTGAAAACCCTTTTGAGCTTTACAAAATCCTTTTTTATAATTTTAAGAAGGGTTAGTGGTGAGGTAAATAAGGAAAAAAAAGGGTGTTACATCTCTGGCGACTCTGCTGGGGACTTGCAGGTTCGAGCTGGTACTTGATCTTATTGGCTTTTAGGATATTCGGTTGAGGTGTTTGTTTTCTTTATTTGCTTTGTTTGTCTTATTTCCTCGTTTTGTTGGTTATTTGTTTATTGCTTTTCTTAATGTGTTACTGCTTTATAAACTGTCATTATTTGCATAACCATGAGTATTCTTTCTGCAACAAGTCTCGGAGTACGCGTCGCATGCACTAACTCTCTATTGAGTCACCCTTAATTTAGGAGGGGGGGGGGCGTTAGACGTATGGAGTGGGTGGAAAGCTTGAGAAGCCACCATCGACCATACGCTCCCCCGAATTGCCTTGTTAGTGAACCCCAAACTTAGGTCAACCTTTAGGTCATTTTTATTTGCATCATGTCATTTAGACCTAGCAGGGCTCGGTCCCAGGTACCGTGTCCCTTTGTAGGAAGCCTATCCAAATTTTGTCAAAAAATGGGCTCGTGGCCCAAAAAGACATTCAATCATCCCTATGTGATTACATGTTGCATCTTTGAGGGTAAAAAAGTCATTTGGCGGACCGATGCTTGGGAAAGAAGGGTGAAAAATGAAGCAAGTAGGGCCCAGTTATATTTTTCTTTCACAATCTTTTCAAAAAAAATCAAAAAAGAAATAAAATGAAAATCCAAAAAGATTCTACACTTTCCCATCATTTTTCAAAAAATCAAAAAAAATGAAAATGAAAAATCCAAAAAGGTTTTACACTTTTCCATCATTTTCCCCAAAAACAAAATCAAAAAAAGAGAGAAAAAAGAAAATACAAAAAGATTTTACATTTTTCATCATTTTTTCAAAAAGACAAAAATATGGTTTTTCCAAATTTGTTGCATTTTTTTAAAAAGGCTTTCTCCGATGTCCCATCTTCCCGAACTACGCATATCTGATTCTCGTCTTTCGGGGCGCGATATGTAGTCAACCCACATAGGGTCCGTTCTTTCTAGTGAGTCTTAGGTTCTTGGCTTCAGAAGTCGTAGCCAAATCCTGCATGTCTAGCCACTTTGGCCACGTCGGCATTTTTGCAAAATGGGGTCATTTTTGCGAAAGTGGTTCAGTGATCCATGTCTTAGAATTTTAGTATACAGCTAAGTGTCCCGTTCCTTTAAGGCTCGTCCTTGTCGTGTTTGCATCCCTAGCCACATTTGTCCATATCGGTCGCTTTTGAAAAAATGGGTCATTTCTGCAAAGTAATTTTTAAGGCCATGATTGTTGGGATTTTGAAGCTGTGTAAGCCGTAAATGGGGTAATTTTTCTTGCATTAGAGGGTCCACTTCGTCAAGTTTGCACTAATAAATAACCACTTTCAGCCACTTAGGTCATTTTTTGTAAAATATAGCCAAATCGTGTCTCGCATCTGTCCACTAGGAAATGTTGTGGTGTCACATAGTGTCCCGAATCGCTAACCATGTTCTCAATTTTCAGGTATGGACCCGCTGATTCGATCCAAAGTGCTGATGGTAGTAAAGATTCCTAGGAAGTTGATCAAGTGGTGGAAAATGTTTTCATTGTTAGAGCAGCATGAGTTAATGCAGAAATTGGGCACCCTCACTTCCCTTCTTGATATCACACCTCGCCCAGACTTAGTGGAAATTTGATTTTCAGATTTGGAAAGTGTGAGATGACTCCTACCTTGGAGGAAATGTCTAGTCTCACTCGTTTAAGCTATATAGGCAAGGACATGATACTTCCCCGAGACCACTCTAGGACAAGGTTCCTCAGTGACCTGGGCATAAAAGACAACAAGCATTTAAGATGCCTCGAGCAGTCCTGGATATCATTGGATTATTTGTTTGCTAGATTTGGACCACAGGATAGTTTTGACGTCTTTTGGGATGAGTTTTGCACAACCAAGACAAAGTGGCAAAGACGTCGCCTCGAAGCTTTCAGCCTTGAGATTATTGGTTTTTCCATTAGATGAGAGGCATATTAGCACCGGTCTACAGTTAGTGGTAATGGCACTATTTCATGAGAAGCAACGCAAAACTGTTACTGTTACGCCGATGATCTTAGCAGAGTTGTATCAGGCCCTGAGTGAGGTCAGGGGAGGTGTCAGGTATTTTGAAGGAAGTAACCTTTTGCTACAATTGTGGATGATGGAGCATTTACACACGGCTTTTTTACTTTCTCCTATCGACCGTGCCTTGAGGGATCGGGTGGTATGCATCGAGCGTAGGATGAAATCTCCTAAGTTTACATACCCAGTAGGTGTCGCATCTTGGATTAATTTCCGTGGGTTGAGGACAAATGGGAATGTTTTGTGGGCTTACCTTTGGCTACCTTTAGATGAGATTTTGGTAGGATTTCACATGCAACCTTTCTTGGTGTTGATAGGACTTAAGTGTGTCAGGCCGTACACTCTTATTAGGGTGATGCGATAGTTGGGCAGGAGATAAGAGGAGCAGCCAACTCTGAATCTTCGGAGGCACATCATGAATTTTAGCAGAAAGGCGCCTGACGAAATCAAGTACGTGCAATACTGGAACAATGCAAAGAGGATGAAGAAAAATACATTAGTAGAAGACATTGCCGGACCGAGTGTACTCAGGAGTATTTGACTTGGTTGTAGTCCATCCCACTAGGGGTCAGCACCCCATTGCCCGCACAGCTTAGGGGTCGGGCAGTTCAGCTAGATGATTTTGAGGAGACTTCAGATCAGGATCCTTGGGGTAAGCTTGAGTTGATAAGGTCTCAGTTAACGGGATTGGCAGCAAACGTGGAGCAGCATAGCCTGTATTTGTTTAGGGTCGTCCTTCAGGATGCGGGAGCACACGCCAAGGTCTTTATTCCCAGCATCAGTGTTTCTTTACGAGGCATGTTACAGAGTTTGAGCATGACGGACAACCCATGACCATCCCAGCCGGGGGCATCACATCCAGGAGTTGATTGAGGAAGATTTCTGTTATTATTCACATGTTTTGAGTCTGTTTATGTCATCTTTTATTTTTGTCTAGTAGTACTGAAGGTAGTGACAGAGTCTGTCGTAGTGTAGTTGAGTCAGTCAGTCTTTCATTCTCGTACTTTTTATTTTGTAAACCGAAACTTTTTAAATGAAAAATCCCAAAAAAGATCTCTAGTTTATTTTCCATCACTTTTCCAAAACTACGCTTGGTCTGATTCATGAGGTACATGATACGTAGGCAACCTACATCAGGTTCGATCGAATTATTTTTTAAAAAACCAAGAGAAAGAAAAGAAAAGAGTGGGAAAAAAAAGAAGAAGAGAGAAAGAATGGGAAGAAAATGATAAGAGGTGTTAGAAAAGAAAGAGAAGGAAGGATTGAAATGAGCAAATTGGGATGCTGCCATATGACCCTGCGACCCTCAAAGCCATTGTAGAACTGCTAATTGTTGCTAGGTGCATTGCACGTAATGTGATATTATTATTTGATAAATGCCCTAACGCTAACATGGTGGTTTTGTATTGTTGTCCTCTGTTATCTTTATTTAACTACAGGAAGGTGGTTAGTTTGTTGGCACTCTGGCAAGTCATCCATACAACACTAGGTCAAAGAGCAAGACAGTCATGACTAGCAAAGAATTGGATACAGGTGTTGTTGATCCATCAAGAGTGATTGTGGAATCAGAATCTGAGTTGAATGAAGAGGTTCAAAGGTTGAAACAACAGATGTCGGATATGTATCAAGCTTGGATCAGCGGGCATCCTCCACCCTCATTTCTCACTAACTACACTAAAAACCCTGTTACCATTCCACCACTATCACAAGGATAGATTCCCACAACTGTTGATTTTCCCCATAATATGCTCCAGGCTTTACCCCTTATCACAACTACCCTGGCACCTCTTCCCAACCTTTCCCTGCTCCACCAATCAAAACAACCTCATATCCTACTCCAAAATCCACTCCTATTCTTGTATCCCCTCCACAAGCTACTATACATCGATCTTCTAGTGAATCCACATTCAAAATCCCTAATGCCCAATCCTATGCTCCTGAACCAATTTTCAAGGTCTCGGATCCCTATAGCTATACCCATCACATTGAGCCTCCTATTGAAATTGAGAATCCCACTAAGAATGTGGAGAAAGATGACATATTCAGGAAGGTAAAGAGTTTAGAGCAATCTTTAAGGAACATATAAGGGATAGGAAACCAAGTAAGTATGTTTTACAAGGACTTGTGCTTGTTCCCTGATGTCCAACTGCCTGTCGGGTTCAAGATGCCAAAATTTGATTTGTATGATGGACATGGAGATCCCGTGGCCCATTTGAGAAGTTATTGCAGTAAGATGAGAGGTGCTGGTAGGAAGGACGAGCTTTTAATGGCCTATTTCAGTTAGAGTTTGAATGGGGCAGCCCTCGAATGGTATATACGTCAAGATGCTAGCAGGTGGTATACATGGGACGATATGGCTCAGGACTTTGCTCGACATTTTCAGTATAATATCGATATTGTCCCGGATCGCCTGTCTTTGACCAAGATAGAAAATAAGCCTAATGAAAGCTTTAAGGAATACAGACTCAGATGGAGAGAACAAGTTGCCCGGGTCAATCCTCCGATGGAAGAAGACAAAATGGTCAAATACTTTCTTTAGGCACAAGAGCCTACTTACTTTGGCCACTTGATATCAGCCATGGGCAAGCCTTTTAATGATGTGGTGAAGATGGGAAAGATGGTGAAAGAAGGACTAAAATCAAGCAAGATCATGAGCTATTCCGCCATAAAAGCAACTACACAGGCAATCTAGAATGGCACAGGAAGTTTGTCGGGGAAGAAGAAAAAAGATGATGTCACTATGGTTGAATTTGAACCATGGCGTGGACTAAGGGTTTCGCCTCACCAGTACACTCAGCCTCGATCCCAACCTGGAGCCTACACTCGAGCTCCATATAATCCACCCCAACATTATTTCCCACTACAAGAACCTCAATACTCAGTCAGACCACACCAATATCATGTCCACCATGCGCAGTCATATGTTCAACCCCCTTTTTATTCGCAATGGCGTGTTCCAACTCCACAAAATCCTTATCTACCCCCACAACCATACTGAAACCCTACTGGTCCAAGCTTTCAGCCAAGGCCAGATTATAGAAGAGAAAGGCAGCAACAAAAACAAACTTTCACCCCACTTGGAGAGTCCTATACCAGTTCGTTTCAAAGGTTGAGGCAGTTGGACGTTTTGAGGCCGATTGACTCAAAGATACCAAATCCCCCTCCAAAGAACCTTGATTATTCCCTCAGATGCGCATACTGTTCTAATGCCCCAGGGCACGACATAGAGAAGTGCTGGCATTTAAAGAAAGCAATCCAAGAGCTTATTGATACAAATCAAATTGTAGTCCAGAGCCCGAAAGTGCCAAATATCAACCAAAATCCTTTGCCAGACCATGTATAGACACATATGATCGAAATAGTTCATAAAGATGGAGAACCCAAGATTTCTTCTAAGTCCCTCATGATGATTCGTGCTAGTGAAATTAATCCAGTTAAGGCTCCAGATTCTAAAAAAGTGACTCCCTTAACAGTTGAAGGGGTGACGAAGAAGCTAAGCACACTCAACGTGAAGCCACCTGTGTTGGTAGTGAAAGGGCTTCCGAATGATGTGGGAGCAAGTCAAGAAAAGCCAAAGGTGGTCATGCCAAGGATCCAAAAAAAGCCTATCATAGTTGTGGAAAGGGCCTGTATTACCCCTGTTGTTATTAAATCAGTGTCCTAGTTGCCAATGGTTGATACAAAGGTTGTCCCATAGAATTACAAGTGGGTGATAGTGACATATAAAGGGAAAGAAGTAGGGGAAGAAGTCAATGAAACTGAAGGACTGACTCGTTTTGGGAGGTACTTTACCATGGAAGAATTAAGGAAGGCCAAGCCGTTCAAGGATAGTCAAATGCCAGTAAAGAAGCTAGTCACTGAAGAAGAGGTTGAAGAGTTCCTGAAAAAGATGAAAGTGCAAGACTATTCCATTATGGAGCAATTAAAGAAAACACCAGGCCAGATATCTCTTTTGTCTTTACTGATACATTCAAATGACCACTTCAAAGCCCTAATGAAGATTTTGAATAAGGCACATGTTCTTGATAAGATCACAGTGAATCACAGGGAAAAGATTTCTAACAAGATCTTCGAAGCAAATAGGATCACCTTTTCAGATGATGAACTTCCTATGGAGGGTACAGAACATAACCGAGCTCTTTATCTCGCGGTGAAGTGCGAGGAGTCAATTGTCTCGAGAGTACTGGTTGATAATGGTTCTAGTGCAAATATTTGTCCTTTGTCTACTTTACAAAAGTTAAAAATCGGTACTAAAAGAATCCACATGAACATTGTATTCGAGGCTTTGATGGGGGAGGAAAAGATTCTGTCGGTGATATAATGATCGAATTGTCAATAGGGCCAGTCAAGTTCACTATGGAGTTTCAAGTGTTAGATGTGGTTGTCTCCTACAATTTGTTGTTGGGCAGACCTTGGATACACATGGCTAAGGCAGTCCCGCTTCTCTGCATCAAATAGTAAAGTTCGAATGGGGTGGACAAGAAATAATAGTGTATGGTGATGAGGACATATCTGCTTATAATGACCCGTATGTTCCCTTTATTGAAGCTGAAGATGATAAAGGACTTTGGGCCTACCAAACTTTTGAAACAATGTCTGTTGAGAAGATTTCTTAGGGTAAATGCATTCCAAGTCCGGGGCTATCCTCAGCATCCATCATGGTTGCAAATGAAATGTTGAAGAATGGTTTTATGCTGGGTAAAGGTTTGGGTTCATCTCTACAGGGTATTGTGCCTCCAGTGTGCCCACGTGAAAATTTTGGCACATTTGGTTTGGGATTCACGCCTAAGGAGAGGGACGTGAAAATGGCTAAAAAACAAAAACAGAAGGTATGGTCGCTACCCAAACCTATTCCACACATCTCCAAGTCTTTTGTCAAGCCAGGGGCCACAAAATGTCCAATATCATCAGTTCCGAAACCTATAGTTGATGTTGATGAAGAGATGATCAAGAGGTTCCAGAGTCTGTTCGATGAGGCTAATATGGTAGAAATTAGGGAAAGTTCTAGTAATGCAGATGTGCAGCTCGTTGGGCCAAATGTGAAGCTTAACAATTGGGAAGTTACTCCTCTCCCCACCTGGAAGGAGTTTTGGTAGTTTGCTTTGTTTTCCCTTATGTTTTTTGGGTTATTCCAGGGTTGTAATCCAAATTTTTATTTTCCACTTGTTTTGATGTTCAAACCCTTATATCCTTTTATTTTCAATAAAAAACAACTTTTTGTTCTCCGTTATTCCTAATAGGGTTTCATTTTGTTTTGTACAGTTTTTTTTATGTTGGTTCTAATGACATGACATACATGAGTCTGAAATAATAATCCAAGAAGTGGAGTATGATGATGAAACAGAATATGATGAAGAAACAACATTTGAGGAAATCAGTAAAGAGCTAAAACAATTTGAAGAAAAACCAAAGCCTAATTTGAATGAAACTGAAGCAATCAATTTAAGAGACTGGGATAATGTTAGGGAAACCAAGATAAGTGTGCATCTGGAACCACAAGTTAAGGAAGAAATAATCAAAGCATTGTTTGAGTACAAAGATGTCTTTGCATGGTCGTATGACGATATGTCGGGCTTGAGCACTGATTTGGTAGTTCATAAATTGCCAACTGATCCAGTATTCCCTCCTGTCAAGCAAAAGTTAAGAAAGTTCAAGACTGACATGAGTGTGAAGATCAAAGAAGAAATCACAAAGTAGCTGATGCAAAGGTCATTCGGGTCACTCGATATCCCACTTGGTTAGCTAATGTTGTGCCAGTATCAAAGAAGGATGGTAAGACCAGGGTATGTGTTGATTACCATGATCTTAACAAAGCAAGCCCAAAGGATGATTTTCCATTGCCGAACATTCACATTTTGATCGATAATTGTGCCAAGCATGAGATTGGGTCTTTTGTGGATTGCTACGCGGGATATCACCAGATCTTGATGGATGAGGAAGATGCAGAAAAAACAGCGTTCATCACGCCATGGGGAACCTATTGCTACAGGGTAATGCCATTTGGTTTGAAGAAAGCTGGGGCAACTTACATGAGGACGATGACTACCATATTTCATGATATGATACATAAGGAGATTGAGGTTTATGTAGATGATGTGATCATAAAGTCAAAGAAGCAGTCTGACCATGTCAAGGACTTAAGCAAGTTTTTCCAAAGGCTCCGCAGATACAACCTCAAGCTTAATCCAACGAAATGTGCATTTGGTGTCCCCTTTGGGAAACTGCTGGGATTCGTGGTTAGTAGACACGGTATTGAGCTGGATCCGTCAAAGATCAAAGCCATCCAAGAGTTACCGCCGCCAAAGAACAAAACTGAAGTGATGATTTTGCTTGGAAGGTTAAATTATATCAGCAGGTTTATTGCTCAGCTCACGACAACCTGTGAGCCCATCTTTAAGCTGCTGAAGAAGAATGTTGCAGTCAAGTGGCCTGACGTGTGTCAAGAAGCATTTGATAAGATTAAGAGGTACCTATCAAACCCACCTGTGCTGGTCCCTCCAGAGCCTGAGAGACCTTTAATTCTCTACTTGACAGTCTTGGATAATTCTTTTGGCTTTGGGTCAACATGACATCACGGGAAAGAAGGAGCAAGAAATCTATTATCTTAGTAAGAAGTTCACTCCCTATAAGGTTAAGTACACTCTGCTTGAGAAGACATGTTGCGCCCTGACTTGGGTGGCACAAAAGTTGAAGCATTATCTTTCGTCCTACACTACTTACCTCATTTCTCATATAGATCCTCTAAAGTATATCTTTCAGAAGCCTATGCCCACAAGAAGACTTGCAAAGTGGCAGATTTTACTCACAGAGTTTGACATCATCTATGTGACTCGGACCGCGATGAAAGCTCAAGCCTTGGCCGACCATTTGGCCGAGAATCCAGTTGATGAAGAATATGAGCCATTAAGAACTTATTTTCCTGATGAAGAAATAATGTATGTTGATGAGGTTGACCATGATGAAAAGCCAAGTTGGAAGCTCTTTTTTTATGGAGCTGCTAACATGAAAGGTGTCGGAATAGGGGTTGTACTCATCTCTGAAACAGGGCAACACTACCTTGTAACAGCCTAGCTTCGATTTTATTGCACAAACAACATGGCTGAGTACGAAGCATGCATTCTAGGTTTGAGGTTAGCTGTAGACATGGGAGTCCAGGAAATACTGGTTCACCAGATTCAAGGAGAATGGGAGACTCGGGACTTGAAGCTCATACCGTATCGACAGTGTCTGCATGATCTTTGTCAATGATTCAGGACGATAGAATTCAGACACATTCCCAGGGTTCATAATGAGATTGTCGATGCCTTGGCTACCCTAGAGTCAATGTTACATCATCGTGACAAGGATTATGTCGACCCTGTGCATATCCAAGTTTGTGATCAACATGCTTATTGTAATGTTTTTGAAGAGGAAATTGATAGCGAACCTTGGTTCCATGATATCAAGGAATACATCAAGTCAGGGATATATCCAGTACATGCCACAAGTGATCAAAAGAGAACAATCTGACGCCTGGCTAGTGGATATTTCTTGAATGGGGGAATCTTGTACGAGAGGACTCCAGATTTGGGACTGCTGAGGTGCATAGATTCTAAAGAAGCTTCAACTATCATGGCCAAAGTGCATTCTGGAGTTTGCGGGCCGCACATGAATGAGTATGTCTTGGCAAAGAAGATACTTCGAGCATGTTATTATTAGCTCACCATGGAACGAGATTGCATCACCTTTGTTCGCAAATGTCATCAATGCCAGATGCACGGTGATTTGATTCATTCCCCGCCATCTGAGTTGCATACAATGTCCGCACCTTGGCCATTTGTTGCTTGGGGCATGGATTTCATTGGACTAATTAAGCCGGCAGTATCAAACGGGCATAGGTTTATTCTGGTAGCCATTGATTACTTTACCAAGTGGGTCGAAGCTGTAACTTTCAAGTCCGTGACCAAGAAGGCAGTGGTGGATTTTGTTCATTCAAATATCATTTGTTGGTTCGGAATTCCTAAGGTGATCATCACAAACAATGTTGCCAACCTCAACAGTCATTTGATGAAAGAGGTATGCCAACAGTTCAATATTATGCATCGAAACTCCACTCCGTACCGTCCCAAGGCAAATGGAGTTGTTGAGGCTGCTAACAAGAACATAAAAAAGATACTTGGTAAGATGGTGCACGGTTCTAGGCAATGGCATGAAAAGTTGTCTTTTGCCTTACTAGGTTATCGCACTATTGTTCGCACTTCAGTGGGTGCAACTCCTTATTTGCTGGTCTATGGAATTGAGGTAGTTATACTTGCGGAAGTTGAAATTCCATCCCTTCAGATCATTGCAGAAGCTAAAATTGATGATGATGAGTGGGTCAAAACCCGGCTAGAGCAGTTGAGTTTGATTGATGAGAAAAGGTTGGCTGTAGTATGTCATAGTCAATTGTATCAGAAGAGAATGGCAAGAGCATACAACAAGAAGGTGCATCCTCGGAAATTCGAATTGGGTCAGCTGGTATTAAAACGCATCCTTCCTCATCACGCTGAAGCTAAAGGCAAGTTTGCCCCAAACTGGCAGGGGCCATTCATGGTGACAAGAGTGTTGCCCAATGGTGCTTTGTATTTAACAGATATAGAAGGCAAATGTGTAGATATGGCTATCAATTGTGATGCAGTCAAGAGGTACTATGTATGAGTTCTTTGCTTATTTTCATTCGCATTTTGTACTTGGCATGTTCAAAGTTGAAATGACGAAGGCATTTTGTTCTGCTACCCAAATACTTTTATCCTTTATTATCCGTTTTGAGCCTTATTTATTTTCTTTCATACCTCTCTTTTGGAATCAGGAGTAGAATTAAAAAAATGAAAAACAAAATGAAAAAAAATGAAAAATAGAAGAAGAAAAAAAAGAAAAGAAAAGCAACAAAAACAAATAACTTTTGTTTGAACTATGTTCGACCTGATTCCTTTTAAGGATACGTAGGCAGCCTTACATCGTTCGGTCCCATCAAAATAAAAATCCGAAATTCCCCAGACCCAAAGAAACTGGAGCAGAAGTTTTGGTTTTGTAAAAGATCTGATTCCAAAAGTTGTAATTTTTACCCCTTTCATCTTAAATTATTTTGAGCTTTCATGTCACCCTTTCTTTCTAACCCTATCCAAAATCCTACATTACAGTCCAAAGAAAGACCTTCCGATCAATCTTTGAGGATGCCAAGTCAAGCAATATAGAGGTACAATTTACACCATGGGTAACACTTTATTCATGGGCACAAAGGAAAATGAATAAAATGAGAGAGTCTTATTGGTGAAAACTCTCACGGGCACCGTAAGGCGATGGTGAGTTGAGATAAAGAGAGGCTTGTTGGTGAAAACCCTTCGGGGCACTACAAGTCGAATAAGGCTCGTGACTTTACAGAAAAATTGGATCATTGAAAGCCCGATTTTGAAGTATGAAGGTATGACATAAACTGAAAATATGATTGGTTGGACAGATTAGGCTGATCAATCCGAAATGCATGTCATGATCATTGGAGCTAGCCACCTCACACAGATAAGTCTTTTTCTCCTATTCTTCTTCACACAGTCATCTTTGTTCAAAATTTTCATTCGTTCCTTTTGTCAAAAATCACTTCACTATGCTCTTTGAGTCTGTCTTTATGAGTCTCTTTCAAGTCTGCTCTTGTTGAACAAGCAGGAAAGGATCCCAAAGCCTACTACCAGCTTTTAAAGTGCACAAAGCGGAGTTCGGCCAAGCACATCACAAGTGACATGATTTAGAATGAACAATATGGTGATAACTGAAGTTCAGGCGATAAGGTGATTCTGGAAGTTTGAGAAAATACAAAGGTTTAGCAACTTTCAAAATGAAAACACAATGCAACAAACGAGTGTAAGAGATTTAGGCCATTCAGAGATTTTTTGGTCCAGTTTGAATCAAAAGGTCAAAAAACTCCTTGCTGGCCCGAATCAGCTAATCAGAATGAAGCATGGCAGTGGCAGAAGCAGACACTCGGTAATGATGTCACAAACTAACCACCATGTTTTCAAACTAACAAGATTTTATTTGTCTGAAACAGGGGCAAGAAAATTTGTTCGGTCTGCAGGGACCCTCCATGAGGAAAACATGGTTCAGGGGCAAGGAATTTTGTTCTTTCTGCAGAGATTCTCCAGAAAGAGAACATGGCTCAGGTAAGTTCATTCTCGGTTGTTCAGGACCCTCCTGGATAATGGGATTTAGTTTCAAGTTTTTAGGACCCTCCTAGATAATGGGATTCGATTTAAGTCTCAGGACCCTCCTGGATAATGGGATTTGATTTACATTTTCATGACCCTATTGGAAAATGGGGTTTAACTAACAGTCATTAAGTTCCGGGTCCAAACTGGGGCAGCACACTTTCTTTATTTTGTCTGTTTTGTTTTAATTGCAGGCGCCCATCTGCAGAACGAGGGAACCCATTTCAAATTTCAAGTCACAGCAGGCGCCCACCTGGAGAATGAGGGAATTCATTTTAGGTTTCAAGTTGGTCAAACGCCCACCTGGAGAATGAGGGAATTCATTTCAAGTTTTAAACAAGTTGCAGGCACCCACTTGGAGAATGAGGGAATTCATTTCAAGTTTTAAACAAGTTGCAGGCACCCACCTAGAGAACGAAGGAATTCATTTCAAGCTTTAAACAAGTTGCAGGCGCCCACCTGGAGAATGAGGGAATTCATTTCAGTTTTAAGTCAGCCGCGGACGCCCACCTGGATAACGAGGGAATTCATTTTAGAGTTACTTTCAATTCTCAAATACAAGAGGCATCAGGAGCCCGCCTGAAGAACAGGGTCAACTTCCAGTTTTCTTCAAATTCAAGTCTGCGGGATGCCCACCTGAAGAATATGGTGAATTTCAATTTCATGTTTAAGGATCAAATGGGGATTCAAGGAAGATTTGAAACAAGAAGTTGATAGGACCTTTCTTTTAGTCTTCACTGAAGAGAAGAGAGGCGGAAAAATGTAAGTGACTGAGGGGGTGTGTGAAAAATGAATAAGCCTAACCCTAAAATTTTAGTGTGTATTTATACAGGTACATATAATTTCGGATATCGGATCGGATCGGATTAAAATCGTACCAATCCGAATCCAATCCGAAAATCCGAAATTCTAAATCGGAAAATCCGAAATAGAGTGGATCGGATCGGATCGGATTTCGGATATCCGATCCAAATGCACAGCCCTAAATGTGGTGGCCGATGCTTTAAGTAGAAAGTCAGTGAGTTTGGGCAGCCTTGCGTTCATTCTAGTCGGTGAGAGACCGCTTGCATTAGATGTTACGGCCTTGGTCAATCAGTTCGTGAGGTTGGATGTTTCTGAACCCAGTTGTGTTCAAACTTGTACCGTCGCTTGGTCTTTATTGTTTGAGCGCATCAGAGAGCAGTAGTATGATGACCCTCATTAGCTTGTCCTTAGGGATACAGTGCGGCATGGATATGCCAAGCAGGTTACGATTGGAGATATGGAGTTTTGAGGATGCATGGCCGTGTTTGTGCGCCTAATGTGGATGGACTTCGTGAGTTGATTCTTAAGGAGGTCCACAGTTCCCGGTATTCTATTCATCCGAGCACCGCCAAGATGTATCAGGACTTGCAGCAGCATTATTTACGGAGGATGATGATGAATGATATAGTTGCATATGTAGCTTGGTGTCTAAATTGTCAGCAAGTAAGTATGAGCATCAGAGATCGGGTGGTTTGCTTCAGAAGATAGAAATTCCTAAGTGGAACTGGGAATGTATCACTATGGATTTTGTTGTTGGACTCCCATGGACTCAGGGGAAGTTCGAAGCAGTTTGGTCCATTGTGGATAGGCTGACCAAGTCAGCATATTTCATTCCCGTGGTAGTTACCTACTCTTCAGAGCGGTTGGCAGAGATTTATATCCGCGAGATCGTTCGTCTTCACGGTGTGCCCATGTCTATCATTTCTGATCGAGGTACGCAGTTCACCCCGCATTTCTGGAGTGCAATACAACATGAATTGGCATGTAAGTTGAGTTGAGCACAACATTTCATCCTCAGACGGATGGATAGTCCGAGCGCACTATTCAGATATTGAAGGATATGTCGCGCTAGTGTTATTGACTTCGGAGGCTCTTGGGATCAGTTCTTGCCACTTGCGGAGTTTGCCTACAACAACAACTACCAATCAAGCAATCAGATGGCTCCATATGAGGCATTATATGGTAGGCGGTACCGATCACCAGTTGGATGGTTCGAGCCAGGGGAGGCTCGGTTATTGGGTACAGATTTAGTACAGGATGCCTCGGATAAGGTCAAGATTATTCAAGATAGACTTCGCTCAGCTCAGTCCAGGTAGAAGAGTTATGTCAACCGTAAGGTTCGTGATATTGCATTCATAGTCGGAGAGAGAGTGTTACTCCGTGTGTCACCCATGAAGGGTGTAACAACGTTTGGCAAGAAGGGCAAGTTGAGCCCTAGGTACATCAGACCTTTTGAGATTCTTTAGAGAGTGGGTGAGGTGGCTTACAAGCTCGCATTGCCATCCAATTTATCAGCAGTTCATCCGGTATATCATGTGTCCATGCTCCGAAAGTACCACGGTGATCCATCTTATGTTCTAGATTTCAGCTATGTCTAGTTGGACAAGGATTTGACTTATGAGGAGGAGCCAGTGGCTATTCTATCCTGCCAGGTTCGTCAATTGAGATCAAAGAGTTATCCTTTAGTTCAAGTGCATGGGAGAGGTCAGCCCAACGAGGCAGCTACTTGGGAGTTCGACTCGGACATGTGGAGTAGATATTCCCACCTTTTTACCAGTCCAGGTACTTTTCTATGTCCGTTTGAGGACAAATAGTTATTTTAGAGGTGGAGAATGTGATGACCCGATAGGTCATCTCATATTTAGAACTAAATTTTGTGTTTCGAAGCCTTAAATATCTTATTTTGAGAAAACACACTTGGATACATGTTTTGACGGTCTCGGTGGGTCCATATCGTAATTTGGTACCTGGGCGTATGCCCGGAATTGAATTCTGAGGTCCCTAGCTCGAGATATGAATTTTTGATGAAAAATTAAAGTTTGAAAGTTTAATGATTTTAAGAATTTTGATTGATATTTGATCTTGTTGATACCGGGTCCGTATTTAGATTCTGGAGCCCGATACATGTCCATTATTATATTTATGATATGTCTGTGAAATTTGGTGATAAACGGAGTTGGTTTTACGTGATTCGGACGTTCGGTTGTGAAAATAGAAGTTTAAAAGTTTTCTTAAAATTTCATTTGATTTGGTGTTCAATTCGTAGTTCTAGATGTTATTTTGGCAATTTGATCGCGTGAGCAAGTTCATATGATGTTTTAGGACTTGTGTGCATGTTTGGTTTGGAGATCCGAGGGTTCGAGCGAGTTTCGGATAGCCAACGGACCTTTGGAACTTAGAAAAAACTGTTGTTTTTGCTGCAGCTGGTGTTCTGGTGTGTTGTGCTTCACGATCGCGAAGTCATTCTTGCGATCGCGAAGGGGATCTGGTATGGGGGAGGAATTTACTCTACACGAACGGGAGACCATGGCCGCGAACGCGGAGCATTGGGGTTTTTTTCTCTACGCGAACGCAATTCATCACACACGAACGCGTAGCATTAGCTAGGCTGGTCAGGGGGAATTGAGGTAACTCTACGTGAACGCGAGCCCAGTCTCGCGAACGCAGAGGTCAGGGGGGATAGACTTTCGCGAATGTGTATAGTTACTCGCGATCGTGTAGGCCACTTAGGCCCTGCTCTTCCCGAACGCATCAGTGTTCACGCGAACGCGATGAACACTAATACCCAGTGATAAAACAGTTCCATTATGGGATTATTGTCATTCTTTCAAATTTTCAAAACCTAGAAAGCTTAGAGACGATTTTTGCAAGATATTTTCTTGCTCAATTTGTTGGTATGTGATTTTAACCCACTTTCTTTCAATTACTCATTACATTTTATGAGATTTCAACCTAAAATCTAGGATTTTCATGGTGGAAATTGGGGGCTTGGGTAGAATTAGGATTTTTTGTAAAATTGGAATTTAGACCTCGAATTGAGGTCAGGTTTCGAAACAAATTACATAATCGGGCTTGGGGTGAATGGGTAAATGGCTTTTGGTTCGAACCTCGGGTTTTGACCAAGCGGGTCCGGGGTCGATTTTTGACGTTTTGGGGGAAAGTTTGAAAAATCTAAATTTGTGCATTGTAGTTGATTCCTTTAGCAATATTTAATGTTATTGAGTTAATTGTGGCTAGATACGAGTGGTTTGGAGGCGGATTCTAGGAGAAAGGCCCTGGTAGAGCTTTGAATGGGCTGCAGAATGAGGTAAGTATTGTGTCTAACCTTGATTTGAGGGAATTAGGAACCCTCGGACTATTTGCTATGTGATTCTCATGTGAGCGGCGTATATGCAAGGTGACGAGTGCTTATACGCCGCCGAATTATCTGTTTTCCCTGATTTACCGCTTTTCCTTAATTATATCCTTTCCTGTCTTAACTGTTATATACTCTAAATACTTTTCATGCTTAACTGCTAATTGTTAATCAATATCTTCATGTTAATGATGTTAGCTCTTCTAGTATAATTAGATTCTAATCACTAACCAAAAGAAGTAGAAAGAAAAAAGAAATTTTGAGGTAAATAAAAATCAGTAATTGACGCATAATACACCTCGGCTTTCTCGTGAGATTTCTCTTCTTCTTAGAGGGCAATTGTCTGATTGTTTGGTGACACAAAAGATTGTTTCGATTAGCAAGCACTACCTACTTTAAATTTAATGCTTTAATATGTTTATTACTTAGATTATATTATTTTTATAGTGTAGAAATTATAGGCCAACTTCCTTAAAATTTTAGAATTGCGGTGAGTGATTCTGATATGTTTATTATCATTAAATCGTACCTATTTTCATAAAAATAAGCTCTTAATCATTTAACATAATATCATTTTCAAATTATCGAGAAGAATTTATATTTTTTCCATTATTGCATCCAAATAAATCGAGAACTCATCTACCTCGTATGTGTTTATAGCTTCTAAAAAGTTATGAATAATGTCACAATCACCATACTTTGACTTATTATATGGTACATGCAAAATTCATGATGTGCAAACTTGTAGATGTCAGCAATAACTCTTGTATTTTCATGTCCATATAATATGACGTAGAAGTCATCACTATGAGAAATGCATTTAGATATCTTAACAATAACAACATATCCAGTATTATCCCATACCGTGGGGTCTGGGGAGGGTAGTGTGTACGTAAACCTTATCCCTACCTTGTAAGGATAGAGAGGCTGTTTCTAATAGACCCTCGGCTCAGAAAAGTATAAGCACCATATTAATGAAAATATAATAAAAAAGAGACAGTACCAAAAATCCATATAAAAGCAAAATAAAAATAACAAGACGGTAATGTGATCAACAATGAAAGAAAATAACGGTTAGCCATAAAACCTACTACCCTCAAAAAGCAAAACTGTGTGTCAATACTACTATTATGAACACTCTAGACTACCTACTCTACTACCCTAATCATCGACCTCCATACCTTTCTATCAAGAGTCATGTTCTCGGTCAGCTGAAGCTGCCATGTCTTGCCTAATCACCTCTCTCACACCTCTTCTTTGGCCTACCTCTACCTCTCGGTAGACCCTCCAATGTCAACCTCCCACACCTCCTTACTGGGGCGTCTATGCTCCTCCTCCTCCTCACATGACCAAACCACCTAAGTCGCGCTTCCCGCATCTTATCCTTAATAGGGGCCACACCCACCTTGCCGCGAATAACCTCATTTTTAATCCTATCTAACTTGGTGTGCCCGCACATCTATCTCAACATCCTCATCTCTGCTACCTTCATCTTCTGGACATGAGCGATCTTGACTGGCCAACACTCAGCCCCATACAACATCGTCGGCCTGACTATCACTCTATAGAACTTACCCTTAAGTTCCGGTGGCACCTTCTTGTCACATAAAACACCGAAAGCTAGTCTCCATTTCATCCATCCTGTCCCAATACGATATGTCACATCTTCATCAATCTCCTCACCCCCCTGAATAATAGACCCAAGGTACTTAAAACTCCCTCTCCTATGGATGACATGCGAGTCCAGCCTCACCTCCCCTTCCCCTTCTTGAGTCTCGCCACTAAACTTACACTCTAAGCATTACCAAACTCTATAGAGAACCAGGTTCTCTATCGGTTCCACTAGAACACACTCACACAACAGTAAGTAAACGACAAAAGGAACTTTACGTGAAAAATTCTCAGCTCAACGGGATTAAAAATCACGACCTACCCTTGTAGGATTTCAACTTCACTACTGAGAAACTTTTAGATTACAACCTATGAAACCTAGAAATTAACCTCTTAATCCCTTACTAACTTGTAACACACCTATTACAAACCAATTTATAATACCTCTATTACAAAGACTTCACAACTCGACTAATTCTAGCCAAGACTCAAACACAAAGGTTTAAGGTTTACAAAGGATTTCCTACACACTGCTTCTTAGTAGGCTAAGTAGGAGTTACAAGTAAGAACATTAACAAAGTTACAACTCAACTAAGGACATACAATAACTTGATGTGAGAACTAGTCCGTAGTTGTTTTGTTCTTTGTTCTTGAAGCACTTGAGAATTGCTTGCTGGATAATCACGTGAGAGAGCTTGAGTGAAAATATCTAAGTGTTCAAGTGAATGTTTTACCTTCTTTTATGTTAATAATACATGTGTGCCATCACTTACAATAATGTAAGCAAGGTAGGTAAAAAGTCTTCTACAAAAAGTTGACTGTTGCATTGTTCCTATACTGTAGCGTGTGCAGGCAGAAACTTTCCAATTGGAGAGTTGACTTCGTACAGTCACCTCGGGAACTGGTAGGGACTTGTTCCCTCAGCTGTTCCTTCGACTCTGAAGAGTTGAGCCATATCTCAAACTGGATCTCAACCTGGAACCTTGTGATCTTAAGGTCGTGAGAATGTTTAACGAGCTCCTTATCTGGTTCTTGATAGTAAGTTTGTTAGATCATCAAAATATAAAACAAAGTACTTATGACAAAGATACTTGTAACCTATCACTTAGTCCTGCTCAACTTGAAACCTTTGATTCCAAGGTCTGCCTTCATACCTCTAATTGCGCGTACACACCGTCTCGCGTCTCGTCAATCAATATAATATCATATAAAAATATCATGCACCACGACACCTCCCATTAGATGTGGCGCGTCAGTACGTACATCACCAGAGCAAACAAAAAAGGGTTGAGTGGCGACCCTTGATGCAATCCCATCATAACCGAAAAATGGTCTGAGTTCCCACCCACCATACTCACTCGGGTCTTTACCCATCATGCATGTCCTTAATCAACCTGACGTATGCAACAAGTACACCTCTAGCCTCCAAACATCTTCACAAAACCTCCCTCAGAACTTTATCGTACGCCTTTTCTAAGTCGATGAACACCATATGCAAGTCCTTCTTTCTCTCCCTGTACTGCTCCATCAATCTCCTAATAAGGTGGATGGCTTCTATAGTCGAACGCCTCGGCATAAACCTAAAGGTTCTCGAAAATAAACACACTCCTCCTCACCTTTAGCTCTATCACCCTCTCCCAGACTTTCATAGTATGGATAAGCAGCTTAATACCCCGATAGTTATTGCAATTTTGGATATCACCCTTATTCTTGTATATAGAACCATTGTGCTCCACTTCCACTTTTCGGGCATATTTTTTATTCTAAAAATGACATTAAATAACCTAGTGAGCCACTCCAAACTTGTCTTGCCCACACTCTTCTAAAACTCCACTGGAATTTCATCTGACCGGTCGTTTTTCCCTGCTCATCTTACGCGTAGCCCCCTCAACTTCATCAACTCTAATTCTCCTACAATACCCAAAGTCACAGCGACTCACGGAGAGTTCCAAATAACCTAGTACAATGCTCCTGCCTCCCTCCTCGTTTAAGAGACTATGGAAATAGGTCTACCATCTCCGACAGATAAGCCCCCCATCCAACAAAACTCTACCTTCTCCGTCCTTGATGCACTTCACTTGGTCCAAGTCACGCGCCTTCCTTTCTCGCACCTTGGTTAACCTTAACAATCTCTTATCCCCACCTCGGCCCTCGAGTTCCTCATACAAACGACTAAAAGTTGCAGTTTTGGCCGCTGTAACTGCTAGCTTTGGCTCTTTCTTAGCCAACTTATAATGCTCCTTATTCGCCCTCCTCCTCCTTGTCTACACTTTCCACTAGCTTTAGATACACTACTTTACCTCTCCATTCCACCACCAGTCTCCCTTTTGACTACCAGAGTAACCCTTTGAGTTCCATAATACCTCTCTCGCATATTCCCTAATGCCTTGCACAGTTATGGTCCACATAGAGCTTGCGTCCCCACTACTCCTCCAATCCCCCATAGTCACCAGCTTAACCCCCAAATCCTGCACTTTAGCTTCCGTCACGGCTCCCCATTTTATCATATGTTGGCTATACATCGCCCTTTTCATCCTCTTCCTCGTGATCTCAAGGTCCATGACCAGGAGCCTATGAAGGGTCGAGAGGTTCTCACTCGGATGACCTTGCAATCCGTGCAAAGACCTCTATCAGACTTCATGCAGAGTAAATAATCGATCTGAGTCTCGGCCATCAAAATCTGAAAGGTGACCAAGTGCTCCCTCTTCTCCAGGAAACTTGAGTTTGCTATCACCAAATCAAATGCTCTATCAAAGTTCAGCAGAGATGTTCCTCCTCTGTTTCTATCTCCAAAACCAAAGCCACCATGCACATTATCATATCCCCGAAACGTTGCTCCAATATGGTCGTTGAAATCTCCTCCTATGAAAAGCTTCTCAGTATGCGGGATACCACGCACCATCTCATCCAAATCCTCCTAGAAACGCCTCTTGACTTCCTCATACAAGCCTGCTTGGGGTGCGTACGCACTGATTATGTTTAAAGTAAAACCTCCAACAACTAGCTTAATAGTCATCAACCTGTCATTCACCCTTATAACCTTCACCACTAGTTTACGGAGGTCCTCATCGACCAATATACCTACCCCGTTCCTGTCCCACCCTCCCAGAATATCAAAGTTTGAAACTGCCCACATCCCGCGTTTTATCTCCTACCCACCTACTCTCTTGTACACAAGCTATATTAATCTTCCTTTTCTCAAGAATCGTCACCAGCTCTATAGATTTTCTAGTCAAAGTTCCTATGTTCCAAGAACTCAGTCTCAGCCTAGTAGTTCCCTCAACCCTCTTACCCAATTACCCTCTGCCCCCACGTTGACACCCCCATGGACAAGACATTGCCCTACCATCGTTCACCAATGCCACTATAATCTAGGAGTCACTACGCAAGCACTATCCCGAAAACAAGCGACAAAAATAAAATGAATTACCGAAATATAATCTACCACTAAAGGTCGCAAAATAGGCGGAGAAATAAAATAAAGGAACTAACATGAACTATAATCTACAACTAAAGGTCAGAAAAATAGGTGAAGAAATAAAACAAAGGAACTAAAAGAGCTATAATCTACAACTAAAGGATAGAAAAACAGGTGAAGAAATAAACAAAGTAACTAAAGGAACTATAATCTACAACTAAAGGATAGAAAAATAGGTGAAGAAATACAATACAAGAGCTAAAGAGGGCTATAATCTACAACTAAAGTTCACAAAGAAAATGTGCAAATTAGAACAGAACTACTAAGGGATATTTGAAATAAAGATTCAAAATAAAGATGTAAACAGGTAGATAACAATATAAATAAGTAGGCAAAGCTATCACTAATGCGATTAATTTGACAGTGCTAGGGCAAATACTAATAAAGGATTCAAGAGCAAAATAGGCAGGTAAGGAGATACAATTACGCTAAAATATCAAACTATTAAAATATCAAGATAAGAGAGGAACAATAGAACCTGGATTGCAACTCCGAAGAACTGAGTTCAGAAATTCCGAATGAGAACTTATCGAATTCAGTTTTCAATCGACACCAATATGTACCTTCAACTTCAGACTGGCATGTCTTATAGCATATTTGGCCAAGCTTTTTTTTTGGGGGGGGGGGGCAAAAGTGCGTTTTTGGCCAAAAGTACTTTTGGCCAAAAATTGAGGTGTTTGGCCAAGCTTTTGAAAGGAAAAAAAGTGCTTTTGAGGAGAAGCAGAAAAAAGTAGTTTCTCTCCAAAAGCATTTTTCTGAGAAGCACTTTTGAGAAAAATACACTTAGAAGCAGTTTTCAAAAGCTTGGCCAAACACTAATTACTGCTCAAAAGTGTTTTTCTAATTAATTAGTCAAACACAAACTACTTCTCACAAAAATCACTCTTTTTAAAAGTAATTTTGAGAAAAGCACTTCTCAAAATAAGTTTATTTTAGAAGCTTGGCCAAACGGGCTATTATATTGATCCTAAAGCAACTAAATTTAACCCAAAAAAATGTAACATTTGGCTATATTTTAAACAGGGGTCATAAAATCGGCTATTAGTGCACGTCCTTGAAATTTTCTGCGGACTAACGGGCCAAATACTGTAAAATGGCCCAAATTCTAAATTTTGACTCAACGGCGGCTGCTCGCATGAGAGACAGACACGTGTGTAGTCAGATAAAAAAAATTGTTCTCCATTTAAAAAGCCGAAATAAGACGCCAGTTTCGACCCAGTCTACGCATAAATGTTTAAAATTAATAACAGTGCTATTTTGACAATTGTTTTTTTCATTTTTTACATGAGGAAACGTATCCGCTTGTAATCTGATTCTGTATTCTGTATTTTTCTTTTGGAAAAATCGTTCTCATTTTTCTTTGATCGGAAGCAAGGAATTTGATTCGATCAGAAAATTGAGATATGGATGGGAATAATTGGAGGGCTGCTCAGGCTCAAGCTCAAGCTCAGGGGGGTGGTGAAGGTGCTGCCGCTGCCGGACCTCCCACCGGAGCTATGGATTCCGGTGATTGGCGCACTCAACTTTTACCCGATTCTCGTCAAAGGATCGTCAACAAGATGTAAGTAATTTTCCTTTTTTGTAATTTTGCAGCTTGTACTATATTTTTATATGTCAATGATTTTAATTTTGAATTTAGGGTTCCTTTATGTGAAAACTCAGTTCTGCAGGCGAATTGGGTATTCTTATTATTGGTAGTAGCGGAGCCAGAAATTCTAACTAGGGGATTCAAAAAACTTCAAAAATGCTATACTAGAGCTTCCCATATGTTAAGGGGATTCAACAGTTACAAATATAGTTGTTTTTTACCCTACTTGCACAGTGTAATTTCAGGACGACCCCTTCCTTACCTTTAGCTCTGCCCTGATTACTAGGTGGGCTACTAGGAAGTTTATGCCTTAGACTAGATATTACTCTATGATTTACATTTTGTTCTAAATATGGTGAAAGGACAGGTTGGAGCACAAGTTATTGATTGGATTATAACTGATATTGTTAAACAGGTTTTAGGCTTTCACAGCCACAGTAGTCAAAAGTATATTGGAGCTTTAAACAAAGCGCAATTTAAGCTTGGGCTTTAGTGAAGAAAAACGCCAATGAAGAAAAAATGAAAAGTAGAAACGTTGTGCAAGAAACTGTAACCATAAACACAAATAATAATTATTGGAAAGGAATGGAGAAACTGTAATTAAGCTATATATATGCGCTATAGTGCCCTTAAAGACTGGTACCTTGAAATCTACACTATAGCGCCAATTAAGTGCGCAAATCACACAACCTGGGCTTCATCAAGCTTCAGGACCTAAGTGTGCTTCAAGCAAGCCTTTAACTACACTGTCACAGCAGGATGTAATGTAGCACACAACCTGGGCTTCACCAAGCTTCAGGGCCTAAGCGTGCTTCAAGCAAGCCTTTAACTACACTGTCACAGCAGGATGTAATGTCAAAATATTTTTATGTTTAAAGAACTTTTGCCAGGATACTGCTATTTTAGAATTTTAAGCTGATTTTTTATTGATATGGCTGTATAGAATGGAGACCTTAAAGAGGCATCTTCCTGTCTCTGGGCAAGAAGGAGTTCAGGAGCTTAAGAAAATTGCAGTGAGGTTTGAGGAAAAGATCTATACGGCTGCTACAAGTCAGGTATGCAGTATAACCTTATTTCTAGTTGTTTGAACAAATGCAACTTGTTCTCCACGTTGTTGACGTTATTCTTGCTTGTGTTCATGGATTTATCTTTTCCAGTCATCTAGACACATTGTGTGTTTTTTTAACTCAAATTTATTTAATGTTGCAGCAAGATTATCTGCGGAAAATATCTTTGAAGATGCTAACTATGGAGACCAAATCTCAAAATCCTATTAATAATTCTATGCAGCCCAATGCTGCAAGTAGTGGTCAGAATGCCCTTGGGCCAGGTAAGTGATGAAACATCATGTGCTGTATTTCACATATGCAAATCTTTTGTCTGAGAGGATGCTTTATATACCTAATTTACTTTGTTCCGCTGTTGAAAATTTTTGCTATGTGTAGCTACGAAGTGTACTGGAACTAATCTTTGAGTTATCTATAATATTTTAGGTGACTACTCTTCGTAAGTATTCTTTGTGCTCTAGGTCGGAGTCCTAGCCCCTTAAAGTGCTGTTTATTTACTTTCTGACTATTCGTCCTTTCTTAACTATCCCCCCCCCCCCCACCACACACACACACACAAAAAGGAACAAAAGAAAAGCGGACCATTTTGCAGTACTACATGCTGTTGTTTATTTGTGTAATAATAATAACTTAATCAGAGTTCTCATGTAGTATTTTGGGATTAGTTTTTGCAAAGCAATGGCTCCTTTTTCTCGTATCTTAAACTGTAAAATCTTGCTAGCTTTTCTTGCTATGTTTGTTATTTATTTGAAAGCATCTTGACTGTTTTATTTTCATTTCTGTAGGATCCCACAGCATGCAGTCCCAAGTTAACAGCCAAGCACAGCAACTTCCTGTACCTATGGTGGCCAATCAAACTCAAACACGGCAACCACTGTTGCAGCAGAACATTCAGAACAACATGGCATCAACTGGGCTGCAAAATTCTGCAAGTTTGACTCCTGCACTTCCTCCTGTGAGCAATTTGACGCAGGCTACCATGCCAAATGTCATGGGCCAGAATGCAAATTTGCAGACCATGCAAAACATGCAAAATGTTGGTCAAAACTCAGTAGGAAATGCCATTGGGCAAGGCATGCCTTCCAATATGGTTGCTAATTCTCAGAGGCAAATGCAGGGGAGACAACAGGTTGTTTCTCAACAGCAACAGCAGCAGTCCCAGACATCACAACAATATCTTTACCAGCAGCAGATGCATCATCAAATGATGAAGCAGAAATTTCAGCCAGGAAGCACGCAACAGTCCATGATGCAATCTCACATGCAACAGCAGCAGCAGCAACAGCCGCAGGACCAGCAGCAGCAGCAACAACAACAACAACAACAACAACAACAGCAACAAAACCTTCTACAGCCTACTCAGATACAATCTTCTCAGCAAACTATGATGCAACCTTCTTCAATGCAATCGACTTCTTTGTCCAACCTTCAGCAGAACCAACAGTCTACTGTTCAACAGTCAACTCAGTCTGTACTTCACCAACGATCACAATCAGTTATGAGACAGCAGCAGGCTCCCATGCTTCATCAACAGCAATCAGCAATGCTACAGCAACCAATTTTACCAGCCCAACAGCACCAGCAACAACAGCTGATTGCACAGCAGGCAAATGCTACAAATCTCCAGCAAAACCAACTGATAGGCCAACAAAACACAATGCCTGATGTGCAGCAGAGGATAGTGGGCCAACAGAACAACTATAGCAGTCTGCAGCAGCAGCAGTTACTTAATCAGCAAAACAATCTTCAAAATATGCATCAGCAGCAGTTGGGCTCTCAAAGTAATATTGCTGGGGTCCAGCAGCAACAATTGACTGGAAGTCAACAACCTGGCAACTCTGGCGTGCCATCTAATCAGCACCCTATCCATATGTTGCAACAATCAAAAGTTCCTCTACAGCAACAAATGCTGCAGGGTGGTACAACCTTGTTACCAAGTCAAGGTCAACAATCTCAGTCGCAGCCAGCGCAACAGCAAATGATGTCTCAGAGTCAATCACAACCAGGACAATTACAACCACCTTTGGGTTTGCAGCAACAGACAAATCAATTGCAAAGGGAAATGCAACAG
Source organism: Nicotiana sylvestris (assembly GCF_000393655.2). Classification (NCBI taxonomy): domain Eukaryota; kingdom Viridiplantae; phylum Streptophyta; class Magnoliopsida; order Solanales; family Solanaceae; genus Nicotiana; species Nicotiana sylvestris. Next base: position 17,471,825 of record NC_091060.1, on the reverse strand, counting down.
AGGCTTCAAACATCAGGCCCCTTGCTTCAACAGCAGAATGTAATGGAACAGCAGAAGCAGCTATATCAACCACAAAGAGCCGCACCAGAAGCCTCATCAAGTAAGTATTTTTCTTAATAAAAGCTTTAGCAGTTTGGCATTCTTAGAAATTTTCCACCTCTCTGGCTTTCTCTGTGAAGGATAATAGGACGTCTATCTATTTGAACCACTAGTTTACATTTTTCTTGGAAGTACACCAATTATTTTGGAATGATTAGTCTTGAGAGATAGAGATGTGACCAAGTGTGATGTTGCTGTTTTGTTCAGCTTTAACCATACTATCATGGAAACTCAGAAAGAATGAGATCCCAAATATGCAATTGGCTTTTAAGTAAAATATGGAAATCTTAGTTTATTTTTACATTTATGGAATATTAGTTTTTTACCAAATTCCCAGTCAATAGGACCATATACATTTAGATGGCAATTAGTATGTATGAATATAGTTTCTTAATCAGAAAAAAAAATGTATGAATACTACCTGAAATATCTAACACTGTTTTTATCCCAAAATTTCCCTGAAATTTAATGATGTAAGAAGTCAAGTCTTTCAAAATTTGGTTATCCTCAACCTTTGGTTTATTTGTAGCATCTTTAGATTCTACAGCTCAGACGGGAAATGCAAATGCAGCTGATTTGCAGGAGGAGGTTTACCAGAAGGTACGGTTTGCAATGGTATTTTTATTTGCACAAGACGTTGAAAACCGAGGATATTTTTTTTTTTGATGACTAGAAATCCGTCTGGGGCCGATCCTTTGGACCAACCGCAGCCTTCGAAACTCTGTGGATAATGGGCCCGCCCCTCTACCCTTCTCCACTTAAATACCAGGCTTTGCTTTGCATGGTGTGGGGGCTTGAACCTGTGACCTAAGACACAAATCCACCACCCTTTGCCACTTGAGCTAGGCCCTGGGGGCAAAAACCGAGGATATTACTGATGACTTGCTGGAACATTTTGGCAATTGATGTGGATTTTGATAAACTAGCTGGTTATAACAATATAAGGAAAAGCTGAATGTTGTGAAATATACTGATGGAGTAATAAAGGAGATTTACCAAAATAAATGTTCAGCTAAATTTATAGTCGTGCCCCACAGTGCAAGGTACTTTGGTATTCCAATTCGTAGAGGAAATAGAAAACTGAACATGTTACCGATAACTTGTTAGAAATTGATATATTCTCAATTGAGAAGTGAAGTACAAAAACTACGTCTCAATTCCAAGCAAGTTGGGGCCGGCTATATAAATCATCAAGTTGGAGTCGGTTATATAAATCATCACTGTCCATGTCGCTTTATGTAAGCCAGTCTCAAATCCATTATAACTAAAAAAAAATACTAGACGTTCTTTACATTTTCTACTAGCATAATTGACAAGTGAAGTAGAATTTGATAAATCAATTGGTTACCAAAAATTAGAAATAGATGAATGCTATGATCTATTATCTAAATTCATGAGGTAATATGTCCGTAAGTTCGGGTCAAGGTCCATGGTGTGAACCCAATTTGCTTTATTTACTAAAAACTAAGAATTTTATTTCTAGTTTGAAGGGTAAACCTATTCACGCAAGAAGTGAAAATGTGAATACATGACGACAACAACAGCAACAACAACAACAAACCCAGTGAGTTCTCACGAGTGGGATCTGAGGAGGTTAAGATGTACACAGCCTTATCCCTACCTTGGAAGGGCAGAGACTTCGGCTAAAGAAAGGATGAAAAAGAAGTAATGGCAAAAAGTAGGAACAACAACAAGATAAAAAGAAGACCGAAGCTAAGATAGCAGTTAAACATTAGATAGTAATAACAATCTATGATAAAAAGATATCATACTAACACTAATGCTATCGAACTGAGAAAGACAATGTGAATACATGAAAAAGGGCAGCCTGGTGCACTAAGTTCCCACTATGCGTGGGGTCCGGGGAAGGGCTGGACCACAGGGGTCTATTATACGCAGCTTTGCCTTGAAATTTCTGCAAGAGGCTGTTCCCACGGCTCGAACCCGTGACCTCTTGGTCACATGGCAGCAACTTTACCGGTTACGCCAAGATTCCCCTTCCAATCTGAATACATGGCTATAAGAAAATGTTTTTCTCTGCGGAAAGACATCCATTCATCTGTATTAGTTGGTATACTTTTTTTATTTTTGGGGATAACAGAAATTCGTTGTTTTGAGTTGAGAAACTTGGTGGATAATGGGTTCGCCTCCCTAGCCTTTTCTACTTTAAGTACTCGACTTGGTTCACCAGCTAGGAATAAGTTGGTATACATTGAGTTCTCCAAGAATAAACATATAACATTAACATGTTCTATAGTCTACACCATCATTTTTTTACTTGTCAAGCCGATACATTGATGTTATTTCCACTGTTTACCCTCGTTTGCTTCATTGATGATAAAGGTGTAAAATGGAAAAATTAAAAAATATGACGCCGACTACTAAACCAAATTATATCTCCCAAACTATCTGTAAAAAAAATAAAAAAGCGACCCTATGTTTTCCTCCTGGCTGGGCTGGTCTATGATCACATCTTGGAAGTTGACCCATGATATGAGCTGAAATGTGTACCAAGAAGCTAAAGGAAGCCAAACGTACTTGCTCATTTTACCATTCACACGCTGATTCGTACAAAATGGTTTTTAATCAGTTGTAGTCTTCCTCTTCTACTTCACTTTTAGCCTTTTTATCCAGAAGATTCTTTACTGCATAGAATAGTTGATCTAATTACCTGTCCACCTGGGAATGCAATCTGATATTTGCGTAATTGACTTGATGAAAATATTAATGCAGATCAAGTCTATGAGGGAGATGTATTTACCAGAGCTCAATGATCTATACCAGAAAATTGCTGCTAAAGTGCAGCAGGTATGTCATCAGCATTTTATTCCATTATTGTCATTTCTGAAGTATTTCTACTAGCTGTATGGTGCAGCATGCTTGATATACTATGTTTTGATATAATATGAGGTATTTATAGATCTCAATAAACTACTATTCAATCCCAACTTGTTGAGGTCATCGGCTATACTAATCGTTTGTACCCATTCTGTTATATTCAAGCTCATTTCATTCCAATCACATAGAAAATTATAGGTTCTCTAATTTCACACATATCCCACCAAATATACGAGTCTAACCAGAATGCAACATCTGAGTTTAACCTTTATCTTTGCTACTTGAACCCTCCGTTAGATGTTATCATTTCTATTATTTTTTTTGAATAAAAAAAATCTTGTCAAATCTTGTGTGTCCATACATCTATTTAACATGTGCATCTCTACGATATTTGTCTTATGGATATGTTGGGGCCTTAGAAGTCCAATATTCGTATGGCAATGCTAGTGTCAGAACTGTTTTATTGTGTAATGCCCCCTTAACGCTCATCCGTTTGTATTGTTATAGTTTAATTTTGGTATTATGTTTTATCTATCACGTCAATTTCTTGGAAAATAAGCACATATATTTGAATTGGCATTCACGGATTACCATGTTGCTTAATCTCATTTCTTATCATTCTTATGGGACAATACTTGCAAAGCATATATTTTCTCTTATTTCTACTTATCCTAAAACCATTGACCTTTAAGTGCTTTGTCATAGTTTGAAAAAAAAAATCAACTTCCTCACATGTTTCGTCAAATTCACAACATTTTTTGCGTATAGCATGCACCGTGGTACTGCATTTTGTATTCTATTGTTAGTTCGTCCATAACTAGGTAAACAGTACTGGTATCAGATTCATTTTATAAACCAACAGTTGTTGGAAACTCTATATCTCTTTCCAAATTTTTACCCCTATTATTTCTCCTTCGTACGTATGTTTTATGGAATTTATATATTTGATACAAACTCCTTGCAATGCCCATAGGTAATCCTAGAAAATTATCTAATTGAGAATTGTTGCAGAAAGCTCAAAACTCTTAATTCTCATTTTTGCATCTTTAGTTCCTTTCCTGTCATCTTGAGAAACAGTACTTTCATAGTGGGAATGGTGCGGTTAATTCCTTTTCATTTCTTACATCTGCATCATTTGTCTGTGTCAGCATTGTATACGATTGTGAAGTAGAGGGGGTGGTGGACAGTTGGACACCATAAAAGGATTATGCGCACATATCTAGTCAGACACTGTGATGTAGATGCAATTTTGGTGTTAGTCTCTTTTCCTTTTGGTTGCATGTCATTTATCTTTTGGTTGTTATGCTCTGTTACTATTACGGTTTCTACTGGAGTTACTAATGAATTGTTTTTTCTCTTTCTCTTTCTTTTTTTTCTTCTCTGAGCCGAGGGTCTGTCGGAAACAACCTCTCTGCCCTACCGGGCTAGGGGTAAGGTCTGTGTACACATTATCCTTCCCAGACCCCACTTTGTGGAATTTTACTGGGTAGTTGTTGTTTGTTGTTGTTCTCTTTTCCTTTTGGGGAAGGGATAAGGGCCTCCGAATTCTTCGGGCATGGGCTTGATATATCTGAGTTTAAAAGCACTTAAGTCAACACTTTTTTGGAATGTGGGCAGCTGGCTAGCCAACTACGTTATTCGTCTCTTTATGCCCTTTCTTAAGTTTTCACTCCTTTTTCTTGGCTGTGGGAGGTACTTAAAGCACTACTATTAAAAGTTAGCAAAGGGCAAGGAGCATGGCTGTGACTAACTGATTTTTTTTCTGATTTTAAGCATGATTCTCTTCCTCAGCGCCCTCAGACTGAGCAAATTGAAAAGCTCAAGGTGTTCAAGATGACGCTGGAACGTGTTGTGGTATTCTTGCGGCTTAATAAGCATGATATTCAACCTTCTCACAAGGAGAAACTGCTTCAGGTTGAGAAGCACATAAGTTTCTTTCTTAATTCCAATAGGCCGCGCAAACCTACTCCTCCATTGCAAGGGCAACTTCCTCAGCCTTCCATGCAGCTTCAGCAACCACAATCTCTTGATGGCCAAGGTAATCCACCTATGCAACCCGTACAGGGTTCCATGGCAGCAATGCAGCAGAATAATATCACCAACTTGCAGCATAATTCCTTGTCTGGTGTACCAACAATTTCCAACTCTCAGCAACACATGGTAAATACAGTACAGTCTGGTTCCACTGTGGATTTGGGACAGGGTAATTCATTGAACTCACTGCAGCAGGTGGCTACTGGCTCTTTACAACAGAATCCTGTTAACAGTCCTCAACAGGTAAACATAAGCTCATTAAATTCACAAAGTGGAACAAACCCTGTGCAGGCAAACCTTGGTTCCCTACAGCCAAACTCAAACGTCCTACAGCAGTCACTTCCTAAACAGCACGAGCAGCAAATGTTGCAGAACCAGCAATTAAGACAGCAGTACCACCAGCGGCAGATGCAGCAGCAACTTTATAATAGACAGCAGTTCATGCAACAGCAGCAAGCAAAGCAACAGCAGACCGCGCAATTGCCAGCCCACCAGATGTCACAGCTTCACCAGATGAATGATGCTAATGACCTAAAGATGAGGCAGCAAATGGGACTGAAACCGGGAGTTTTACAGCAACAGCAGTCAGTTGGCCAGCGTGTCGGATCTCATCATCCACAATTGAAGCCAGGGATCTCTTCACCTCAAATACATCAGGCACTATCTCCTCAGGTTACCCAACATCCTTCTCCGCAAATTGACCAACAGAATATGTTGGCATCTCTTACCAAAAGTGGGACTCCTCTCCTATCCGCAAGCTCACCATTTGTTGTCCCATCTCCTTCAACTCCCTTGGCTCCATCTCCAATGCCAGGGGATTCGGAAAAAGTTAGTGCTGGCCTTGCATTACATACAACGGCTGGAAATATAATGCATCAGCAAGCTACGGTTGCTTCTGCACCTGCCCAATCCCTTGCAATTGGTACTCCTGGGATATCAGCCTCGCCTTTGCTTGCTGAGTTTACTAGTCTGGATGGTACACATGCGAATGTCTCAGCCGCTGTTTCTGGCAAGTCAAGCGTTGAACAACCATTGGAGCGCTTGATGAAAGTGGTTCGTATAATACCATTCTACTTGATTTATATTTTCAGCGATCTCAATAAATCTGTCTTCGTGCCTTTCCTGTTTTTGACATATTTATTATATTCAGGTTAAAAACATGTCCCCCAAAGCATTGAATTCGTCAGTTAGTGACATCAGTTCAGTTGTCAGTATGATTGACAGAATAGCAGGATCTGCACCAGGAAATGGATCAAGAGCAGCTGTTGGCGAAGATTTGGTTGCCATGACCAAATGTCGTCTCCAAGCGAGAAATTACTTTACACAGGATGGAGCTACAGGAACAAAGAAAATGAAGCGATACACAACTTCGAATGTTGTTTCATCAAGCAGCAGTGTAAATGATAGTTTCTGGCAGTTGCATTGTTCTGAAGCATCTGAATTAGAGTCAACAGCAACATCCAGTGTCAAAAGACCTAGACTTGAGGTAATATTCTGCTGCTTACTTACAGGAAAGAAGTCCAAAAGTTCAGATCCGAACATGAGAGCCCATGGTTGATTATTTTGGATCTTAATAGAAAGGGGTCCATTCGGGTGCACTTTAAGAGTTAAAATAAATCTGGTCATTGGCCATGGCCATGGCCAAAGAGAGACTAGAATGAAACAATTGCAATACAGTGGAATAGTTCCTGAAGTCTCAGCTTGCACGCAAAGTGAAAGTCAATTTCGAAGTGCCTTTTAATTATCATTCCATGTGCCTACTCTTTCCTTTAATTGGTTATACTGCTGCTACTGGAACTTTGACCCAAACTACCACTTCTAAGTCTGTTCTGGAAACTGTGATAACCAGGGTAGAATACTGTGTGTGTAAATCAAACATGCTTTATGTAGATGGGACATGAGCTTTACTCCTCTAGTGCGTTTGCAGCTGGTGAGTATATCTAAATGATCTGAACCAACTATAGGATGGCTGTATAGATCTAAATGAACGCAGTACATTGAATGCTGTCTGAAACCTGAGGCTTTCAGCTGGCTTGCACGGTGTGACTAATGTTGGTGTGTCTTTGGACCAGACTGTCGAGTGCCTGCTGCTTTAACTTACGATATCACAACATCTAATCCAATCTCTAGCACAATTTTTTCAACCCTACTGTGCCGCAGGATAAAAATTTGTATGCAAATAAAAATATGCCTTCTATCTATATGATTGCAACATTATCCCATCTGTTGCAACTAGCGTGTGAATATATTCTAGTGTTGAACTAAGTCTGATTTGGAAGTTGTCTTCAGATGTCTAGTCACTGCCTATTTACGAACTATTTTGACTTGAATCCCCAAATGCACTAGGCTCTCTGGAGTTTGGATAGATGGAATGCTTTAGATCCTCTCATTTCTGTATTGGGTTTCTTTATGCCTGGATTTGTCTTACTTTTTGTGTTACTGTAAATAATGTGAATGACTTAAACCCCGCCTAATCATTTAATAGAGTTGCTTGATTCTCAGATGAGTAAATTTGTTCAACAGAAAAACAAAAATACAAATTGAGAACATTCCAAGCATTGGCAGAATACAGGACAACAGGTATTATAAGTTATAAGACGGGAAAATATTAAAGCAGCTTTGATTCCATGCTAGCTTGTGAATCCAACATGTGGAATGGTGTTTTTATTCCTTAAAGTATGTGATCTCTTTGCATATACAGGAAAATGTGTTAGTTTTTGTCATTTCGCTCGCCTCTGGTTTGCTTTTCATCAATCATTATTGATGGTAGTACATCCAATATCTGATGTAAGATACATTTTTTTAGAATGGTAACAGTTGTATAAAATATCCAGCATAAAGGTCATAATATACTTTTTTTATCACAAAAATGTAATTTTTTCAGATGCTGATTTTCTTGACTTTGCATTCATATTGATGTGTTGATCTTTGACAAGAAAACTGCTTTGGTGTCAATTTTTGGGTTTTGTACCTACAGTGTACTAACAATAATTAGTAATCTATTGCAGGTTAATCATGCACTGGTTGAAGAGATACAGAATATCAATCGGCAGCTTATCGACACTGTTGTAGAAATTAGTGACGAAGGTGTTGATCCAAGTGCAGTTGCTTCTGCAACAGAGGGTGGTGAAGGCATTACTGTAAAGTGTTCCTTCACTGCCGTTGCATTGAGTCCAAACTTAAAGTCACAGTATGCTTCTGCACAGATGGTGAGATTTTCATATACTGAGCTTCAGTCATCAACTCTAAAACATTTTTTGTTTCTATAATTGATACGGTCGTTTAATTCTGTGCAGTCTCCGATTCAGCCGTTGAGATTGCTCGTTCCAGCTAATTATCCAAATTGCTCTCCAGTTTTGTTGGACAAGTTTCCAGTTGAAGTCAGGTGAGGAAAAATTTGGCGGTCTTCTTGATTTAGTACCAAAAAGAGATGAGCCAAGACAGAGAAAGGAAAGGAAATAATTGAAAAGGGGAATTATAACATATAAGTCAATAAAGCATCAACAGATCTGATTTTATGACATGTTCATTATACCTTGTTGATTTTGTGAAAGGTCGTAAGATGATGAACAAAAGGTCCTTGTGATTAATCATTTAGTTGAATTCTCTAATGGTCAGTCAGGGGCTAGTAGTAACAGAGTTCCATTAAGCTATGTCCTCTTTTTTTCTCCCTAGAAACAAAAGAACAGGGTTTAATAGAAAAGTAAAAGAAGAGAGGGATGACAGTAATTGCTAGGAGAAAAAAAAAATGATGTTGGGGCCATGCTGATACTCGAATGGAATACCATAGTTTTGGAAAATATACTGACCACGAGATACGAGATTTTAGAGCACCCTACATTGGGAAATCATAAAAGATATTGTACATCTGCCTTTTGATCTGCGTTAAGATTATCAAATAAGTTTTGAAAATCACCCTTTATCTAGTCTTATATTCTCCACTTTAACTCGTAAAGTGAATCCTTTTAAAACTGGGTTTTTACCTATTTTTGCTGCAGTAAGGAGTATGAAGATCTATCTATGAAGGCCAAATCAAGATTTAGTGTCTCTTTGCGAAGTCTTTCACAGCCAATGACTTTAAAAGACATAGCAAGGACTTGGGATGTCTGTGCTCGCGCTGTAATTTCTGAATATGCACAACAAAGTGGTGGTGGGACCTTCAGCTCAAAGTATGGGTCTTGGGAGAATTGTTTGAGTGCAGCATGATCAAACATCAATCTCTGAGATTGTCTTCATCTTTGGCTTTGCTCTCCTGCTGTCTTGATCCACCCTTTGTCTTTGCTCCTTCTGTGGGTCCCATTTACTGGCTGCATATCGGCATCTTGAACTGAATGCCTAAAATCCTCTGTATATGCTGGTTGTTACTGAATAAATTTTTGCTCTCCATTGAGTTGTTTATAATCAAGTGTACGAAGTTTGCCTGTTGAGTTTGTTGTTTACTTAAAACTGGCAATTCTGTGCAGTGTATTTCTGAACTTTATGAATGAAAAGGTTTTAAATTATCAAAGTGTCTGATGGCTCGTTTGTGGGCGGGGCGGGTCTTGACCCAATTGGAAGAACATGGGGTTCCATAACTCAGTTGTAGGCCTAAGGTCTTGGTTCATTTATTTCATAAATTTGTTTGCTCTAGCTCAGGAAATGGCATTGTATGTCTCTTTTTTAAGCCACTCTTTATATTTTGTCCCTCTTTTAAAAACTTTGCAAATATAGACTCAATGGTCTTGGTCTTGTTCCGTGGATTCGACTGGGTCAGTTTTCATGGCTTTCTAGTACAGGAATGATTGGTAGCAGCAGACTGGGACAGCTAGTGGGAATTGAACCAATAACTTTACAAAGGTTTTGAACCTTCTTGATCACTAAGCTATGTTTTTAGGCTATGTCAAGTGGATTTAAAATATAATATATAGAGATAAAAAATAGATTTTGCCTTTTTATATACAGTGTAATTTTTCGGCGAAGGAGTTTGAGTGGACCCCCTAAATTCGCACCTGCTTTCACACACCTAAACAAAATCTAATTCATCAAAGTACGTTAATTACATCGAAGATCATGCATCACAGTGAACATTCTTTTCTGAAATAATTATGTTGAGCTTCGTAGTATCACGATTTATGGCAGCTTCATTTAGATAATGAGTAGAACTTTTCATCAATTAATGAGTAAATAAGTCAAACAGACCGAGGTTATTCTCACAATTGATTCCAATCAATACAACACCTACAGGAGAGAAAAAGAGAAGGGAAAATAAGAGAGAAATAAAGAAGAATGAAGCATAAAATAAATAAGACTAGAGTCTAATTTTACTTTGTATATAAATGATAACTGTATATACTAATTGTAAGCACCTAATTTTTGATAATATTTAATTTTTTATCACTTCTTCTATGTAAATATTTTAGGGGTTTTAACCTACAATTTTTAGTTTTGTTACACTTTTTATTATAGGGTAAAAATACAAAATTTAAAAGGTGAATTATTACTATTAATATTATTTTATTTTTATTTTTATTTTTAAATAATAAAAAAAATTCGAATAAAATATTAATTTTTTTTAATTATCAGGAGTGATTTAAAAAATAAGAAAAAGGGAAGTATTGAATAAAAAAAATAAAAGTAAAAGTAGGTGGAATTCTCTTTTAAAAAGTAAAAGAAAGTAGAAAATTAAAAAAATAAAAGTAAAGTTTTGTGGAAATTTTAAAAAAATAAAAAGTAAAAGAAAGTTGGAATTAAAAAACAAATATAAAGGTATCTGAAAATTAAAAAAATTTAAAGTAAAAGAAAGTAGCATTTTTAAAAGAAAAGCAAAAGAAAGTGGATTGTTTTTTTAAGAAAAGTTAAATAAGTGGAATTCTCTTTTAAAAAGTAAAAAAAATGGGATTTTAAATAAGATAAAAGTAATTAAAGTTGGAATTTAAAAAATAAAAGTAAAGAAAGGTGGGATTTCTTTTTATAAAAAAAATAAAAGCAATTTGTAAATGGGATTTTTTTTAATTAAAAAATAATAAAATAATAAAATATTTTTAAAAAAAAAATCTGAAAAATCTCGAAATTTTTGCTATAAATAGAAGAGAAAATTTGAGAAAAAGGGAAAAAAAGAGAGAGGAGGATGAGAGAAATTTAGGTTGAAAATTTTCATTAAACTTTTCTTTCAATATTTCGGGCCTTGAATCTTAGGTTTGAAGAAGAGTTGATAGAGATTTTGTTGTTGTTGTTGTATTGACTCTACAACTTTCAGATTTTATTCATTTGAATTCACTCTCTTGTAGGTATGTAATTCAAGCTCTTGAGTTAAAAAAATGTCGGAGCATCTTTATTGAAGCAGAAGCAAATTTATTTGGTTCTTTTGATAAAGTTTCTTTCGTATTTAATCTGTTCGCATGAATGATGTTTCTTTGATTGAGTGAATTGAGATTTGCAAATGTTAACGTTATTTTAGTATGTTCATCACTCTGTCTCATTTTTTTTTATTTTTTTTTATTTTTCTTGGCTCATGACTTGTAACCAGCAGGTATTGTTTTGTTTACATTTAGATTTCAAGTTCATGTAGCACTAGAAGTGTTCAAAACCGATCCGAAACCGAAAACCGAGCCGAAGCTTAATGGCTTATTGGTAACGGAGTTAACGGCTTAACGGACGGGGAACGAATTGAGATTTTTTTATTAACGGCTTATCGGTTTGGGGGCGGATTATTCAATTTTCTTAACAGATAATCCGTTAACCCGTTAAGAATATATATATATATATATATTCAAAATTTATTTTGATTTATATATATTAAATATAAAAAAAGACAAAAACTCTTGACTTTAGTTTCCACTTTCCAGTACTCTGTCTGTCTAGTGTCTAGGACTAACGTTACTTGCAGTGACCTGGAGCTAAAGCCAGTTGGTATATTATAAGTCAAGCTCATCGAAGCCAAAGAGTTGACTAATAAAGACATCATTGGGAAGTCTGATCCTTTTGTTGAGTTGTTTATACGTCCACTACGCGATAGGACAAAGACCAGCAAAGTTATTGTAAGATAACTTCCATCTATTATTGTCCTTCTTAATTTATTTATCTCCCGATGAGGAATGTATAACGCCAGATTTTGTTTCCTTTGTTAAGGATAACTGTTTAAATCCGATCTGGAATGAGCACTTTGAGTTCATAGTTGAAGACATATCCACTCAACATTTAACAATTAGAGTTTATGATGATGAAGGGATTCAGGCTGCTGAATTCATTGGTTGTGCTCGAATAGATTTGAAAGACCTTGAGCCCGGTAAAGTGAAAGATGTGTGGCTGAAACTGCTCTAGGATCTGGATATACAACGGGACAACAAAAACAGAAGATAGGTAAGAATATGTTGATATGTATGTCTGGTGTAATTTCGATTTGTGAATATGTATGATATGCCGATAAACCGCCCAATAACCGTCCGATAAGAGCTAAACCGATACCAATCCGCCCGATATCTTATCGGGTGGCTAACGGATTAGTGCATTTAAAAGCCGATAACCGTTAAGCCAAACCGTTAAGAGTAATTAACCGCCCAATCCGCCCGATAAGCAGCCTTATGTAGCACCATGTTCATATTTTGAAATTTAAAGAAGTATGTGAAGTTGAACAATTTGTCAACATTAAGATGTAAAAAAAATAGATTGCGTTAGTGGAAGGATCTTATCTTCAGTTTATGTTATTGGCTGCATATTTTCTTAAATTAACCATGTGAAGATTCAACTTCCTCTGCTTCAAAATGGTACTGTAGAAGTTATAGTGGTGATACTACAACTTTCTCTTTAGCATAGTGTTAAATAAATTAATTACTTTAAGTGTTCTTTGTTATAATCAAGTTTAAAATGCATTTTTGTATGTCCATGTTTGTTTTGTTCCTTCTGGTTCATCCGAATAGTTCTCAGCATGGTTTTTTTTGTGCTCATATGGTCATTTAAGATTCATTATTTTGTTATAAAATTTTGTTAGTTTCTTTCTAGAATTTGAAAACGAAAGTCGGTCTTTTGAAGATGATATGGAGATGAACCCAAAGCTGGCACCTGTCTTTTGTTATTTTCACATACCAACTCCACCTTTCTGAATTGTAGTATGCTATAACAAAAGGCTCCAGTGATATACATGTAGCTAACCCATTTCTTTAGGCCTTTTGTACTTATCAATTTATACCACTCCATCCACAACAAAATATCAAAACTCATGGCCCTCATTTAATTAATTTTAAATCCTTAGAATTCGAGGCATGCCATTTAGCGAATTTTCTATGGCCCTCGCAAAGTTGAAAAAATGCGTAGCTGCTTTAGGCGCGTAATTTGAAATTACCTTCCTAAACTCGGGTGTGCATTTCATGTGACCCAAATCCAAATCCCAACAACGTTAAATAAAATGTGTCGTGGACCGCGGGTGCATTTATGTGACTTGGTTCAAGACATATTTTAAATGACGTTGCAATCTTCCTAAAAATGAATACGAGCGCTTAATAAGTTAAAATTGAACCATAGGCTAAAACATGTATTAAAATCAGATAATAGGCCAATTATAACAGTTGAGCGACCGTGTTAGAACCACGGAACCCGGGAATGCCTAACACCTTCTCCCGGATTAACAGAATTCCTTACCCGGATTTCTGTGTTCGCGGACTGTAAAACAAAGTCAATCTTTTTCTCGATTAGGGATTTGAACCAGTGACTTGGGACACCATAAATTATCCCAAGTAGCGACTCTGAATTTTTAATAATAAATGAATCCCGTTTCGATTGTCATTTTAAGTTGGAAAAAACTCTCTTATACCCTTTCCGGGGTGTAGAAAAAAAGGAGGTGTGACAACTCTGGCGACTCTGCTGGGGACGAGAACCTAGAATCTTTGGTTCAGGGTTCAGAATTCGAGCTTAGATGAATTGTTATATTTGGCTTTATTTATTATCTGATTTTATTCACATGTTTGGGCCTGATGTGCTAAATGCTGCTTTTACCGCTTTGATATTTGGTTGAATTTTATATAAACTGTTACGAAACCCTTCTCTTCTCATCTTCGGGGATGTGCTCGCTGGTCGAGACTCCCTATTCTGTTAGTGTCATACCTTGAAATAAGAAAGAGGCTCGGACAAGTTACTAAGCCGGATGGCCTTTTGGTTCCCGATACGTAACCCCCTCCTCGGCTCGAGTTGTCTGCTCGGGTACACAGTCTAGAACACATACCCAAGTTTTGAACCTAGAATAACTCAGCCTCATGCCAGATCCCTAGTAGGAATGCTTGTTTGCATCATGTGCATCTTGACTTTGGGGACTCAACACAGGGGTTGAGTCCGTCTAGGACAGGTATACCCAAAATAACAGACCATCTTAATGCATCTTATGTGCTACATGTTGCATCTATTCAGGGGTAAAAGGGTCATTTGGCGGACCAATGATAGTTGAGGGCATATGAAAAAAAAAAGAGAGGGTGAAGTGTGAAGGTAAAGCGAGTGGGGCCTAATTATGTTTTATGTCACATTTTTGTTAAGAAAAAAAGAGAGCTTGAAAATTGAAAAAAAAAAAGATTTTGCACTTTTTTCATTATTTTCCGAAAAATCAAAAAAAAAGAAGGAAAAAGAAAATCCAAAAAAAGATGTTGCATGTTTCATCATTTTCAGGGAAAAGAAAAAATATATATTCTCTAAATTAGTTGTTTTTGTTTTAATTCTCGCCCGTATCCAATTTGCCCGAACTACGCAAACCTGATTCTCGTCTTTCGGGACGAGATACGTAGGCAACCCACATAGGGTCCGGTCTTCCTAGTAAATCTTAGGTTCTTGGCTTTGCAAGGTCATAGCCAAATTTTGCACTTCTAGCCACCTTTTGGCCAAATAAGTCAGTTTGCAAAAATAGCCTCAACCATGTCTTCCATGTGTCCAGTAGGGAGTGTTATTGTCTCACATAGTGTTGATTTAAAGTTTTCTCATACAGGTGTGGATTTATTTACCGAAGTTTGAACATGACAGATACTCCAGGATCGCTGCATTTAGGAGCTGCTCGAGGAGCCATTTTATGTTTTTGAGTCAATTGTTTTTGTTTATTTTTCTAGTCCTGTATAGTAGTATTTAGTCTTTTAGGCGATGTTAGAATTTGTATTGTCTAGTTAAGTTTGTATAGTCTTTTGTTACTGTATTTCTTATTTTGCATTTGGAAATGTGTTACAAGTAAAAATCCAAAAAAAAAAGATGTTGCATTTTATATTTCGTTATAAATTTTCTTTAGAATACTAATTCTAGAAATGAAAAAAAATTATTTTAATACTTCTTTAAAAGCTTTCTTCAAGGTGTTAATTCCAAAATCCAAAAAGATTTTCTTTTGAGGTGTTTCTTCGGGAAATTAGTGAAAAATGAAAAAAAAAATCTTTTATTTTCATTAGAACTTTAGGATATTGTACATAAAAAAACACTTTGTCTTTTGTTTATCATTGGAATTTTTCCTTTAGGCAATCAAAATTGAAATCCAAAAACATTCTGTTTTATCTTTTTCATTGCTTGCTTCGAGATCTTGCGTCAGGATATCAAATGAGAATTCAAAATGTCTTTCTGTGGTTTATTCCTTAGATTTCCTTCAAAAAAAAAAGAACCAAAAAATATTTTTCTCTTTTAGGGGTTTTCCTTGATAATTTCTCATAGAGTACCTATTTTAAAAAAAAAAAAAAGAAAAAAAAAGAAAGAAAAGAAAAGTAAAATGGAAGCGTTAGTTTGTTTACTTTATTCCCGATCTTGCCAGAACTACGCACGGTCTGATTCATGCGGGGACATGATACGTAGTCAATCTCTATAAGATTCGACCACCACTAAAAAGAAAATGGGGAAATGAAAAATAAATAAAGGAGGATAGAATAAAGGAAGCTTAAAAGAAGGGGCACAATTATGAGAGGTCGGAATGACGCACACAACCGAAGCAAATGCATGATAGAAAATGGTTAATTGCCTAGGTGCATTGCATCCCAACGTGTAATTGCATATGTGTTAAACTCTAAAAACTAATAAGTTTGTTGTTTTGTAGAGAATTCAAGCAGTTAGTTTATCTAGAGGATACTGGCACATTATCATTACCAAACCAGATCAAAAGGACCAATACCAGAAATCATGTCTATCCCGGATGTCGACACAAGTGTTGAGGTAGAGGAGTTGGACGTCAGTAAAGTGAAAGAAGAGATGCTCAAACTTAAGCAACAGATAGCCGAGATGTATCAGGCCTGGTCTAAAGGACAATCACCCCCAGCTTACCCTGCTAACCCTTCTTCCACCCCACCACCGGCTCAGGCTCAGGATCATCCTGCCATCGATCCAAGCTTTCCCATTTACCAACATTACCATGGCACTACTTCTCATATGCCACAAGCTCCACTACCAAAATCAATTCCATACCCCCTCCGCCAGTCACCCCTGTCTTTGTGGCATCTCCACCAGCTGCACTCCATAGATCCTCGAGTGAGCCTATGCTCCAAGCTCAGGACAACCAGTACTACCCCCGGAGCCCACCTTCAAAGCTCCCGAAACCTACCCCTATAATCCACGTTCAGATCTCCCGAGAGAAGCTGAGAGACCAGCCAAAAATCCCAAACATGAAGAGATGTTCAGGAAAGTTAAGAGCCTAGAACAGTCATTCCGGGACATGCAAGGATTAGGAGGTCAAGTAAGTGTGGCCTACAAGGAACTATGTCTGTTTCCAAATGTGCAATTGCCACCAGGTTTCAAGATGCCCAAGTTTGATCTATACAATAGGCACGGTGATCCAGTAGCACACTTAAGAGGTTTTTGCAGTAAGATGAGGGGAGCCGGAGGAAAAGATGAATTGTTAATGGCTTACTTCAGTCAGAGTTTGAGTGGATCAGCATTGGAACGGTACACTCGCCAAGATCACGGAAGATGGTAAACATGGGATGATCTGGCACAAGCGTTCGCTTGTCACTTCCAGTATAATCTTGAGATCATTCCAGACCGACTGTACTTGACTAAACTAGAGAAGAAGCACAGTGAAAGCTTCAGAGAATATGGTTTCCGATGGAGGGAGCAGGCAGCAAGGGTAGATCCCCCAATGAAAGAGAGCGAGATGGTTGATTACTTTTTGCAGGCTTTAGAGTCGACCTACTTTGGTCATTTGGTGTCCGCAATCGGCAAGTCTTTTAATGAGGTTGTAAAAATGGGAGGCATGGTCGAGGAGGGACTTAAGTCCAACAAGATCATGAGTTATTCAACAATCAAGGCAACCATCCACGCCATCCAAAACGGCACTAGGGGTGTACTTGGGAAAAAGAAGAAAGAAGATGTTGCGATAATTGAGTCCGAAGCCTGGTTCGGATCTAGAGGCCCATCACCCTACTATAACCAACCTCGACCCTACCACCAAAATTACCCCCACACTCTATATAGCCATCCACAACAATACTACCCACCTCCATATCCCCATTTTCCCGTCCATCAGGCACAAACCTATACCCAAACCCCGACACACGCACAATGGCGTGCGCCGGCTCCACAAAATCCATACCCAGCTCCACAAAACACATATCCACCCCCAAGAGCCTACATAAATCCCCCCGGAACGGGTTTCCGACCAAGCCAAGCCTTCAAGAATGAGAGGTTACAGAAGCAAAAGACTTTCACTCTACTGGGGGAATCGTATACCAGTCTTTTCCACAGGTTGAGGCAGTTGGGCATGCTGAATCCAATTGAGCCTAATATGCCAAATCCCCCTCCTAGAAATCTTGAACACTCGGTGAGTTGTGAGTACTGTTCAGGGGCCCCTGGGCATGATACAGAGAAGTGTTGGAAACTGAAAACAGCTGTGCAAGAGCTTATTGATACTCATCGTATCGAGGTCTAGGCCCCAGAGCACCAAATATCAATCATAATCCACTGCCAACTCACCATGAGACCCATATGATTGAGTTGGTACACAAAGGAGAGGAGCTTAAGAAACCCTAGCAGACGGTAATGATGATCCATTCCAGCGAAACCAGTTCAAAGGAGAAGGTAACCAGTGGGAAATCAGTGGTCCAGTTGAAAGGGGTAGACAATAATCCAGCTGTGGTAGCTGAGAAAGGGTCGTCAAGCACTGTTGCAGTGAAAACAGAGGAAGCTAAAGTGGTAGTACCAGGGGTTGCAAGTAAACATGTTGTGGTCATGAAGGGTGCTCGCACAGAGCCTGTTATTATAAAATCAGTAACTCAGCTTCCAGTGATCAACAACAAGGCTGTTCCTTGGAATTATGAACGGGTAACAGTGATTTACAAAGGGAAAGAAATCAAAGAAGAAGTTTGTGAAGCACAAGGTTTGACTCGCTCAGGAAGGTGTTTCACTCCCGAGGAGTTAAGAAGAGCTAAAGATAATCCAACGCCGGTAAAGAAAGCTGTAACTAAAGAAGAGGCAGATGAATTTTTGAGGAAAATGAAAGTGCACGACTATTCTGTTGTAGAGCAGTTGAGGAAAACGCCCGCTCAGATCTCATTGCTCTCATTGCTAATCCATTCAGATGAGCACCGTCAGTTGCTAATGAAAATCTTGAATGAGGCCCATGTCCCCGACAAGATCTCGATAAACCATCTGGAAAAGATAGCCAACAAGATTTTTAAAGTAAACAAAGTCACTTTTTCCGATGATGAATTGCCCGTAGAGGGTACTGAGCATAACAAAGCCCTTTACCTTACAGTGAAATGTGAGGATTCTGTGGTTACCCGGGTATTGATTGACAATGGTTCAAGTGCAAACATTTGTCCTCTCTCCACTCTAAGCAAGTTGAGAGTAGAAGATGAGAGGATCCATAAGAACAGTATTTGTGTGCGGGGATTTGACGGAGGGGGCAAAGACTCCGTCGGGGACATAATGTTGGAGCTGACTATAGGTCCAGTAGAATTCACAATGGAATTCCAAGTGCTGGATATAGCTGTTTCCTACAATTTGCTATTAGGGCGACCGTGGATTCACACCGCTAAAGCAGTACCATCAACACTCCATCAAATGGTCAAGTTTGAATGGGACAGACAGTAAATAGTTGTGCACGACGAAGATAATTTTTGCGCTCACAACAACACCATTGTGCCATTCTTTGAAATGGAAGATGACAAGGGACCATGGGTCTACCAAGTTTCTGACGCAATGTCAGTCGAGAAAGTTCCAGAAGGGAAGTGTATCCCAAATCCAAATATAACCGCTGCATCAGTCATGGTAGCGTATGAAATGCTGAAGAATGGTTTTGTACCAGGAAAGGGTTTGGGATCAGCTCTGCAAGGCATCATATAGCCCGTGTCTCTTCCTGAAAACTTGGGAACATTTGGTCTGGGATTCAAGCCCACAGCCGCAGACATAAAAAGAGCCAGGAAATTGAAACAGAGGGCATGGGTCCTTCCAAAGCCGGTCCCACGTCTTTCCAGATCATTTGTCAAGTCCGGTACGAGGAGTCGCCCAATAACAGCAATTCCCAGTTCTGTGATTGATCCTGACAAGGAGTTAATTGAAAGATTTGAGAAGTTGTTCGACAGTGTAAACATGGTGGAAATTGGAGAAGGTTCTAGCAACGCGAAAGTGAAATTTGTTGGGCCAAAAACAAATCTTAATAATTGGAAGGCTACTCCTCTCCCTACTCGGAAGGAGTCTTGGTAGTTTGCTTTGATTTTCCTTTAAGTTTGTATGGATTATTCTAGGGTTGTAATCCAGATTTCATTTTTTTTTCAGTCTGTTTGAGTGTGCAAACCTTGTTATCTTTTATCATTCAATGAAATACAATTTCCCTTTCTTCATCATTCCTGATGGTTTTTCTTTTTGTTTTCTTTTCTTTTCTATACAGTTCTTTTACGTTGGTTCTAATGACATGGCATGCATAAGGAATCCTCAGCCCAGTCTTAAAAATCAATCTGATTCCGATATTAGTTCAAGAAGTAGATTGTGATTATGAATCAGAATACGATGATGAGGATGAAGCCTTCGAAGAGATTAGTAAGAAGTTAATTCACTTCGAAGAAAAACCCAAACCTTACCTGAATGATACAGAAGTCGTCAATTTAGGGGACACAGACAATGTCCGAGAGACTAAAATAAGTGTCCACCTCGAGCCAGAGATTTGGGAAGAGTTAATCAAAGCACTCATCGAGTACAAAGATGTTTTTGCATGGTCATATGACGACCTGCCGGGTTTGAGCACTGATTTAGTGGTCCACAAATTGCCTACTGATCTAGCATTCCCTCCCATCAAGCAAAAGTTGAGGAAATTCAAAACTGATATAAGTGTGAAGATTAAAGAAGAAATTACCAAGCAGTTGGATGCAAAGGTTATGCGGGTCACTCGATATCCTGTTTGGTTGGCTAATGTCGTGCCTGTACCGAAAAAGGACGGCAAGATCAGAGTATGCGTCGATTACCACAATCTCAACAAAGCAAGTCCGAAGGATAACTTCCCACTACCCAATATCCACATTTTGATCGATAATTGTGCCAAGCGTGAGATAGGATCTTTTGTGGATTGCTATGCCGGGTATCATCAGATTCTAATGGATGAAGAAGATGCAGAAAAGACGGCTTTCATCACGCCATGAGGGACTTATTGCTACAGGGTAATGCCATTTGGTTTGAAGAACGTTGGGGCAACTTACATGAGGGCCATGACTACCGTGTTTCATGATATGATACACAAGGAGATTGAGGTATACGTAGATGATGTGATCATAAAATCAAAGCGTCAGGCCAACCACGTTGGGGATTTGAGGAAATTCTTCCAGAGGCTTCGCATGTACAACCTCAAGCTTAACCCTGCCAAGTGTGCATTTGGTGTTCCATCCGGAAAGCTGTTGGGATTCATAGTCAGCCGGCAAGGCATCAAATTGGACCCATCAAAGATCAAAGCCATACAAGAATTGCCACTTCCGAGGAACAAGACTGAAGTGATGAGTCTGTTAGGAAGGTTGAACTACATCAGCAGGTTTATTGCTCAACTCACGACAACTTGTGAGCCTATTTTCAAGTTGCTGAAGAAAGACGCTGCGATCAAGTGGATTGATGAGTGTCAAGAAGCATTCGACGAGATAAAGGGGTACTTGTCTAACTCGCCTGTGTTGGTACCACCAGAACTAGGGAGACCTTTGATTCTTTACTTGACTGTCCTGGAAAATTCATTTGGCTATGTACTGGGGCAGCATGACGTCACAGGAAGGAAAGAACAGGCCATCTACTATCTTAGCAAGAAGTTCAAGGCTTATGAGGTGAAGTACACTCACCTGGAAAGGACATGTTGCGCCCTAACTTGGGTGGCATAGAAATTGAAACATTATTTGTCATCCTACACTACTTACCTCATTTCACGCTTGGATCCATTGAAGTATATCTTTTAAAAGCTCATACCGACAGGAAGACTTGCGAAGTGGAAAATTTTGCTCACAGAATTTGACATCATCTATGTGACTCGGACTGCGATGAAAGCCCAGGCATTGGCCGATCATTTGGCCGAGAACCCGGTCGATGAAGAGTATGATCCACTGAGGACTTATTTTCCCAATGAAGAGGTGATGCATATTGACGAGCTAGAACAGGCCGAAAAACCAGGTTGGAAACTTTTCTTTGATGGGGCTGCTAACATGAAAGGAGTGGGAATAGGAGTCATGCTTATTTCTGAAACAGGGCAGCACTATCCTGCTACAGCTCAACTTCGTTTTCATTGTACCAACAATATGGCTGAATTCGAAGCATGCATTTTGGGTTTAAGGCTAGCTGCAGACATGGATGTCCAGGAAGTCTTGGTCTTAGGAGACTCGGATCTTCTGGTACATCAAATTCAAGGAGAATGGGAAACACGCAATTTGAAGCTCATACCATACCGACAATGTTTGCATGATCTTTGTCAACAGTTTCGATCAGTAGAGTTTAGGCATATTCCAAGGGTCCATAATGAGGTCGTCGATGCTTTGGCTACCCTAGCGTCAATGTTGCACCATCCGGACAAAGCCTATGTCGATCCTTTGCACATTCAAGTACGAGATTAGCATGCCTACTGCAACATGATTGAAGAAGAACTTGATGGCGAACCATGATTCCATGATATCAAGGAGTACATCAGAATGGGGATATATCCAGTGAAAGCCACGGGGGATCAAAAAACAACAATTCGATGGTTGGCAAGTGGATTCTTCTTAAGTGGAGGAGTTTTGTATAAAAGAACACCAGACCTTGGATTGTTAAGATGCATAGATGCTAGACAAGCTAAGGCTGTCATGTTCGAAGTACATTCAGGAGTCTGCGGACCACATATGAGCGGATATGTGCTGGCAAAGAAAATTCTCCGAGCAGGTTATTATTGGCTCACCATGGAGCGAGATTGTATCAGTTTTGTGCGCAAATGTCATCAGTGCCAGATATACGGAGATTTGATTCATTCTCCACCATCGGAATTGCACACGATGTCGGCACCATGGCCCTTCGTTGCTTGGGGCATGGATATCATTGGACCAATCGAGCCAGTAGCGTCCAATGGGCATAGATTCATTCTGGTAAGCCATTGATTATTTCACCAAGTGGGTTGAGGCCAAAACTTTCAAGTCTGTAACCAAGAAAGCAGTGGTCGATTTTGTTCATTCAAATATCATCTGTCGATTTGGAATCCCAAAGGTGATCATCACGGATAATGGTGCTAATCTTAACAACAATTTGATGAAAGAAGTATGTCAACAGTTTAAGATTGCACACCGCAATTCCACCCCATATCGTCCCAAGGCGAATGGAGCAGTTGAGGCTGCCAACAAAAACATAAAGAAGATACTTCGGAAAATGGTAGAAGGTTCCAGGCAATGGCATGAAGAATTACCATTTGCGTTGCTAGGTTATCGCACTACTGTCCGTACTTCAGTAGGTGCAACCCTTTATTTGTTGTTATATGGAACTGAAGCAGTGATACCTGCGGAAGTTGAAATCTCGTCCCTTCGGATTGTCGCTGAGGCTGAGATTGATAATGATGAGTGGATCAAAACCTGTTTGGAGCAGCTGAGCTTGATTGATGAAAAATGATTGGCAGTTGTGTGTCATGGCTAGTTGTATCAAAAGAGAATGGCAAGAGCATACAATAAAAAGGTGCATCCCCGGAAGTTTGAAGTGGGCCAGCAAGTGCTGAAACGCATCCTTCCACATCAGGCTGGGGCAAAAGGCAAGTTTGCCCCTAATTGGCAAGAGCCATTCATTGTAACCAGAGTATTGTCCAATGGTGCTTTATGTTTAACAGATATCGAAGGAAAATGCATAAACATGACTATCAATTCTGATGCAGTAAAAAGATATTATGTATGATTTCTTTGTTATAATTGTTGATTGTTTGTATTTGGCATTATTTCGAAGATTGAAATGACGAAGGCAATTTGTTCTGCTATCTAAACACTTTACCCTTTGCTTCTCCTTTCTGAGCCTTATTTATTTCTTTCATACCCCTCTTTTGGAATCAATCATGAAAAAGAAAGAAAAGAAAAAGGGAAAAGAAAAGAAGTGAAGTATAACAACAAGGAAATTCAGGTGTGAACTACGTTTGACCTGATTCCTGTTACGGATACGTAGGCAGCTTTACGGTTCGGTCATAGTAAAATAAAAGTCAAAAGATCTCCAAGCAAGAAACTGGGGTAGAGGTTTTATTTGTAATAAAAAATGTGATTCCAAAAGTTGTAATTTTAAACCCATGTCAAATTGTTTTGAGCCTTTGATACCATTTCTTTCTAACCCCATCCAAAAGCCCACATTACGGTCAAAAGAAAGACCTTCCGATCAGTTTTCGAGAGATGCCAAGTCGAGCCAATAGAGGTGATTCATATCAGGGTAACACTCTGGTCCAAGCAGGGAAAATAATGAAAATGAGAGAGTCTTATTGGTGAAAACTCTCACGGGCACTATGAGGCGACGAAAGCTGAGAGAAAATAAAAATGAGAGAGTCTTATTGGTGAAAACCTTCACGGGCACCATCAGGAGACAAAGAATTGAGGAATCAACAAATGAGAGATGTTTGTCGGTGAAGACCCTTCAGGGCACTGCAAGTCGAACAAGATCCGTAAAGTTGGCGGAAAGTAAATTGGGTTGTGGAACATCTTGGAGCACAAAGTAAAACAATTGGAAAATAGATTGGTTAAATAGACTGAGCCCATTAATCCAAAATGCATACCATGATCGTTGGTGCTAGTGACTCCAACAGGTAAGTTCCTTTTTCCTATCTCCAACAGTCATCCAAATTCGGATTTTCTTCTTTATTCTTAATTCCCAAAATCATTGCATTTCATTGCTGTTAATTTTTCCAAGTTTAGCCTTATTTCAACAAATAAGAAGGAATTTCAAAGCTTACTACCAGTTTCGAAATTGCACAAAGCAAAATGCGGCTAGAACATGCCAGAGATGATATGATGAAAAGTGGGACATATGGTGTAAGCAAAAGTTAAATCGGTGGAATGGTTCAGTAATGTCGTGGGAGATATACAAGTTCAGACAGAAAGGTCAGAAATGGAGAACAACAGTTGGGGATTCTGCAGTTAAGGATCAGTCAGAAGGTCAAAACAATCCTTCGACCATGTTCAAGGCAGTCGAAACGAAGCAAATCCTAGCAAAAAGAAAACCACCCCCAGCAAGAATGCCACAACTAACCGCCACGTTTAAACTGACAAGATTTTCTTTGATCTGAAATAGGGGCAAAGATGGCATTTGTTTCAGGAAACACCTCGTAAGGAAGACAAGTACCATGCAAGTTTGATCACAGAATTCTCATGACCCTCCTGGAAAATGGGACTTAGTTTAAAATTCAAATACACGACTGAGTAGCAAGATCTGGCATAAATGTACCCCAAAAGAATATAAGTTGGTTTCAAAATTTTCATTCTGGAGATAGAATTTAGTTAGGAGTTGTCAGGACCCTCCTAGAAAATAGGACCGAGTTTAAAATTTAAAACAGTCATGAGTAGTAAAATCTAGCATAAATGTATCCCAAGGAATAAGATGGTTTTAAAGTTCGCATGTTTAAGATATGATTCAATTAAGAGTTTTCAGGACCCTCCTGGATAATGGGAACTAGCTTTGAGATGTCCATTAGATAACAAGGTTTAGCATAAGTTCTTGTTGTAGGGTAATATAATTTAGCCGTAGAATTGTCACTCTTAAGATAAGACTTGATTTAAGAGTTGTTAGGGACCGCCTGGATAATGAGATGTAGTTTAAAACTGGTTTGGATAACAAGATTTAGCATAAGACATACCCTTCAGTAGATATAATTTAGCTCTAAAATTGTCGTTTAATTAAGAATTGTCAGGACCCTCCTGGATAATGGGGAGTAGTTTAAGACCTCCTTAGATAATAAGATATAGCTTAGATTTAAAATCGTCGTTTAGTTAAGAGTTGTCAGGACCCCCCTGGATAATGGGACCTAGCTTTCAAATTCTTAGTAATATTTGCTGATGTGATTCAGTTTAAACTCACAGATGCGCCCAGCTACCAAACTGGGGCAGCAAATTTTCTTTTGTTTTGTCTATTTTTGTTGAAGTCGGGTGCCCATCTGAAGAATAGGGAGAACAACACGGATATCAAAGATAAGAGCGTGGCCAAGTACTAGCAATCAGGACTTAGGACCATTCATCTCCTAAAACACCATTCAATCAGAAAACACCATTCATCTCCTAAAATACCATTCAATCAGAATCAAAAAAATTGAGTGAATAAACACCATTCATCTCCTAAAACACCATTCAATCAGATTAAGATTCACTGTTGCTTGTTGTGGAATCAGTTGAAGCATGATTGTCACAAAATTTTTCAACAATTTAAAGTTCATTCGGTGTCTCTATCTCATCTTCCATCTACCAAAACAAACAAAAAAATCAAAATAAAATCAAAAGTTGAAGAATAGAACATGAAATAGACATAAAAGACAGAAGAGAAGAGAAGAGAGGCGGAAGAAAGAGACATAAAATCAAAGTAAAATTAGAAGTTTGAGTCATTGAGACTCTTTTAGTCTTCACTGAAGAGAAGAGAGGCGGAAAAATGTAAGTGAGTGAGGGGGTGTGTGAAAAATGAATAAGCCTAACCCTAAAATTTTAGTGTGTATTTATACAGGTACATATAATTTCGGATATCGGATCGGATCGGATTAAAATCATACCAATCCGAATCCAATCCGAAAATCCGAAATTCTAAATCCGAAAATCCGAAATAGAGTGGATCGGATTTCGGATATCCGATCCAAATGCACAGCCCTAAATGTGGTGGCCGATGCTTTGAGTAGAAAGTCAGTGAGTTTGGGCAGCCTTGCGTTCATTCTAGTCGGTGAGAGACCGCTTGCATTAGATGTTATGGCCTTGGTCAATCAGTTCGTGAGGTTGGATGTTTCTGAACCCAGTTGTGTTCAAACTTGTACCGTCGCTTAGTCTTTATTGTTTGAGCGCATCAGAGAGCAGTAGTATGATGACCCTCATTTGCTTGTCCTTAGGGATACAGTGCGGCATGGAGATGCCAAGCAGGTTACGATTGGAGATATGGAGTTTTGAGGATGCAGGGCCGTGTTTGTGCGCCTAATGTGGATGGACTTCGTGAGTTGATTCTTAAGGAGGTCCATAGTTCCCGGTATTCTATTCATCCGAGCACCGCCAAGATGTATCAGGACTTGCAGCAGCATTATTTACGGAGGATGATGATGAATGATATAGTTGCATATGTAGCTTGGTGTCTAAATTGTCAGCAAGTAAGTATGAGCATCAGAGATCGGGTGGTTTGCTTCAGAAGATAGAAATTCCTAAGTGGAACTGGGAATGTATCACTATGGATTTTGTTGTTGGACTCCCATGGACTCAGGGGAAGTTCGAAGCAGTTTGGTCCATTGTGGATAGGCTGACCAAGTCAGCACATTTCATTCTCGTGGTAGTTACCTACTCTTCAGAGCGGTTGGCAGAGATTTATATCCGCGAGATCGTTTGTCTTCACGGTGTGCCCATGTCTATCATTTCTGATCGAGGTACGCAGTTCACCCCGCATTTCTGGAGTGCAATACAACATGAATTGGCATGTAAGTTGAGTTGAGCACAACATTTCATCCTCAGACGGATGGATAGTCCGAGCGCACTATTCAGATATTGAAGGATATGTCGCGCTAGTGTTATTGACTTCGGAGGCTCTTGGGATCAGTTCTTGCCACTTGCGGAGTTTGCCTACAACAACAACTACCAATCGAGCAATCAGATGGCTCCATATGAGGCATTATACGGTAGGCGATACCGATCACCAGTTGGATGGTTCAAGCCAGGGGAGGCTCGGTTATTGGGTACAGATTTAGTACAGGATGCCTTGGATAAGGTCAAGATTATTCAAGATAGACTTCGCTCAGCTCAGTCCAGGTAGAAGAGTTATGTCAACCGTAAGGTTCGTGATATTGCATTCATAGTCGGAGAGAGAGTGTTACTCCGTGTGTCACCCATGAAGGGTGTAACAACGTTTGGCAAGAAGGGCAAGTTGAGCCCTAGGTACATCAGACCTTTTGAGATTCTTTAGAGAGTGGGTGAGGTGGCTTACAAGCTCGCATTGCCATCCAATTTATCAGCAGTTCATCCGGTATATCATGTGTCCATGCTCCGAAAGTACCACGGTGATCCATCTCATGTTCTAGATTTCAGCTATGTCTAGTTGGACAAGGATTTGACTTATGAGAAGGAGCCAGTGGCTATTCTATCCTGCCAGGTTCGTCAATTGAGATCAAAGAGTTATCCTTCAGTTCAAGTGCATGGGAGAGGTCAGCCCAACGAGGCAGCTACTTAGGAGTTCGACTCGGACATGTGGAGTAGATATTCCCACCTTTTTACCAGTCCAGGTACTTTTCTATGTCCGTTTGAGGACAAATAGTTATTTTAGAGGTGGAGAATGTGATGACCCGATAGGTCATCTCATATTTAGAACTAAATTTTGTGTTTCGAAGCCTTAAATATCTTATTTTGAGAAAACACACTTGGATACGTGTTTTGACGGTCTCGGTGGGTCCGTATCGTAATTTGGTACCTGGGCGTATGCCCGGAATTGAATTCTGAGGTCCCTAGCTCGAGATATGAATTTTTGATGAAAAATTAAAGTTTGAAAGTTTAATGATTTTAAGAATTTTGATTGATATTTGATCTTGTTTATACCGGGTCCGTATTTAGATTCTGGAGCCCGATACATGTCCATTATTATATTTATGATATGTCTGTGAAATTTGGTGATAAACGGAGTTGGTTTTACGTGATTCGGACGTTCGGTTGTGAAAATAGAAGTTTAAAAGTTTTCTTAAAATTTCATTTGATTTGGTGTTCAATTCGTAGTTCTAGATGTTATTTTGGCAATTTGATCGCGCGAGCAAGTTCATATGATGTTTTAAGACTTGTGTGCATGTTTGGTTTGGAGATCCGAGGGTTCGAGCGAGTTTCGGATAGCCAACGGACCTTTGGAACTTAGAAAAAACTGTTGTTTTTGCTGCAGCTGGTGTTCTGGTGTGTTGTGCTTCGCGATCGCGAAGTCATTCTCGCGATTGCGAAGGGGATCTGGTATGGGGGAGGAATTTACTCTACACGAACGGGAGACCATGGCCGCGAACGCGGAGCATTGGGGGTTTTTTCTCTACGCGAACGCAATTCATCACACGCGAACGCGTAGAATTAGCTAGGCTGGTCAGGGGGAATTGAGGTAACTCTACGTGAACGCGAGCCCAGTCTCGCGAACGCAGAGGTCAGGGGGGATAGACTTTCGCGAATGCGTATAGTTACTCGCGATCGTGTAGGCCACTTAGGCCCTGCTCTTCGCGAACGCATCAGTGTTCACGCGAACGCGATGAACACTAATACCCAGTGATAAAACAGTTCCATTATGGGATTATTGTCATTCTTTCAAATTTTCAAAACCTAGAAAGCCTAGAGACGATTTTTGCAAGATATTTTCTTGCTCAATTTGTTGGTATGTGATTCTAACCCACTTTCTTTCAATTACTCATTACATTTTATGAGATTTCAACCTAAAATCTAGGATTTTCATGGTGGAAATTGAGGGCTTGGGTAGAATTAGGATTTTTTGTAAAATTGAAATTTAGACCTCGAATTGAGGTCAGGTTTCGAAACAAATTACATAATCGGGCTTGGGGTGAATGGGTAAATGGCTTTTGGTTCGAACCTCGGGTTTTGACCAAGCGGGTCCGGGGTCGATTTTTGACGTTTTGGGGGAAAGTTTGAAAAATCTAAATTTGTGCATTGTAGTTGATTCCTTTAGCAATATTTAATGTTATTGAGTTAATTGTGGCTAGATACGAGTGGTTTGGAGGCGGATTCTAGGAGAAAGGCCCTGGTAGAGCTTTGAATGGGCTGCGGAATGAGGTAAGTATTGTGTCTAACCTTGATTTGAGGGAATTAGGAACCCTCGGACTATTTGCTATGTGACTCTCATGTGAGCGGCGTATATGCAAGGTGACGAGTGCTTATACGCCGCCGAATTATCTGTTTTCCCTGATTTACCGTTTTTCCTTAATTATATCCTTTCCTGTCTTAACTGTTATATACTCTAAATACTTTTCATGCTTAACTGCTAATTATTAATCAATATCTTCATGTTAATGATGTTAGCTCTTCTAGTATAATTAGATTCTAATCACTAACCAAAAGAAGTAGAAAGAAAAAAGAAATTTTGAGGTAAATAGAAATCAGTAATTGACGCATAATACACCTCGGCTTTCTCATGAGATTTCTCTTCTTCTTAGAGGGCAATTGTCTGATTGTTTGGTGACACAAAAGATTGTTTCGATTAGCAAGCACTACCTACTTTAAATTTAATGCTTTAATATGTTTATTACTTAGATTATATTATTTTTATAGTGTAGAAATTATAGGCCAACTTCCTTAAAATTTTAGAATTGCGGTGAGTGATTCTGATATGTTTATTATCATTAAATCGTACCTATTTTCATAAAAATAGGCTCTTAATCATTTAACATAATATCATTTCAAATTATCGAGAAGAATTTATATTTTTTCCATTATTGCATCCAAATAAATCGAGAACTCATCTACCTCGTATGTGTTTATAGCTTCTAAAAAGTTATGAATGATGTCACAATCACCATACTTTGACTTATGGTAATATGGTACATGCAAAATTCATGATGTGCAAACTTGTAGATGTCAGCAATAATTCTTGTATTTTCATGTCCATATAATATGACGTAGAAGTCATCACTATTAGAAATGCATTTAGATATCTTAACAATAACAACATATCCAGTATTATCCCATACCGTGGGGTCTGGGGAGGGTAGTGTGTACGCAAACCTTATCCCTACCTTGTAAGGATAGAGAGGTTGTTTCTAATAGACTCTAGGCTCAGAAAAGTATAAGCACCATATTAATGAAAATATAATAAAAAAGAGACAGTACCAAAAATCCATATAAAAGCAAAATAAAAATAACAAGACGGTAATGTGATCAACAATGAAAGAAAATAACGGTTAGCCATAAAACCTACTATCCTCAAAAAGCAAAACTGTGTGTCAATACTACTATTATGAACACTCTAGACTACCTACTCTACTACCCTAATCATCGACCTCCATACCTTTCTATCAAGAGTCATGTTCTCGGTCAGCTGAAGCTGCCATGTCTTGCCTAATCACCTCTCTCACACCTCTTCTTTGGCCTACCTCTACCTCTCGGTAGACCCTCCAATGTCAACCTCTCACACCTCCTTACTGGGGCGTCTATGCTCCTCCTCCTCCTCACATGACCAAACCACCTAAGTCGCGCTTCCCGCATCTTATCCTTAATAGGGGCCACACCCACCTTGTCGCGAATAACCTCATTTTTAATCCTATCTAACTTGGTGTGCCCGCACATCTATCTCAACATTCTCATCTCTGCTACCTTCATCTTCTGGACATGAGCGATCTTGACTGGCCAACACTCAGCCCCATACAACATCGTCGGCCTGACTATCACTCTGTAGAACTTACCCTTAAGTTCCGGTGGCACCTTCTTGTCACATAAAACACCGAAAGCTAGTCTCCATTTCATCCATCCTGTCCCAATATGATATGTCACATCTTCATCAATCTCCTCACCCCCCTGAATAATAGACCCAAGGTACTTAAAACTCCCTTTCCTATGGATGACATGCGAGTCCAGCCTCACCTCCCCTTCCCCTTCTTGAGTCTCGCCACTAAACTTACACTCTAAGTATTACCAAACTCTATAGAGAACCAGGTTCTCTATCGGTTCCACTAGAACACACTCACACAACAGCAAGTAAACGACAAAAGGAACTTTACGTGAAAAATTCTCAGCTCAACGGGATTAAAAATCACGACCTACCCTTGTAGGATTTCAACTTCACTACTGAGAAACTTTTAGATTACAACCTATGCAACCTAGAAATTAACCTCTTAATCTCTTACTAACTTGTAACACACCTATTACAAACCAATTTATAATACCTCTATTACAAAGACTTCACAACTCGACTAATTCTAGCCAAGACTCAAACACAAAGGTTTAAGGTTTACAAAGGATTTCCTACACACTGCTTCTTAGTAAGCTAAGTAGGAGTTACAAGTAAGAACATTAACAAAGTTACAACTCAACTAAGGACATACAATAACTTGATGTGAGAACTAGTCCGTAGTTGTTTTGTTCTTTGTTCTTGAAGCACTTGAGAATTGCTTGCTGGATAATCACGTGAGAGAGCTTGAGTGAAAATATCTAAGTGTTCAAGTGAATGTTTTACCTTCCTTTATGTTAATAATACATGTGTGCCATCACTTACAATGATGTAAGCAAGGTAGGTAAAAAGTCTTCCACAAAAAGTTGACTGTTGCATTGTTCCTATACTGTAGCGTGTGCAGGCAGAAACTTTCCAACTGGAGAGTTGACTTCGTACAGTCACCTCGGGAACTGGTAGGGACTTGTTCCCTCAACTGTTCCTTCGACTCTGAAGAGTTGAGCCATATCTCAAACTGGATCCCAACCTGAAACCTTGTGATCTTAAGGTCTTGAGAATGTTTAACGAGCTCCTTATCTGGTTCTTGATAGTAAGTTTGTTAGATCATCAAAATATAAAACAAAGTATTTATGACAAAGATACTTGTAACCTATCACTTAGTCCTGCTCAACTTGAAACCTTTGATTCCAAGGTCTGCCTTCATACCTCTAATTGCGCGTACACACCGTCTCGCGTCTCGTCAATTAATATAATATCATCTAAAAATATCATGCACCACGACACCTCCCATTAGATGTGGCGCGTCAGTACGTACATCACTAGAGCAAACAAAAAAGGGTTGAGTGGCGACCCCTGATGCAATCCCATCATAACCGAAAAATGGTCCGAGTTCCCACCCACCATACTCACTCGGGTCTTTACCCCATCATGCATGTCCTTAATCAACCTGACGTATGCAACAAGTACACCTCTAGCCTCCAAACATCTTCACAAAACCTCCCTCAGAACTTTATCGTACGCCTTTTCTAAGTCAATGAACACCATATGCAAGTCCTTCTTTCTCTCCCTGTACTGCTCCATCAATCTCCTAATAAGGTCGATGGCTTCTATAGTCGAACGCCTCGGCATAAACCTAAAGGTTCTCGAAAATAAACACACTCCTCCTCACCTTTATCTCTACCACCCTCTCCCAGACTTTCATAGTATGGATAAGCAGCTTAATACCCCGATAGTTATTGCAATTTTGGATATCACCCTTATTCTTGTATATAGAACCATTGTGCTCCACTTCCACTTTTCGGGCATATTTTTTATTCTAAAAATGACATTAAATAACCTAGTGAGCCACTCCAAACTTGTCTTGCCCGCACTCTTCTAAAACTCCACTGGAATTTCATCCGACCCGGTCGTTTTTCCCTGCTCATCTTACGCGTAGCCCCCTCAACTTCATCAACTCTAATTCTCCTACAATACCCAAAGTCACAGCGACTCACGGAGAGTTCCAAATAACCTAGTACAATGCTCCTGCCTCCCTCCTCGTTTAAGAGACTATGGAAATAGGTCTACCATCTCCGACAGATAAGCCCCCCATCCAACAAAACTCTACCTTCTCCGTCCTTGATGCACTTCACTTGGTCCAAGTCACGCGCCTTCCTTTCTCGCACCTTGGTTAACCTTAACAACCTCTTATCCCCACCTCGGCCCTCGAGTTCCTCATACAAACGACTAAAAGTTGCAGTTTTGGCCGCCGTAACTGCTAGCTTTGGCTCTTTCTTAGCCAACTTATAATGCTCCTTATTCGCCCTCCTCCTCCTTGTCTACACTTTCCACTAGCTTTAGATACACTACTTTACCTCTCCATTCCACCACCAGTCTCCCTTGTGACTACCAGAGTAACCCTTTGAGTTCCATAATACCTCTCTCGCATGTTCCCTAATGCCTTGCACAGTTATGGTCCACATAGCGCTTGCGTCCCTACTACTCCTCCAATCCCCCATAGTCACCAGCTTAACCCCTAAATCCTGCATTTTAGCTTCCGTCACGGCTCCCCATTTTATCATATGTTGGCTATACATCGCCCTTTTCATCCTCTTCCTCGTGATCTCAAGGTCCATGACCAGGAGCCTATGAAGGGTCGAGAGGTTCTCACTCGGATGACCTTGCAATCCGTGCAAAGACCTCTATCAGACTTCATGCAGAGTAAATAATCGATCTGAGTCCTGGCCATCAAAATCTGAAAGGTGACCAAGTGCTCCCTCTTCTCCGGGAAACTTGAGTTTGCTATCACCAAATCAAATGCTCTATCAAAGTTCAGCAGAGATGTTCCTCCTCTGTTTCTATCTCCAAAACCAAAGCCACCATGCACATTATCATATCCCCGAAACGTTGCTCCAATGTGGTCGTTGAAATCTCCTCCTATGAAAAGCTTCTCAGTATGCGGGATACCACGCACCATCTCATCCAAATCCTCCTAGAAACGCCTCTTGACTTCCTCATACAAGCCTGCTTGGGGTGCGTACGCACTGATTATGTTTAAAGTAAAACCTCCAACAACTAGCTTAATAGTCATCAACCTGTCATTCACCCTTATAACCTCCACCACTAGTTTACGGAGGTCCTCATCGACCAATATACCTACCCCGTTCTTGCCCCACCCTCCCAGAATATCAAAGTTTGAAACTGCACACATCCCGCGTTTTATCTCCTACCCACCTACTCTCTTGTACACAAGCTATATTAATCTTCCTTTTCTCAAGAATCGTCACCAGCTCTATAGATTTTCTAGTCAAAGTTCCTATGTTCCAAGAACTCAGTCTCAGCCTAGTAGTTCCCTCAACCCTCTTACCCAATTACCCTCTGCCCCCGCGCTGACACCCCCGTGGACAAGACATTGCCCTACCATCGTTCACCAATGCCACTATAATCTAGGAGTCACTAGGCAAGCACTATCCCGAAAACAAGCGACAAAAATAAAATGAATTACCGAAATATAATCTACCACTAAAGGTCGCAAAATAGGCGGAGAAATAAAATAAAGGAACTAACATGAACTATAATCTACAACTAAAGGTCAAAAAAATAGGTGAAGAAATAAAACAAAGAAACTAAAAGAGCTATAATCTACAACTAAAGGATAGAAAAATAGGTGAAGAAATAAACAAAGTATTACCATTTGCGTTGCTAGGTTATCGCACTACTGTCCGTACTTCAGTAGGTGCAACCCTTTATTTGTTGTTATATGGAACTGAAGCAGTGATACCTGCGGAAGTTGAAATCTCGTCCCTTCGGATTGTCGCTGAGGCTGAGATTGATAATGATGAGTGGATCAAAACCTGTTTGGAGCAGCTGAGCTTGATTGATGAAAAATGATTGGCAGTTGTGTGTCATGGCTAGTTGTATCAAAAGAGAATGGCAAGAGCATACAATAAAAAGGTGCATCCCCGGAAGTTTGAAGTGGGCCAGCAAGTGCTGAAACGCATCCTTCCACATCAGGCTGGGGCAAAAGGCAAGTTCGCCCCTAATTGGCAAGAGCCATTCATTGTAACCAGAGTATTGTCCAATGGTGCTTTATGTTTAACAGATATCGAAGGAAAATGCATAAACATGACTATCAATTCTGATGCAGTAAAAAGATATTATGTATGATTTCTTTGTTATAATTGTTGATTGTTTGTATTTGGCATTATTTCGAAGATTGAAATGACGAAGGCAATTTGTTCTGCTATCTAAACACTTTACCTTTTGCTTCTCCTTTCTGAGCCTTATTTATTTCTTTCATACCCCTCTTTTGGAATCAATCATGAAAAAGAAAGAAAAGAAAAAGGGAAAAGAAAAGAAGTGAAGTATAACAACAAGGAAATTCAGGTGTGAACTACGTTTGACCTGATTCCTGTTACGGATACGTAGGCAGCTTTACGGTTCGGTCATAGTAAAATAAAAGTCAAAAGATCTCCAAGCAAGAAACTGGGGTAGAGGTTTTATTTGTAATAAAAATGTGATTCCAAAAGTTGTAATTTTAAACTCATGTCAAATTGTTTTGAGCCTTTGATACCATTTCTTTCTAACCCCATCCAAAAGCCCACATTACGGTCAAAAGAAAGACCTTCCGATCAGTTTTCGAGAGATGCCAAGTCGAGCCAATAGAGGTGATTCATATCAGGGTAACACTCTGGTCCAAGCAGGGAAAGTAATGAAAATGAGAGAGTCTTATTGGTGAAAACTCTCACGGGCACTATGAGGCGACGAAAGCTGAGAGAAAATAAAAATGAGAGAGTCTTATTGGTGAAAACCTTCACGGGCACCATCAGGAGACAAAGAATTGAGGAATCAACAAATGAGAGATGTTTGTCGGTGAAGACCCTTCAGGGCACTGCAAGTCGAACAAGATCCGTAAAGTTGGCGGAAAGTAAATTGGGTTGTGGAACATCTTGGAGCACAAAGTAAAACAATTGGAAAATAGATTGGTTAAATAGACTGAGCCCATTAATCCAAAATGCATACCATGATCATTGGTGCTAGTGACTCCAACAGGTAAGTTCCTTTTTCCTATCTCCAACAGTCATCCAAATTCGGATTTTCTTCTTTATTCTTAATTCCCAAAATCATTGCATTTCATTGCTGTTAATTTTTCCAAGTTTAGCCTGATTTCAACAAATAAGAAGGAATTTCAAAGCTTACTACCAGTTTCGAAATTGCACAAAGCAAAATGCGGCTAGAACATGCCAGAGATGATATGATGAAAAGTGGGACATATGGTGTAAGCAAAAGTTAAATCGGTGGAATGGTTCAGTAATGTCGTGGGAGATATACAAGTTCAGACAGAAAGGTCAGAAATGGAGAACAACAGTTGGGGATTCTGCAGTTAAGGATCAGTCAGAAGGTCAAAACAATCCTTCGACCATGTTCAAGGCAGTCGAAACGAAGCAAATCCTAGCAAAAAGAAAACCACCCCCAGCAAGAATGCCACAACTAACCGCCACGTTTAAACTGACAAGATTTTCTTTGATCTGAAATAGGGGCAAAGATGGCATTTGTTTCAGGAAACACCTCGTAAGGAAGACAAGTACCATGCAGGTTTGATCACAGAATTCTCATGACCCTCCTGGAAAATGGGACTTAGTTTAAAATTCAAATACACGACTGAGTAGCAAGATCTGGCATAAATGTACCCCAAAAGAATATAAGTTGGTTTCAAAATTTTCATTCTGGAGATAGAATTTAGTTAGGAGTTGTCAGGACCCTCCTAGAAAATAGGACCGAGTTTAAAATTTAAAACAGTCATGAGTAGTAAAATCTAGCATAAATGTATCCCAAGGAATAAGATGGTTTTAAAGTTCGCATGTTTAAGATATGATTCAATTAAGAGTTTTCAGGACCCTCCTGGATAATGGGAACTAGCTTTGAGATGTCCATTAGATAACAAGGTTTAGCATAAGTTCTTGTTGTAGGGTAATATAATTTAGCCGTAGAATTGTCACTCTTAAGATAAGACTTGATTTAAGAGTTGTTAGGGACCGCCTGGATAATGAGATGTAGTTTAAAACTGGTTTGGATAACAAGATTTAGCATAAGACATACCCTTCAGTAGATATAATTTAGCTCTAAAATTGTCGTTTAATTAAGAATTGTCAGGACCCTCCTGGATAATGGGGAGTAGTTTAAGACCTCCTTAGATAATAAGATATAGCTTAGATTTAAAATCGTCGTTTAGTTAAGAGTTGTCAGGACCCCCCTGGATAATGGGACCTAGCTTTCAAATTCTTAGTAATATTTGCTGATGTGATTCAGTTTAAACTCACAGATGCGCCCAGCTACCAAACTGGGGCAGCAAATTTTCTTTTGTTTTGTCTATTTTTGTTGAAGTCGGGTGCCCATCTGAAGAATAGGGAGAACAACACGGATATCAAAGATAAGAGCGTGGCCAAGTACTAGCAATCAGGACTTAGGACCATTCATCTCCTAAAACACCATTCAATCAGAAAACACCATTCATCTCCTAAAATACCATTCAATCAGAATCAAAAAAATTGAGTGAATAAACACCATTCATCTCCTAAAACACCATTCAATCAGATTAAGATTCACTGTTGCTTGTTGTGGAATCAGTTGAAGCATGATTGTCACAAAATTTTTCAACAATTTAAAGTTCATTCGGTGTCTCTATCTCATCTTCCATCTACCAAAACAAACAAAAAAATCAAAATAAAATCAAAAGTTGAAGAATAGAACATGAAATAGACATAAAAGACAGAAGAGAAGAGAAGAGAGGCGGAAGAAAGAGACATAAAATCAAAGTAAAATCGGAAGTTTGAGTCATTGAGACTCTTTTAGTCTTCACTGAATGTTATTGGCTGCATATTTTCTTAAATTAACCATGTGAAGATTCAACTTCCTCTGCTTCAAAATGGTACTGTAGAAGTTATAGTGGTGATACTACAACTTTCTCTTTAGCATAGTGTTAAATAAATTAATTACTTTAAGTGTTCTTTGTTATAATCAAGTTTAAAATGCATTTTTGTATGTCCATGTTTGTTTTGTTCCTTCTGGTTCATCCGAATAGTTCTCAGCATGGTTTCTTTTTTTTTTTTGTGCTCATATGGTCATTTAAGATTCATTATTTTGTTATAAAATTTTGTTAGTTTCTTTCTAGAATTTGAAAACGAAAGTCGGTCTTTTGAAGATGATATGGAGATGAACCCAAAGTTGGCACGTGTCTTTTATTATTTTCACATAAATGCAAACTCCACCTTTCTGAATTGTAGTATGCTATAATAAAAGACTCCAGTGATATACATGTAGCTAACCCATTTCTTTAGGTCTTTTGTACTTATCAATTTATACCACTCCATCCACAACAAAACATCAAAACTCATGGCCCTCATTTAATTAATTTTAAATCTTTAGAATTCGAGGCATGTCATTTAGCGAATTTTCTATGGCCCTCGCAAAGTTGAAAAAATGCGTAGTTGCTTTAGGCGCGTAATTTGAAATTACCTTCCTAAACTCGGGTGTGCATTTTATGTGACCCAAATCCAAATCCCAACAACGTTAAATAAAATGTGTCGTGGACCGCGGGTGCATTTATGTGACGTGGTTCAAGACATATTTTAAATGACGTTGCAATCTTCCTAAAAATGAATAAGAGCGGTTAATAAGTTAAAATTGAACCATAGGCGAAAACATGTATTAAAATCAGATAATAGGCCAATTATAACAGTTGAGCGACCGTGTTAGAACCATGGAACCCGGGAATGCCTAACACGTTCTCCCGGATTAACAGAATTCCTTACCCGGATTTCTGTGTTCGCGGACTGTAAAACAGAGTCAATCTTTTTCTCGATTCGGGATTTAAACCGGTGACTTGGGACACCATAAATTATCTCAAGTGGCGACTCTGAATTTTTAATAATAAATGAATCCCGTTTCGATTGTCACTTTAAGTTGAAAAAAACTCCCTTATACCCTTTCCGGGGTGTAGGAAAAAAGGAGGTGTGACACTAATATAATTAAGTGATAACCTTATATCCAAATATTGTATGTATCAAAATATTATAAGTGCATGACATAAAAAAATAACAATAAATAATATAATATATGCAAATATTATACAGGGGGGAGCTAACCTATCGAGTACGGGTTCAGTCGCTTTTGTCCAATTCATATATTTATCTTAAAAAATTCGTTAGATATGTACAAATTATTAATTTAGAACTCAATAACTTAAAAAAGTTCTAGAACCCCGAACTAATAAGGTTCAAATTATGGCTCCGCCTTTGATATTATATATATCAAAATAATGCAAATATAATACTATATACACAATGCAATATATCACTACCAAAAAAACACATAACCGCCATGCCTTTACGCAGTCTGCTGGGTCATTTTCGATTCTCCTATTGATTTTCAGACAAAAACAATATGCTCGTACAATATCTCACCAAAGGCTCTACAGTGGAAGTCACCTCGGACGAAGATGAGTTCAAGGGAGTGTGGTTCGAAGCCACTGTTCTCGGCTACTCTAAGACCAATTCGGGAAAGGAAGTAGTTTTGGTAGAGTACAAAAGTATTCTTGTTGATGAAAATAGTTTAACGCCGTTGAGAGAGTATGTGGATATGTCTTTAGTTCGTCCGGTTCCTCCGAAGGAAAAAGTTGAGAGGTTTGAGTTAAACGACGTCGTAGATGCCTCTCATAAGGACGGATGGTGGACTGCTGCCGTTACAGGTGTTCTGGAAGATTCTAGATACAAGGTTACCTTTCAAAATCCGCCTGAGGAACTTGAATTTGGGATTTCTGACTTGAGATTTCACAGAGATTGGGTCAAAGGGAACTGGGTCCGACCCGGCCGGAAGCAGGTAATTATCATTTCGTATCCCTGTTTTCTTCATTTCGTAAGCAGTGGCGCTGCCGGGATTTTCACTAATATAAGAATTTAAATATACCATAAAATCAAAGGGAGTCGATGTATAGTAAATATACATAAAATAAAAAACTTTATCTAGCAATACAGTAATTTTCGTGCGATGGGGTGTCGATTGACCCCCCTTGGTTGAATGTGGCTCATCGTAAGTGTGCATGTGTTTCACTAGGGCTTAGGGGCGGAGCCACAGGGCCAGTTACGGGTTCGGCCGAAAGTAGCTTTGGTTCAGACCTTGTATTTATCTTTTAAAAATTCATTAATTATCTATAAATATTAATTTAGAACCCAATAACTTAAAAGTATCCTAGCTCCGCCTGTAGGGCTCAGCAGTTTATGTATATGAAGGAAATTGTTTTTTGCATGTCTTTACGAGATAATGTTCAGACGGGTGATAGTGGTTTTTTTATATAATCCATCTGCTGCTGCTGTAAGTTGTATTACTAAATATCAATGCACCAGTTTTATTCTAAAGCTCATTATGCGTTAGCATTTGCTTTATACTTTGTTTTGTCTTTTCCTTCTAGCTTGTTCTTTATTAAGTTGGTGCTTTTGATTTTCTTGATTGCATATCTTATTGTAAAATATGACTCCAGCGAAGAATTGCTAACTCGATAAGGCTCTCGGTTGATCTGATTCTGTGCATTGTCTAAGCAAAATACATGGAACTGAATTTTAAGCCAAAGATTAAGCAGTGAGGTTTATGTTGGCGTTCTGATTCCAGATCTTTGACGTACACTTTTTTTAAATAACCGTGGTGTCCGGGCCAGCTTGCGCGCACCTCGACTAATTCCACGGGGTACCTGTCACCTCCCACCAGCAACAGGTATCACCTAGTATTTTTTGCCTCCGCTGGAATTTGAACCTGAGACCTCTTGGTTCTCACCCACTTCGTTGACCACTGGTCACACCCTTGGGTGCTTTGACGTACATTATTAGTGTGGTAAAAAATACAAGTCTAGTTCTCTTTGATAGGCCCTCTAGTAATATCTACTTCAATGCATAAAGTCCATCTCACTTTTAAGCACGACAGTGCTAAATCCGATTCTGTTTGGTGGATTTGCCCACAAAGAAAAATTTAGCGGGCTGGGCAGGTTGAAATTTTTGCGGGCTAAGACAGAACCTGCACCTGCACTGCTTGCCATCCCTACTTGGCAGGCCCAGGTGCTGCCGAAAGAGGGAATTGAAACTCCAAAGCTATCACTTAATGACTTAAAGCATCTAAACTTAGTGTTAAGCCGTCTGAAACAAAGTCTCCCTTTGATTATCCCAGCCCAAACTCTTGAGTGTGCTGAAATGAAGATTAGTACCTTTAGCTGGAGATGACCAACCTGGTAATATTTCTTGGACAAAAAGAGCTGCAAATTATTTCTCGCTGCCAATTTTTCTTGCATATGGAGCCGAGGGATGGGGGTGAGATCAATTAAAATGCATGGTGACAATGGGTGTGATCTGTTGCTCCTTTAGCCACCTCTCTGTTTTGAGTATCTTGAAATTAGGGTGCTGGAAATCATTTTATGCTGGGAAGAATAAGAAAAGGATTTGGAGTATCATCCCTTTGTGCATCGCATGGACAATTTGGGCGGAGATAAATATGAGATGTTTTTATGGCAAAAAGGAGCAGCTTCCACTTCTGAAATTTAGATGCATTCATAATTTGTAAATGGGAGGTGTGGCATGCTAACGACAAAGTAAAAGCTAGTTGTGTGCGACATATCTCTTGTAATATTATGTTAAATGAATGTCCATCATTTGCGAAAGCGTTTGTCTTCGAATTTATTGCAGCTTTGGAGCTTAAATAATGTGTAGATTCTCTTTTCTTTTCTTTTTTGTATACGGAGCTTGCCCCTTGTTAATAAATTTATTTAGCTTATCAAAAAAAAATACAGCATAAGAGATTCTTTTCGCTGCTTGTGAGTTTCTGTTGACATCCACCACCTTTAATTGAAGACTTCTAATTCAGGTTTTACTGGCTGTATAAACCGCTTTGTAGTTCGGATTTTTCCTTTTCTATAGGAGACCAAACAATCAGGTGATGGAGAGAGCACTCAGAGGAAAACAAGGGGAAGGCCACAGAAGAAACCAATTTCAACCCCAACAGGTATATCATAAATTCCTATCGCTGGATCGAGTAACATACTAACCTTTCATTAGCCGCTTCCTATTCTGGCTGTTGTTTGATGATATCTTCTCCTCCAGGAGTTTCACCTGCACATAGTCTGAAGCAATGTGGTGAGAAGAGGGAGAAACAAGACATGCCTATGCAAACTCCTGTCAACGGGACCCCGACGACCCAAACTGAAACCCAGAGTTTGCCTTTTGTAAAGACTTCACTACTTTGGGGGAAAATTGAATCCATGGATATTTTCCAGAGGATTCCTCAGAAGCCACATTTTTGTCCGTTGGAAAAAGAGACAGAGAGTTCCCGTGAAAGACTAGCTATAGGTTGTATGGTAACTTTTTCAAGAATGGCAGAGAAAACTTCTGGGTTACACATTGACAATCCCAGAAGCACCTTTGATGAAATTTTGGAGACTCTCAGTGACTTGGAAAAGCATGGATTTGATGTGCAGCCTGTACGAGGTCGTTTAACGGAGTTGTTGTTGATGAAAGATAAGAAGGAAAAGCTTGAAGCACAGGTTGCAGATATTGGTAATGAGATTATGATGCATAATACAGACAGAGAAAATATTGATGGAGAGATTGAGGATATCAACAAACAAATAGAAGAAATACAGGATAAAATTTCCCTGGCTGTTTCAAGGAAGGAGGTTAAGGACCGTGAGATCGATGTTTTGAGATCTCAACTGGAGGTTACTCAAGCGGACATGATGAATGCACATAATGCTTTTTTCAGTATTGCTACTAAACCTCTGTAGCTGCTGCCAAGATGTCACCACTGTTGGTATGTCCTGTCTCGATAACTTACTCGGTTTGAAGACGTTTTTTGATGGCTATACTTTGTCAGCTCCAGACAACACTAATTGAGCCTTAAGGTTCACAATGACTTTGGAAACTAACTTTAACTATGGATTTCCTCTGCCCACAGGAAATAGTTATGTGATGAATCTAACATCGTATTTTGATCGTGCATTTGTTAATTATGTTCTCTTAGTTTTTCAAAATTATTATCTGTCCTGTTCGTATATA
The DNA here is from genome assembly GCF_000393655.2 of Nicotiana sylvestris. Lineage (NCBI taxonomy): Eukaryota > Viridiplantae > Streptophyta > Magnoliopsida > Solanales > Solanaceae > Nicotiana > Nicotiana sylvestris. Next base: position 17,428,842 of record NC_091060.1, on the reverse strand, counting down.
TATTGTTGCGATTAATCTAAATAGATGTTTGTTGGAAATCAAGAAGTGAAATATATTCTTCTTTAACTGTAAACACTAACTTCGCTCTAAGTTCTTGTTCTCCCTATTTGCTCTAATAAATAAAATCATCTTACAGCAATAGGCAATTAGTTGTACTAGCTGGTTTTTAATTTGCAATCCCTTTAACAATGTCTCTCTATCCTCACAAGATACGGGTAAGATCTGCGTACACACTAACCTCCTCCAGACTCCACGGTATGGGATAATACTGAGTATGTTGTTGTAATCCCTTTAACAATGCTAGAAACACTTGGTTGGGTATCGCACAGCGGGAGTCGGGTTTTGGTGCAGCGAGTCTGAGCGTGTTGCATCACCGAAGATTCACAAAGTAGAAAATGCACCTACATAGTATCTGGTTGCTTCCGCAACATACAGCTTGATGAGTGACTAGTTGGTTAAGTTCAGTTCAGTGTCCCAGAAATTTCGAGTCAGTACTAGTACTGCACGATGACTATTTCTGACCAGAAAAAATACGTAGAATGATTTTGCTCACTCCCAAAAGCAAGATCTTAAAAAGAAAATCAAACAAAAAACTAAGGTCATTCAACCTTAGAACATGGCGAATATTGCAGAAAAAGAAGATTGTTATCAGTCTATAACATTAAAAGTCAAAACTGCATTTACAGATCATCAAAGTACTTAAAAGAGTAGTATAGAAATCAAAAGTGTTAGCATGCTTCATTCAAGATTTGCAGGACACTTTAGGTTACTAGTGCTTTCAAACAAATAACATTGTAATCCTAGAGTGGTCTAGCACATAGATCAGCAAGAGCAGAAGGCGGAAGATACTCAGTATCTGCACCGTCGTTCTTCTGCAAATCGACGAACAAAAATTAGGACTTAAATTAGATTATCAATGCGCACATGTTCTTCAGGACAGTATCGTAGAAGGAAGAATATTAAGTTATGTTCAGCAAAATAAAATGTATTATTCTTCATTCAGTGCTGATAGTAATTTACAGTTCAGTTGTAGTTCCCCAAAAATTTTGTGCTTCAACCTTGTCTTGCCTTAATTCACGCTTCTTGAAGGTAGGAACCCCGCTCATTCTTTTTCCTTTTTGTGAGAGGGGCTTTTTTTTTTTTGGATAACTGGAAACCACGGTTATCAAAAAACTAAAAAATAAAACCCTCTCACAAAAAGGAAAAAGAATGAGAAGCCAGATTTAGTATGAGACTATGAGAACTTACTGTGCTAGAAATCATTATTATTTTACTAAACATTCACAACAGGAGGGAGGAGAATGAAGAAGCACTTACTCAAAAATTCACATTTGGGAGTTCCCATAGTCTAAGCCGTGTGAAAAAGACCCTTCATAGACGAACTGCCAATTTCCACGAAAAATAGGAGTCAAAATAATAGCACCTGCATTACTTACCAGAACGGGGTGAACAGAGATTGGGTGCCCTCTTACCTGTGTACTGGAATCGAGCTGACCTCCAACTATATCCTTTCTAGCAGGCGCGTCTCCACCCCTAGCAGATCCCTTGGTGTCTCCCTGACATTAGAAACAATCCCCGGGGCATAGCTAGTGACATATCAGAGTTAAAGACAATAAGCAACTCTATATCATTGATGCGGGGAAGCAATGCATACCTCCATCTGCAATACCATGATTAACCCACAGCCCAGCAAAAAAGAAAAATTCAATCACCAGAAAAAGAGACCGATCAGTTGATAATTGGAAAATGATATGGGGAATAAATTACAGGTTCTCTGAAACTACAGTGACAAAGTTCATATAGACCACGGATGCACAGCAGATCTTTCAGATGAGGGGAAAAGAACTATTCCATCTCTCTTTAATTGTCAATTGTAAACACGCGTGCAAGAACATCAAGAACTATTCATACACTCAAGCTTATTCATCGTTGCAAAAAGAGAAGGAACTGCAGTTACCTCTCTGTACCTAATCAAATAGGCCTTTAGTGGCTCAATGTAGTCCTCAAATCCTAAGGTGGTCAGTGCCCATACTAAATCATCTCCATTAATTGTCTTTCTCTTCTCTTTCTGACACTTGTCACTTGCCCTATAAAGAACAGAAAAAGCGTTCAAAATCACATGTAGACCAGGCACTACAAATTCCATGGGTCAATTAATATAAACCGATGTCTTAGTTCAAAGAAAGCTGCTATCTCAGAACCATTATACATCAACATTATTTCGATTTAGAGTCATCTATTAATATATACACATGTCTCAATCAAAGGTTCAGCGGATATAGTTGGGTTCGAATTCACATCTTGAGCATTAAAAAGAGCAAAATCTATCTGTGCCCATAGAAAGAGTAGAGTATCACACAATTCTCCGATCCAAAGAAAGAATTCGGTAAAATAACACACGCAATGAATAAAAACTGGCAAACTTTTTTGGGGCACCCTTAACTATGTTACACATCAATAAGAACTAGGGAAAAGGTCCAATTTTCTCCCTCAACTATTTGATATTCTTTAACTTTGCCCTCCGTCGAAAGTTAGCAATAAAAGACACCCTTTCATATCATGTTTGCCCTTTTATGCTAACTGGCCCTTTCATATCATGCTATTCTTTAAGCCATGTGGACTTTACATGTGGCTGTACACTTTACCAAAAGTAGTCTAACAATACATAATAACCATTTGTACTGTACAAGCACCAGAAAATCCATACGAGTTGCGTATGGTAACAGCATAAGCTCCGTTCACATCAGAGTATAACACATGAACTAATCAGATACAACGGCTTATCAAGCATCTGCCACAGCTTTGTTCCAAAAGGACCTTTCTACATTCAAAATGATGTATACATATATGGTTCAAACGTAAATCTTGACTCTAAGACGTTTCATGTAACGAATCAAATATCATGCCTTATTTTTGAAACATCTGCATTGATAACGATATTAATCTTCTTTTTTTGGTTTGTAATGTACTCTCTATATACCATCTAAGTTGTAAAACAGTATTAAACGTTTTTGTTAAATATCATAAGATTCTCATAGTCATAATTTTGTTACACATATCATCTCATACACATGGCCGATAGCATTCTTATATTATACAGTTAGTCAAAATCATATTCAAAGCATTTTAATCCTATCATATAAATATTCACATTGCAAAATAGTCATATAGTCATAGCCAACATGCTATGTGCAAAGTTAAGATGCAAGTACTTGTCCCATTCATGCAATGTCAATTAGTGTCATAAAATCCATAGAGAAACCAATATATGTTTCAGAAAATATTTTAATAAAAGCAACTTAAAAATTCATTTTAGGGTGAGATCATCAATCACCTTTTTGCCCTAAATTCACTTGGGCTCCCTTCCCACGAATCAATTATAGAAAATCTCCAACAATCTAAGGAGAGAATATATGAAGTAGGGTATTTCACCCGTTGGAATTCGTGGGATTAGCTATTCTCAGTTTGCTGGTGACGCCAGAACATCTAGGGGTGTGCCAATACTGGCGAGGTTAGGAACCCCACTATGACATGATAGTTGGAAAAGAGGCCATCTTAGTTGGCTATTCCCAAGGACAACTCAATTCTTAAGAGGAAACACACTCTTAAAAGAAGCAAACCAAATAAAAAGTTTTATATAAAAGGTTTATAACTCAATACAAAATGATCTTTACTTACAACCCATAGGCCTTTACATAGGCTCACATCGTAAGTAGTTTTATTTTAGAATCAATGTGGGACAAACCCACCAAAAGACTAGAATGACAACTAATCTATTAAGATAAGCTGACAATCAATCAGAGATAAGGATGATAAGTTGTTGAATCATTCCCAAGTGTTGCATCATCATACGATAAGTTGTTCCACCAACAAGTGATAGCTTGTCGTATCAGCAAGTGATCAGCTTTTGCGTCATTCTTCTGCGACTGGAAGTGGTTCGCATTCTCTTTTATATCAAGAAGTTTCACGTGGAAGTTTGAGATACTATGGTTCAAACTGCTCACTATGAAAAGCAAGCCAACAAACACAAGAAGCAAGTTATTTTCAAAGAAGGAAATCTAGTATGGATTCACTTAAGGAAAGAATGTTTCCTAAGTCTCGTAAGAAGTTATCTCCTGAAGCAAATGACTCTTTTCATATCTTGGAGACTATCAACAATAATGCCTATAAGATTGAACTACTTGCCTGGGAAAGTTATAGATGCTCTTAAAAGTTGGGAGGAAGCAGGACTACATGCAAAGGACAGGACTAGATGGAGAATTATACCAGCTTGTGTTTGGTGGACAATTTGGAAAGAGAGAAACTCGAGATGTTTTGAGAATGCGAAGAATGGAGTGCAGAAGATCAAGCTAAACTTTATTTTACTGTTAAGTTTTTGGTATAATCAGATGTACACAAATGATACTAATACCATTATTGATTTTTAGACCCAATATAGAGAGTGTTAGTGATAGATAGAGTCTCTTGTATGTATGGTTTCAGTACTACCTAAGTAATGTTTTTGGTACATATGAAATATAGAAAAGTTACCAGTTTCAAAAAAAAGATTGAACTACTTGCAAAATATGAAGTATCTACTACTTTTAATGTTGTTGATTTGTCTCCTTACAACGGTAACATAAAAGAAACTCAAATTTGAAGGTGGACATATTCCAACACTGGAAATATGACACCTGAGCTTATCGCTTGTTGATATTGCAGTTTATCATATGATGATACAACAATTTGTCCTATGATGATTCCGCAATTGTCATCCTTCTTTTTGATGGATTATTTAGCATCCTTATCTTGATATATTAGTTGTAACTCTTATCTTTTGGTGAGTTTGTCCCACATTGGTTCTTAAAATAAATTACTTAAGATATGCGCCTATTTAAAGGCCTTAGGAGCCTTAAGTAAAGATCATCTTAAATTGAGTTAGAAACATCTTATATAAAGCCTTATACTTTATTTTGCTTCCTTTAAGAATGTGTGTTTCCTCTTGAGAAGTAAGTGAGTTATCCTTGTAAATAGCCAACCAAGGTGGCCTCTTTTTCAGATATACAATTGGCACGATCTATTGGATTTTTTAAACTGCATATAGGGAGGAGGAAGTGAAAAAAGTGAAAGACACGCTACTTTAGATTTGAACCATCAATCTGCAAAGTGGAAGATGAAGATGCTCACCTACCGAGTTGGTCCTCAACTTCGACATATTGTTATTTGGCCCTTTAAATCTTAGACAAGTGAAGGATAGGTGCAACCCATGCTGCCCAAAGGGAAGGAGTTGAACTGGAAATATAATGCCTCTATTCTCTTTGGAGGCCAACTTTTATGTTTTCTTTCTTATTCCACAACTAAGAGCATGTTGTTACTGTACCTCCAATGCTCCCTTTTGACCTTTTCACGCAGATAAATCAATAAAAAAAATAAGTGGGTGTCGTCATAATTTTGATGTTTATTTTTTACCATCATCGATACATGGTTGTGACTAACAACAAATATTCTTTTCCAAGTGGGAATAACTCTTTTGAGACTGCCAAGTACATAACAAAGATGTGGGTACCGGTTTTCTAGGACATCCGTTAACAAAAACGAGCACAATCAATTTGGAAGGGGGAAAGTAGCAATGTCCACCAACTTTCAATTGTTTATAGCAAAAAAAGGAAAAAAAATTGTGCAGCCGGAAGCTGAATACCTAAAATCCTAGTTCGAGAAACATAAAGAAAGAAAATTAAGGGGATCTGCTCTAATATCTTTAGTTTTATGTTTCTCTAACCAAACAAATGAAAACAAACTTTTTTCCTGATTTGAATCTAAAAGTTGAAAATATAATATAAAATAATTGACAATGGTTTCTAGTATAAAAGAACACTTAAACTTTACTAAAATATAGAAGAATAAAAAAAGATCACTTAGAATTTTATCGATCCTATCCAAGGATTGTTCCACACAATACCCAAGAATAGACTGACCCACCAAGTTTTATTTTTTAATACATGCCGACCTGCCAGCATTTTTTCCCTCCACTGCTTCCTTCCTTTTCCTTTTCTTTTATTTTCCCCTTCCTCCCGGGTGTCTCCGTTACACACAAACTCAGGACAGAAGGACAGGAGCCCTTGTTGTTCTCTTGTCCCCTCCTTTGTCTCTGTTTCTCTCAACAGCATCATCAAACGGCAGCTGTTTCTCACCCATTAGTATAAATCATCAATTCCTCTTCCCTTATATTTTTTCTGCTCTCGGATCAAATGACACAGTTTCCTATCTCCAGGTCTTCATGTGCTCCCTTGGCTCTTATAGATCAAATGACACAGTTTCCTATCTCCAGGTCTTCATGTGCTCCCTTGACTCTTATAGTAAGGATATAGTGATGCAGGCAAATAGGGAAAAGCAGTGACAGGGAGTAGGCCAAGCACATAGGGGACAGGAAGCTGACTGTTTCACAATTTGGCGATTAGCTAAAGCTTTTTACTTAATTCTTCAGAAAGTTGATAGCTAAACTTTGTTGAAGTACTGTTGCAGGTGTCTTTGCATCTTTCTAACCATACATAGAAACACCATCTCTAGTCTTTCAGAAGAGGAGGTTGCTTGGCAAATGTTCTTGAAATGCTCAAAATAGTTAGCAAACCTTGTCTTGCTATTGTTTAAAAAATTTTGGAACTCATATATGGAGAAGCACGACTACATTTCGAACACGTTAATACTTTCAACAAATTTAACAAATTACTTAACTCATATCCATAAGCACATAAAACATATTCAGAGAATATGATAGCAAAAAATGCTTGAATCCCACCATACTTTAAGCCGAAAAGAGATTCCAAGAAACATTCTAAGAAGAAGTAAAGTGCTCTAGAATATAAAACTCCAAGAATTCCACTTCAAATTTAAACATTTGTAAAAGTAAAATGAACAACACATCAAATTTCGCATAAATTCTTATGTCAACGAAGGTGCCTGCGGACAGAGAGAAATCGCTAATGTTTTAATAGAATTTCACCTCCAAATCACTCCCTGAAGGCTATATGTTTACTCTGTCATTTTGGTTGGACCAGTAAGTCCCATGTAAATAATATTGCCAATTTCTAGATTTTGTTAGTTCCCTAACCTTAACTTAGACACAGATTTGTGTGCTTTCCCCCCACATTTTTTGTTTTTTCAGTACTAGCATAACATCATGTATGGAGCTAACATATTTACTTTTGTACTATTGCACCTCCATGATGCCAGTGATGAAACACCTCACTTCATCACAAAATCCTTATGTTTATGGAGCTCTTTTTAAACTCTTGACTCATATTGACTACAGTTTACTGTCACTTACTCTGACTATTTTGTTCTTTTCTCTTCATTGAACCACTTGGATGCAGAGGCACATATACATACACACATAAAATTTTCATAAAACATTAAACTCAGACCCCATGATTTTAAAAGTGAGTTTGTTGCTAAGAACCTTAAGATTGAACCTATTTTAAATTCTGGATCCGCATCTGCTTGGACATGCTCTCACAAATAGTAAATTCCCAGCCATATTTTTCCTAATATGAGATTTGATCAGATAAAAAGCAAGCTTACTCGCTGGTGATGAAACTGATGAACTCAGAGACACATTCCTGAACAGTGTCTTTAGCTTCCTTAGCAATCTTAGCATTAGCAGGCAATGCTTTTTTCATGATGCGACCAATGTTTGCTATAGGAAGGTACCTGTGCAAAATATAATTAAGTAAATAAAAATGTACTTTCTCTAACAGGTTAAACTTTTAGATGAGACGATCATACACTTTAATATTACACTTCAATATGAGACGATCATACACTTAAAACTTTTAGATGAGACGATTATACACTTCAATATTACCTATCATGTTCCCTCACATTCGATTGAGGGCTCCGCTCACCCCCACTCTCATGGCTTCCACCACCTCCTGGACTCGCCGGTGCTTCCGCCATCCTCAAACACTACTATCAAAACCCTAAACATAAAAATGCACCGCCATAAAATAAGAAAATATTTAAGGAATTAAATAATAATAATAACAACAATTAATTATATGAGCTAACCTTAGTTACTTGACAGATGACCCGACCCTACAGCTGAATGAGAAATTTTCTGAGTTTTTTTTTTTAATTTTTTTTTTCGTTTGCTTTCTGTATCAGTAGAGAGGATAAATAAGAGGAAGGAGAAAAGGAGGTTTATTTTGTATTTGGCGCGCTTTGTGATGGCTTGTATAGCTTGGTGTTTGACTGCGTTACACACTGAGATCGGACGGCAGAGAGAAGTGGGGAAGAAACAGAACCGAACGTTCAAAATAGGGCGACGTACATTTGGTCCCTTTACTTGCACAAATAGCCAATTATATATGAAATTATGAATTATACATATATTACAGGCTATGTCCATTTATGAGTAGCTTCTTACAAAAATTGGCTAATTCATAAAATATATTACTAATATTAGCCAATTAACTATTTATAGCCAAAAAAGTCAAAATTTTGCTTTCTTTCGAGTGCGTGTTATTAGAATAAATTGGGTACATTTTAAGGAGTTTGAGTCTCAGTTTTGGGATAATTTGGTGGAGTTTTGAGGTTGTTTGAATTGAAAATTCGAAGTAGAATATGAACATTAAAAAAATAATATGTGTATCACATATGTATCATATTTGTATAAAATATGTATCACATGTATATCCATTATACTTGTGTGCATGATACATGTGTCGCAGAATAATTTTTTTAACTTGATTTAAATTACGAATTTTGATAATAAATCAATCCAAATCACCTCCAATCTTCCGCAAAATTCGTATATTGACTCATCCATATGCTTTCAATGAATTTCAAACATACCCATTGAAAATGGTCATTTTTTGCTTAGATTTTTTAAATCTTTTGTGTGTGTGTGTGTATATATACAATCTTTTTTTTTTTTTTGCATTCCATCATCTCGTTTGCTATCTCATCCATTAAATTTTTTTCCATCTTGCATTTAATGTTACTGATCACGCTTAAAAATATGGAAGGAAATCTTTGCTTGTGATTCTTGGAGAGAAACAAATTTATTTATTTGGATTTTCAGTTTTTATATGTGATGACTAGTTTTGGTAAGTCTATGATTAATGTCTAAAGGTCGGTAAGTTATGACTTATTTGAGACATTTCTGTAAGATTCCCTATAATATATTTATTGATTATTTTTGGTTTAAGAGATTAGGTGGGCTGTTATTTGGGTTAATTCTTATTGCAATTTCATATGGCAGTGATTATAAGCTATTGTATTTATATCTAAACTATAGATAACTAAAATTATTCATTGAAACAATTAAGGAGAAGTATTAGTCGGGTACTCTTTTAACTAATTTTAGCTTATATTCCTTTTTCTTACCTAATTTAACTTATTTCTTTTGACCGATTAACAAGATATTAAGAAACATTTCTATTGCTATACTCATTTTATCTTCTTTTCCCTTTATTTGGTGAGAGTCCGAAAAGTACTTATTTTTTGGTTAACAAATAATTTTGAGACCTGACAATATTTCTTTTTTAGAAGAATAGATCTGTCCAAAATCTAGAATGAAACTCCCTTCTTCTTCTTTTTTTCCTAGATGGAAGTGGTTTTTATATTGTTATCATGGAATTTGTGGTGATTATGGGTGATTTAATCGTGGTGATTTGAAGGTAGAAATGGACATATGTGTGGTGTATCAAACTATATGTCTGGTGTATGTTATTAATGTCCTATGTATTATTGTACATACAATGACATACACATATAGCAACATACAAGTATGTATATTTTTTTTTGGTAACTAAATATTTTATTCATCACCAAAGTATCTTTACAAACTAGTAGCTAACTAACACAATTAGCTATCTCATGTCCTGTTCTAACATTGATGTTATCTAGAATCTAAATGTTTGTACTATTTCTCTAACTTTTGCAAGTGCTCTAATACTACAAATACAAGCAATATCTCTAGCTATTGATTCACTATTTCTACACATTTTTTTAAATATTTTCATGTTTCTCTCTATCCAAATACTATGAACAAATTCCGTGTATATCATCTTGAATATCTGTGCAACTGGAGTTTTCCCTTTTGCTCTGCTGATGATCTCCAATTGATGATGTTTTCATCCCCCTGTAGTCATTGATTGGCCATGTGTCCATTGATTCACTCTTTGCCATACTTCTTTGGCAAAAATACATTCCAGAAAAAGATGCTCATGTGTTTCCTCTACCTTTGTACACATCACACACTGAGTAGCTGTTACCAGTCCCCATTTAGCTAACCTATCAGTGGTTAGCAGTCTGCCCTGAAGTTGCAACCACAGTGTAAATCTTGCTTTAGGTCGAGCTGCATTGCCAAACATCATGCTTTTCCATGGTACTCCTGTTTCCTCACCAATTAGTTGGATATATATTTGTCTTGTAATACTCTTACCATTCTTGAACCTCCATTGTATGGCTTCAAATACTGATCTAGCTTCCATGATCTTCCTAAGCATCCAACATGCATTCAGAGGCATTGTCATAGTTTCTATTTCTTGGCCTTTGATGTAGTATGCATGGATCCATTTGATCCACAACTTGTCTTGCTTATGTGCTAAGTCCCAGTAGTTCTTAGCTATAGCAGCCTTATTCCATACCTTTAAGTTAGCCAAACCCAGACCTCCAACACTCTTAGGAGCACAAACTCTTTCCCAGGACGCTAGAGCTTTTTTACTGATGGTGTTGCATCCAGACCATATGTAACTACGACAGTAAGCATCAATAGTTTTTAGGACTTTGGCAGGAAGAACAAAGAGTTGAGCCCAATATGCTTGGACCCCAAATAGGACTGTTTGCACCAGTTGCACTCTCCAGCATATGATAACTTCTTCCCAGTCCACGATGATATCCTTGTTACTATCCTTTCAATAAGTGGTTGCCATTGAACCAGGGATAGCTTCTTGGTCGATAAAGGAACCCCAAGATATTTAAAGGGAAGCTCACCTTCAGACAAACCCAATTCCTTAAGTATTATGTCTCTATCCTCTCTGCTCACTCCTCCAAAGTATATTGAACTTTTTCCCAAATTTGCTTTGAGGCTTGAAGCTCCTGAGAACTGATTAAAGCATTGTTGAAGAGCAACCACTGATGATATGTCACATCTGGTAAAAAGCAATAAGTCATCAGCAAAGCACAAATGTGTAATTGCTAATTTTGAACATCTCGGATGACAGTGAAAGCCCGTCCTCTTTGTCATTCCTCTTAGGCTCCTACTCAAGTATTCCATTGATATAGCAAATAGAAAAGGAGACATAGGGTCTCATTGTCTAAGCCCTTTAGCTGCATTAAAAGGTACTGAAGGCTCTCCATTAATTAGTATAGTATAGCTGACTGTTTGCATGCATTCTAGGATCCATTTGATAAACTAATTAGGAAATCCCAACTCTTCCATGATTTTTTCCAAGAATATCCATTCCACTGAATCATAAGCCTTTTGTAAGTTTATCTTTATCATGCAGCTTGGGGACACATGTTTTCTTGTGTAGGCTTTAACTAATTCATGAGCTAGGATGATGTTGTCTCCAATTTTCCTCCCTGAGATGAAACCTGCCTATGATTCACTGATTATGGAAGCAATGACTGTTGAATTCTTGCTGCTATGACCTTTGAAATCAGTTTATACACAATAGTGCAACGGGCTATTGGCCTATGCTCCTTCATTGTTATTGGCTCGTCATTTTTGGTAGTAATGTAATGGTCGTGCAGTTGATGGCCTTGTACATCTTCCCTTTGTTAAAAAACACTTTCACTGCTTCACACACTTCCTTCTTAATGATACCCCATGATTTTTTTGAAGAAAGTAGCATCATACCCATCAATCCCAGGAGCTTTGTCTTCACCTATGGACTCAAGTCCTCTTTGAATTTCTTCCTCATAAACTGGAGCAATTAAGTCTAGCTTTTGCTGATGAGATAATGTTGGTCCATCCTTCATGTTCATTCTGTTAATAGCTGGTAACTCCTTTGCTGAAGACCCCATCAAGGATTTATAAAACTTCACTATCTCCTCTTGGATGTCTTTTGATTCGGTTAGATTCACTCCCTCTAAAGATGTGATCTCCTTTATAAGTTTATCTGACTTCTCTCTTTGACCACAACTGAGAAATATTTTGTATTCGAATCCCTTAGTTGGATCCATTTGACTCCTGATTTCTGCCTCATGATGTTCTCTTCTATCATAGAACATTTTTCCAGATTCTGCAATGTAATTCTTTCCTGCTCCATAAGAACATCTGACCATTGTGAATTCAACTGCTTATGGATTATCGCTAATTCAGTTCTTGCTTTGCCTACTCTTTGTGTGATGCTTCTAACCTCCTTATTATTCAGTTGTTTGAATAATGGTTCGGGAGCCTTCAGTTTCAGCCACATGTTTTCCATCTTCCAATTGGTATACTTCTGCTGCCACACCTTCTCCACTATTTCCAGGAACTTATCATGACCAGCCCAAGAGCTGAAGAATCTGAATGGAACTTTGATGTTATTCTGGTTTGCCGGTAATGAGAACAACATTGGGGTATGATCTGAGATTAGGGGCACATCATATTCCATTATAATATCACCCCCATTCCATCATCCAGTCATGGTTGCCAAAAGCCCTGTCAAGTCTACTGCATATTCTATCATTGCTTTGCTGCTTGTTAGTCCATGTGTAGTATTCACCAGTCCACTTTACTTCATTAAGCAATAAATCATGGATACAGTCATTGAAATCTTTGATCTCTCCATACTGCACTGGGTTCCCATATAGTCTATCCTAAGGATAGAGCATTGCATTAAAATCTCCAACAATTAACCATGGTATATTTATTCCTTGAGCCAGTACTTTAAGTGTTTCCCACATATTTTTCCTTTGCTCACATGTGTTATACCCATAGATGACAGTTATAACACATGGCTTATCTAATGCTATTATAGTAACTTGACAGTGTAATAATTGAGCCTCCTCTCTCAGCTTATCTATTTTGTATAAGTTGTTATCCCATAATAACCAAATTCTTCCATTAGGTGCACTAAGATAATTGTTTTGAACTCCCCAATTGGGAGCCACAGCTGCTGCCGCAGTTGCTGCTTTATGTACTTTGACTTTAGTTTTTGTTATTCCTGCTAGTGTAATATGTTTTGCCTGTAAATACTTTCTCAGTTCCTTCTGTTTATACTTTTTATTTGCTCCCCTTACATTCCAAAAGAGCAAATTCATTGATTAATATTTGGTTCCACCTCATTTGTCAGGAGGTGCTGATTGAGATCCACCATAACCTCTATTCAACATTTCAAAACCATTCTTTATTGGCACTGAACATAAGATAGGGAATTCTTGCAAACTGAGTTCTGGCACATTGCTTACTGCTTCCTATTTATCATGAGTACTGATCTCATTTCCTTCCTTGGGCTATTGCTCCTGCACTACAACAGTTGCATGTATCTCTGCAACTTTTGTGTGTTTGTCAATTACCTCTGTATTCCTGGCCTCTTTTCCTTTCCCCTGTTCTGTTCCTATGCTGTTGCCAATTTATTGCTTTGTTGTTTGCTCTTTTGTTACCCATATTTGTATAGTCTTCTTGGGTCCTCCTTGTTTGGCTGGTTGCTCTTCATTCCTTCTCTGCACCTTTGGGCAAACATGGCCAATGGCTTGGCATTTATCACAAAACATTGGTTTCCAATCGTATGTAACAGCTTGTTGAAAAACTCTGCCACTAGGATCCATCACTTCAATTTCATCTGGCAATGGCTTTGTGTATGTCTTTGGATGTCTTGTGTATGTCAATGTATATCACTATATGTCATGCGTATGTGAAGGGTATATATATTTGCATACTAAATATATAATGATATAGGCAGAGGAGAAGCATTGGAAACTACGGGGGAGAAAGAATGCATGAAAGAAAAGATAAAACCCCTAATTTTGTGGTAGTTTTAATAGAAGAATTACTTCATTTGTTGCTTTTTAATTTTCTTGAATTTGGATAGGAGAAGTAATTCTCGATGTAAAGGCAAGTTAGTCATATACCTCTAGTTAATCCTATGGGTCGTTTGGTACAATGGTGGGATATTACATGAGATTAGTTATCCCACCTTCTACATGATATAATCAATTCCACCACTTCTTTACTTGAATATCGTGTAATAAATGGATGTATAGAGGATGCATTTCTTTACTTGAACATCCCGTAAATCCAGGACAACCTAAAGGGATGTATAGAGGGTGGAACAATATCCAAGCTATGAATAGCACTGCCTGCTTCTGAGGGTCTAAAGCGAAAAGCTTCGTGGGTTTACATTCAAATGATTAAGTTAGCGTTTGAACATAAATTTGGTTGAAATTTGGAAAAAAAAATTTTGAAGTTGCATTGAAAAATAATTTTTGAAAGTTGAACTTGTATTTGGACATTTACTTTATTTGAAAAGAAAAATTGATGTTTTGTGATCAAAAGAAAAAAATTAACCCAAAACTACCCTAGACCAATTTTGGGGAACTTCATTTTTTTCAAAAACTTAAAAAAAAGGATTATATTCCATGAACAAACAATTATTTTTTTTGAGAAATAACCATATTATAAATAGAATTTTATTTTTAGTAAATGTCTATATTTTAGAGAGATCTTAAGATTTGTTACTCGGTGGCTAAGTCATTTTTCCATATAAATAGAGGGGTTTTATTCCATTGTAAATGATCTCAAATCAATAAGAATTCTCTATTTACTTTTCTATGTAATACTCTTCTTCTTCTTTTATATTTCATAACATGTTATCAGCACGAGACTCTAACCAATTGAGTAGAAGCTTTAGGATTGAGCATAATGATTGTCAATTGTTCCATGAACTTCCTTCATGATTAAATTCTGGATTTAAGGTATGTATTTTACCGTATTTTTCTCTTTTATTCTATAATTTGATTTTAAATACAAGTAAAGACAATAAATTTTGATCATAACTCTAATGGAGTTAGTAAGAAACTATAATCACTCGAAGTAGTAAAAAATTTATGTCTTGCCGTGATCAAAGTCATGTATGATCGTGAGCACCAGAAGTGGAAACTCGTCCCATTGAATTTGCTTCATTCTTGTTCCCTTAAGAGAATGTGGTAGCAATATGTAATAAGTCACAAAGAAGACAAAATTATTACCGTGAAGGTATCAATGGATGTGGACGTGGCAGTAGACGAAATTATAATTGTCATCATTATGATAATGGGAATAATAAGTATTCTCAAAATAATCCTTCATTCTGTGAAGGTAATGTTTGTTATCGATTTGACATGAGATTTTGTAAAGCACATATAAATGATTATGGTCTATTCATGATGTGAATGCGACAATATGTGATTTATGAACACATATTCATTTTTGGAAGAATATGAGCGTGCTAGTGGTATATACCACAATCACATCTAAAGGAGGGTTTGAGAGGAAATAAGAAAATTATGTCATTATTATGGCATTAAATGGTCATTGGTCACGTACTTATTGTACGTCAAAATATTTTGGCATTGTGATTATTAAAAGATAACGGTGATGCAAGAAACAAATCTTGCATATAATTTTGACCATAACCATAATGGTATAACTTTCTCTTTAAAAGATATATTCACCATATGGATGTTGATGAATATGTGATACTACAAAATTAATTGAGAACTCTACAAGATCCAATTATACTATTTTGAAGAAACACAATTGATTACCAATAAGGTATCGTGTTGTCGTCAGTCTCAAAGAAATTTATTCAGTTTCCAAAGTATACGCGAAAGCGGTTGATTATATTGATACTATAAATAAAGGAAATATTTAATATTTTCTATTACTACAACTTGTAACGGGGTAATATGTATGTGAAAAGCTACCCGCTTTATTCTCCAATTTGTACTGTACAAATTTTAAAAAAAAAGCCACAATAAAGTAAAAGTTTATAGATATAAAAACTCATATCATAATAAACTTGAAGTTTATTGATAATTGTACACGTCATGGTGTAACCCTGAAGTTTATCAATATTGATAATTTATCCAGTTGGCATAATTGATTTAGCCATGTTAATTTAAGAAAGAGAATTCACATGGGTAAATGTTAAGAACTAGAAAGTTCTTTACGAATTCTCTTACATTGCTTGTTCTTATTAATTAATAGACCAACTAAAATTGGGATTGAATCTCATGAATGCTGAAAATATCAAAAGTGAATATGGGCTCATTCACCTGTCATGTATACCACATAAGATGCATCTATGAGATGGTTATATGTGCGATTATTCTTAACCCGCAACCTGGCCTATGTTTGCGAGGTAACTTGCTCAGTAATATAATTTCGAGCATAATTTCTATATTTTCTATTCAAGACAGTTTATCTTGATAAGTTGGTTTACATCACAGCCGGTTTAGCAAAATATGAAAATTATGCTCGAAATTAAATTACTTTAAGTACCCCCACTTAATAGTTAAACTATTTCTTGTGAGAACAAAGTTATATATATCAGTTTGATATACGTTATATACGAAAGTATATTATTTTCTCCCCTCACAAGTGGTTCAAGGTTAGGAACCAAATAATTCCATCTTATTATTATTGATGTGCGGTGTATATTTTGATTAACACCACAACACACAAAGATGGGTTCTCAAAGTTGAGGAAACAAGTTAGTTTTTCTAACATGAGGGGGAGACATGATAAACATTTGAGAAAAAGTTATGTGGAATGAATTATCATGTGTACATCTAGATTCTCGAATAAAATAATATCAACTTGAAGTTCATAAAAGGACGATTCATTTGCAATATATTGCAAAGCATGCTAGACGCATTTGCTGACCCAAATAAAGTAATTATATTCTCATTGCAAATGCTCTATTATGTCTTAGAAGGACAAAGTCTATGGTATGCTTAAAGCATATAGACAAATCAGTTTCAAATAAACTTCTTGATAAAGAAGACGGACAAATGATCATAATAAAGGAGGCAAGTGATCTAGAATATCACATGACATAACACTTTATAAAATCTAATGAGAGATTCAGGTACCTGAAAATATGAAGGAAGAGATCTCTATGTTATGTCTTTATGAAAAATAAGGAGATTGGAACCGATATAAAATGTTTGTCGACGACATCTATAATAGCGTTAAATATATATGAGGATCATAAGTCCGGAGAAACAATTCAAATAGAATTGGTTTCATATAAAAGACATGTAGTTTTGGACATGTAGTTCAAACACTTGAAAGTATAAAGTCAATGATATTTGCAATCAGTTTTCGATATCTTATTTGTCTAGCATGACATAAAAACTTGATATGCATCTAAAGTCTATTATATGACTTAACTTATATGACAATCCTTGAAGGATTTAAATCGCTTAAAGCATATACAATTCTTGATCCTGAAGTACCATATCCTAAGTGCTATTGGCACACATATGTATCTTGCTATAACTATAAGCATGATAATGTGATAGAGACGATTTTTAAGGTGCAACATATTCATTGAAGTTAATATGGCTATTTTATTCAACAAATCTTTGCCGACGTCAACCTTCAAGAA
Organism: Nicotiana sylvestris; assembly: GCF_000393655.2. Taxonomy (NCBI): domain Eukaryota; kingdom Viridiplantae; phylum Streptophyta; class Magnoliopsida; order Solanales; family Solanaceae; genus Nicotiana; species Nicotiana sylvestris. The sequence goes on along the minus strand of NC_091060.1, from coordinate 17,411,281 downwards.
GCTAGTGCACAAGATTGGAATGTGAAGGCTCAATGATGTGAATTGATGCTCTCATCAGGGGGAGTTAATACGCGTTGCACTCTTTTTTCCATACAAGGTTTTGTCTCACTGGTCTTTCTTTGCAAGGTTTTTAATGAGGCAACCAAAGGGCATATTTGTAAACATGTGTACTCTTTTTCCTTTTTCTAGAATTTTTTTCCCAATGGGTTTTATTTTAATTAAAGTTTTAACGAGACACATTATCTGTTGGATAGACATTCAAGGGGGAGTGTTATAAATAAAATTTTATTTATGGTGAATGTCTATATTTTAGAGAGATTTTAGGGTTTGTTATTTGGTGATTAAGTCATCTTTTCCCTATAAATAGAGGGGTTCTATTCCATTGTAAATGATCTCAAATCAATAATAATTCTCTCTCTACCTTTTTATGTAATACCCTTCTTCTTCTTTTATTGTTTCATAACAAACCAAAACATATTACTAAACGGGAGCTAAGAAAAAGGCAATTTTTTATAATTAAAATATAATTATTTCTCAATTTTATTTAAACATTGGCTTCATGTTAAAAACCTGACCAAAAAATGGTAGACCGTCTATTTTAACTTAAGTATAACTAACTAGCTAAATAAATCAATTCAAAGATTATTACTTTTATTTTTTACTACTTTAACATCTCTATAGGATTTTGAAAATGCAATCAAGTCCGAAGTTTTTCTAATGAGAAATCTGTGAGGTCGGTATCCCACAATTCAGATTCAATGGATAATAGGTGTATGGGCCAAATTTTTATCCTAGTTATGTTAAGGCCGGATAAACATTAGGATAACCTTCAAAGGCTGCCGCACGTCATCGGCACGAGTTCGACAATAATGAAGGCAAGGTCGAGGAGTTAACAAAGACCGAGGTCATGGACAGACACTCTCATTTAACGAAGCAATAACGGCTAGTTTTAGGAATAAGACTCTAAAGAGAATATTCCAGTGAAATATTCACAAATCTGTACTATTAGGATTTGGTGGCACATATCTCCTTATAAAGAGAAAGAGACACAATTATAGTAGGGGGTTGAACACTCATTTGTAAAAGAACACTTTGACATTCTCTAGAGATTTTTGCTTTATTACATACATACAAAAGAGACGTTTTTCTTGAGATCCATGTCTAACTTTTCTCCCATGATTCAGGGAGAACCCGAATATTCAAAGGCTCATCAATCATTTATCATTGTCAGAAGGAATATTACACGACTTTATCCCCTTTTTCGGTCATCTATGTTACAATTATTTACCTAAATACCATTACACACTATTTATTGCTATTTAATGCTATTTACTTCGTAATTGTGCCATTAAGTGTTGTTTATTATAATATGTCCATCACTATTACCAAAGACCCTGGGACATTTTGCTACGACACTAGTTGAATAATCTAGTGGATATTATTATTGACTAAGATTAACCCAGTTTTATTAATAAAATCTAATTGTTTAAACCAAGATCTAAATTTTGGGTCAACCAGTTTGGCGTCTGTAGACAATTAAAATTTTATTAAATTTAAATCCACAAGTAATTTGAATTTTTATTGTATATTAAATACATATTAGTCCAGATAATATTATGGGCTAGTATAATCAGGTCGATTATTTAAATCTAATATAAATTAATTTAAATAAAAATCCAATATATTATTGGATTAGCCCGACAATTGATCTTCTATCAAATGGGTCGGCCCATAAGCCTCAAGCCTAATGACCTACTAGGGTTTTCTTGGAGCCTACTCCCATACCTATATAAAAGGGTTAAAGGACAAGGCTAGAGGGACAAGAAAGGAAGCATAAAGAAAGGCTAAAGAAGCTCGGAAGAATAGCATCAAGGTCTCCATCCATATCTACAATCGTTGTCTGTGGTAAAATTCCAAATGTGAACTCAAATCATAGGCGGGCGGCTTCAAATCTTCCGTTCGTGATAACCCAACACTAAATCCAGGTTCGTGATGACCTTCAAATTGTTCGTGACGTACTACAAATCGGAAATCCGTCAAATTCAAGATCAAGCTCTCAAGCTCTTGAACCATCGTCCGTGACGAGAAGAATCAGAGGACTATATCTCTTTAGATTTAGAGATATTTTAGAGATTGTAACCCCATCACTTGAAATCGAATATGATATTTGTCGCTATATTTCTTGTATTGATTAGTATTATTTTTCAGGAGCAAAATTTAGTTGTTACAAATTTTGGCACGCCCAGTGGGACCATTTCTACCTCTCATCTCTTCCCGTCGAAGTTCAAGAACACCAAGATGACCTCAATAAAAATCAATTCTGGATCTGACTCCAAAAGTGGATTAGAAGTTGCCATGAAGATTGTTGGCCAAATCAAAAGAAGCAAAGCTAAGATGCTAAGACAACAAATGCTTGAAGTACGGTCCACAACTCATGTTTTTGGTTCATCTTCTCAAAAGAAGTAAGATCCTCTTTGTAAATGCTAGAAGAAGGGAACAACATCGCTGAGGTGGTCGAATGAACTTTGGCGCGATTCAGCCTTTCAAAAGAATGTCACCGCTAGTCCCACAATCCCTTCACGCAGAAAGATGATGACATCTTGAGCAATGAATTTTCTCCAATCTTTCCTCGTGCCACTCCACAATCTGCTTTGTATTCAAGTGATGTTCCATACCATTCTTCGTCCTCTGCGTTGGTCATGCAAACGATGATGATTGAAGCTTCTACCATAGAAAAACAACTTGCAAATTTGACAAAAGCAGTTGAAGACTTGACAAAGTACACGAAATATCAAGATGATACACTTTCCAAGTTGATGAATAAGGTGGAGAGTATGCCGGAGGAAGATTCAAGCCAAGCACATAGGAAGCTTCCAGAAATTCACGAGAAAGGAGAGTCCTCTGCAAAGCTATAAACAATGACCAAAGAGCTCCAAGTCTCTTCTGATGGATAGATTCATGTTGAGCAATTGAAGGACTTCATCATAGGGGCCATCAAAGATAAAATTGAGCCTTCGCCTAAATCTTTTCTTACATACGCAAAGCCGTACACACAAAGGATTGATAACTTGAAGATGCCAAACGGATATCACCCTCTAAGCTTTAATAGTTTGACGTTAAAGGGAATCTCAATCAACAAGTTGCACACTTCGTCGAGACGTGCAATGATGCTGGAACTTATGATGATTACCTTGTCAAGCAGTTTGTTCGATCTCTCAAAGGAAATGTTTTCAATTGGTACACAGATATTGAACTTGGTTCCATTGATAGTGGGGAGCAAATTGAGCAAAAATTCCTCAATCGCTTCTATATCACGAGACACATTGTGAGCATGATTGAACTTACAAATGCCTGCCAACGGGAGGAAGAACCAGTTATCGAATTCATCAATCGTAGGAGGAGTTTAAGCCTCAATTCTAAAGACTGTCTTAGCGAAACTTCTAGCATCGAAATATGTATCCAAAGTATGCATTGGGGCCTTCGCTACATCTTGCAAGGAATAAAGCCTAAAACTTTTGAAGAGTTGGCCACCCGTGCACATGATATGGAATTGAGTATGGCTATACATGAAGATCAAAGGTTGTCTGTCTTTGAGACTCACGGTGAAAAAGAAGTATACGATGCCGAGAATGAGGGCAATTATTCATCCAAAACTAAAATCGAAGAGTCCATGCATGTCACTATGCTCCTTGATGCATGATCCTAAACTGCAAGTCGCAATGCTCTTTGACGCATGAGCCTAAACTGCAATTCGTAATGCTCCTCGATGCATGAGCCTAAATTGTATGTATTAATGCTCCTTGATACATGAGCCTAGATTATATGTCACAAAATTCCTCAAATTCGAGCCAAATCTTCAAGTTGTAAAGCTCCCGAATTTGAGCCAAATCTTCAACTTGCAAAACTCTTCAAAATTCGAGCAAAGTCTTTAAGTCACAAAGCTCTTCAAGTTCGAGCAAAATCTTCAAATTTGAGCAAAGTCTTCAAGATCTCAAGTTCTTCAAATTCGAGCAAAGACTTCAAGTTGCAAACTCTTCAAATTTGAGCAAGTATTCAAGATGTAAAGCTCTTCAAATTTGAGCAAAGTTTTCAAGTTGCTATACTCCTTGTCCACACGAGTATAAGCTGCATACAAAAAAAGAACTTATACTTTTTTTGAACTACATAATGAATTGATCCTCGTTCAGTCATTTAAGCAAAAAAAGGAGCCAATTCCTTTTCACAATAGCCAAAAGAGGATGTTAGCTCTTTGTATGTGACATGTGCTTCTTTGGTAAGTTAAAAGAAGTAGTTATTCCACGTCAAAGCTTGAAGGATAATGCGCCATATTTTCTTTCATCCAGCCGCATGAAAAAATAGAATGCATCATGTGCTTCTTTCGATAAAGGTTAAAGGACGAGATGCTCTCCTCCATAGCTCGAAATATGGAGTATTACATGTATCTTTTCGTCAAGTCGTGAGAAGGACATTCTAT